>NW_006159690.1:1819198-1827479 GCF_000334495.1 Tupaia belangeri chinensis
TCCTGCTAACCACAAGATGGCTGCTGTGCCGCATCAACTGATGGTCAACTCTGCTTGCCAGAACTGCCTTCCGGAGACTGTATTCCATGGAGACTCACCTACAGTTGCGGAACTGCACGAGACCCACACTTGATCCAACCTTGAATGGAATCTATTTTCCCTATTGTTAAAAACTTTGGACTCGTGACCCCTCTCCCTCTACTCGCAGGTATCGCATTTTCAATGACCCCTCTGGAGGATAGCTGTCTATAGCAGAGATAGAGTAATTGGGAGAGGGGGAAAGGGCTGAGGGTCAAACATAGGATAAAAAACATATTTATATGTATGAAAGTAGAAATGGAACAGTATTGGTGACGACATGCTTGATTGAGACACCATGCAGTTTATCCTAGATGGGAAACTACACTTGGTGTGTTGTGATGATACTCAGGGAATGAGTGTTAGGCAATATAATTTAATATAAAAAAAAATAATAAGCAGGAGGAAAAGAAAAATGCACCACATTTGATGACTGAAGAGAGTTGTATGGACACAACTGGGGACTACTTTATAGTATGTGCATTCTACTCCCTGGGGTTTATGCCTAGGATCAGATTTGGATACATGTGTAAGGATATGTCAGCTGTGCTAGCTAGTGGATATACTTAGACTAATTGAGTTCATTGGTAGAACAATTGAATGGGGGGGGGCGGAAGCCATTGAGGGCAATCATGAATGTCAGGGACAATGGAGGAGGAAGATGGGACATGGCAGAGGGTGGGGATGGGGAACCTAGGATGGCAAAACAAAAGGCAAGGTATGCAGGACACAAAAATTGGGAAATCATTTGCTGAGAACATATATGTTGATGTGCTTGATTGAGCCAATGCACAGTGTATTTTGGATGGAAAATTCATATGTGTGTTGTGATGAGAAAAGAAAAAAAAATTTATAATAATAATAATAAAAAAACCAGCTCATCAGCAATCTCAAAAAAAAAAAAAAAAGATTAATAATATATAGGAGTTGCCAAGTTACACAGTCCAATAATAGATTCAAATTAAAATTTGCTGAGCCTTGGCTTTTTCAATCTTTACAAATATGGTATTACAGAGTATAGTGGGATGAGGAGGAGAGGATAAGTATACAATATTAAAGAATAATAAATTCTACAAAGCTTATTTCTCATCATGAACTACTTCCAGGTATTTTTCTTTTCTTCTTTTCTCTCTTTTACATTTTTGTTATAGGACATGTGCACTCACTGGAGAGACAGAGAGACAGAAAGTGAGAAATCGCCTCCCAGGGGGGATGGCCACACCACAATCCCTTCTCCTCTACTCTACTCTCAGGATTTTGGGAGCACACAAGCATGCATCTGGTGTGTTTCAAGCTGCCAGGTTGGGGACTCGAACTGCAGTTAGCGCTGGGAGTCCAGCGACATAACCATTACACCATCTACTGGTCCCTTTTTTTCTTTTCAGTAGTTCTTGAAGGGCCTTCTGTCATACTGAAGTATAAGACAAATTCAATTTGAAATCTTTATGAAGGGAAGACTTGAATACCTTTTAGTAAAATCTTTAAAGCAGAGTCGAAGTTTATTATGATGTCTGAAGAGTTTTGGGTCGCTGGGTATTTCAGAAAGGAAAACCTGGGCAACTTCCAAAGGCCCCTGTAAAATAAAAAAATAAAACAAGAAGTATATTTTTGTCTTCTCTAAAATTATAAAGGTGACAGTACCAAGGCCATTTTTCTTTCTTTCCTTTTTTCTTTATAGATGTTTTTGCCTTAGGGCGTGTACACTCACCTGAGAGAGAGACTCAGAGACAGTGAGAGGGAAAGTAAGAAATAACCACTCCTCCAGGGGGTATGGCCATGCCACCATCCCTTCTCCTCCATTCTCCTCCTGGGATCTTAGGCATGCATCCATATGTGACCAGAGTGAGTTTCAATCTACCAGGTGAAGTGCCTGAATCATGGTTGGCCATGTGGGAGTCCAGTGACCCAACTGCTATGCCATCTACTGGCCCCCCAAATCATTTTTCTTAGCAGTGAGATTATATCATTTATTTTTATAGAGAGATTTTTTGCTATGGGGCATGAGCACTCACCATAGAGGTAGAGACAGACAGAAAGTGAGAAATCACCCACCAGTGGGAATGGCCATGCCACAATACCTTCTCCACTCTCCTCTCAGGATTTTTGGCATGCACACACATGCTGGCATGATTTTTAAGTCACCATGTCTGGGACTCAAACCACAGCTGACTACAAATTTCCTCTCAGGATTTTCAGCATGCACGCACATGTGTCTGACATGAGTTTCAAGCTTTCAGGTCCAGGATTTGAACTAAACTCCGCCATGTGGGAGTCCAGCACTTTAACCACTACACCACCTGCTGGCCCACAAAGATTATGTCATTTAAATTTAATGCATATATATCTGTCTATAGTAAAACTGTTCAGAGGCACGTTGATTTCATTCTTGCCTACCGCAATTAAATTATTAGTTCTTTCTTCAAAGAAACAGAATAAACGCTCAAAAAATTATTATGTTCCTTAACGCAGTTTGTATTTTTTGTTGTTGTTCTAGAGAGGATTTTTGCTATAGGGTATATGCACTTGCCAGAAAGACAGAGAGAGACAGAAAGGCAGAAAGCGAGAAATCACCCCCAGGAGGGATGGCCACACCACAATCCCCTCTCCTCCATTCTCCTCTTGGGATCTTGGGCACACATGCCCACACGCTCGGCGTGAATTTAAGCCACCGAGTCAAAGACTCGAACCACAGTTGACTACATGGGAGTCCAGCGACATAGCCATTCAGCCAACTGCTGGTCCCATATTTTTCACATTCGTTAATTTATCCTGGATATGAAAGTTGTCAGTCTACTACATCTGCTAATCTGATCATTAGACTCAATTTTGCTAAAACAGCTTCCTTCAGTATTTCAAAGCTGCTCCTGACGCTAAGTTAAAGATGATCTTCTGTAAGTCACATTATTTGGACATAATACCTCAAAAACCATGTAAGGGGGAGGGGCTTCAAAAATTTTGTGGAAGGGCATCAAAAAGTTTGTGTAGGGGCCAGCAGATGGCATAATGGTTAAGGTGCTGGACTTCCACATGGCCAACTGTGGTTCTAGTCCTGGATACTGCAGCTTGAAACTCACACTGAATGCAAGTCTGTGCACGCTGAAAATCCTGAGAGGAGACTGGAGGAGAAGGGACTGCAGTGTAGCCATCTCCCTGCAGGGTGATTTCTCAATTTCTCTCTCTGTGTCTCTCTGACAAGTTGCATATGCCCTATAGCAAAAATATCTCTTTAAAAAAAAATTAAAAGAAAAAAAAGGTCATAGAAAGATGGAATTAAAGCACAAGCTTTTTTGGTGCACACATTTTTGAAATTCTGGGACTAGCAGATGGCATAATGGTTATGTCATTGGACTCCCAAGTAGTTGACCACAGTTTGACTCCCAGGCTTCGTGGCTTAAAACTCATGCTGGGCACATGTGCAAGCCCAAAATCCCAAGAAAAGAATGGAGGAGAAGGGAGTGATTTCTCGCTTTCTGTCTCTGTGGTAAGCATACGTGCCCTACAGCAAAAACCTCTCTAAAAAAATTTTTTTTAAATTCATGCTTTTTAAAAAAATAATAGGCATTTTGCATGAGCTTTTTGAAGACTCTTCATATGTTTTTAGGAGTAAAGGTCTTAAGGTATGCACTTCAGTTTCAGTAGTGCATGTTTTTGCTTTGATCTTTTAAACTAAAAAGTAGTTAAGACATTCTATAAGATCTTAAGGCCTCTGGATTTTCCCTTACTTTGGAATAGTCTTTAAGATTGGTCCATGTCTAAAATCCTCAGGGAGAGAATGGAGATGCCTTCTGATCTGCATATGACAAAGCAACAACATCTTGTGTATGTATACTGTGAAAACATCCGAAATTGCTCTACATCACTTAGTCCTCATTATGAAGGTGCTCCAGATAACACCAGGGAGAATTTAGGATAGAAGGGTTCACATGCATGCAACAGTTCTGAAAGTGAGTCTTTTAAGAAAACATTCAGTACAAGTTTTTTAAGGAAAGGCTATTTTAAGTGAGTTAATTCTTTCTTAATAGAATGTGTAAGAACAGATAGACAGGAAAAAACATGGGCAACAGAGAAGGCAGACACGAAAACTTTAACAACTAAGATAATACTGGAAAACTTTTATTTTTCCATTTGGCATAATTTATATTTCCAGTACCTTTTGCAATCACTTATTTTCTTTAAGGTTTTTTTTTTGCCATAGGGTGTGTACTCACCAGAGGCAGACAGACGGAGACAGGGAAAGTGAGAAATTCCCCTTCCCCAAAGGGGATGGTCACACTGCAATCCCTTCTCCTCCAATCTCCTCTTGGGACTTAGGGCATACATGCACATGTACCTGACATAATTTTAAAGCTACTGGTGCCAGGAGTCAAATCGTGGTTAGCCATGTGAGAGTCCTGTACCTTAACCACTATGCCACCTGCTGGCCCCTTGGATCCACTTCCAACAAACATATCATCTTTTTTTGCTTGATTTAGCACTTATTTATGATCTTTATAATGAGATTATTCAAATCCTATTTACACTTAAATTACACAGTGCAACCAAAAAGCACTAACCTGATTCACTGTTGTGCCTACAGATCCCTGGAGTACCATCTGAAGCATTTTGGGGTCCGCTGGATCCTGATGTGTTGCAAATGCCAACTCTTGTGTCTTTTTCTGCATGTCTTCAATAGCAACTTCAATTGGTGTTAAAATAATCTGAGTAAAATAGCATCTATTAGGCCAGCATAGTTATTTAATCAATTTACATCAATTAAAATGATGAAAAAAAAAAAGAGAAAAATGGTTAACTTTTAGGTATCAATCAACTCCCTGGCCCAGCCACAGTAGCGCACACTGGTTGCTGTTGCTCGGCAGACTGTGGCCTGGCGCAGTGTGAGCCTCTGTAGTCCCCGCTGTTTAGGAGACTGAAGCAGGAAGATCATAATACAGTAAAACCATGTCTGAAATTAACACTCTACACATAAAGTTGTATCCCTAAATGAAAAAAAAAAAAAAAAAAGTCAGCCTTTCAAAGCATAAAATTAGGGACTTAGAAAAGAAGCCCAAAATAAATTATTCAAAAATGGGTAAAGTTCTAGCATGTTTCTAGGTGAGAAATGGTACATACACGCTGCATCCATATTGTTCTACTACGGCTGTAATTTATCTGTCTTACGAACTCTGTTTTTCCACTGATGGACTTACCTCCTCTTTGTGAGTGACATTGACCCTTGTTTTAATATAAGGAAAGGCATGGGAAGTAGTTAGAATGGTCTTCCGTTTGAACTGTTCATGAAGTTCCCCGTGGGCACGACCATCTAACGTGAAAGGTGTACAGTACATGAAACGGCGAAGATTATAATTTTTGTCAAAATACGTGATTCTGTCCTTCATCTCGTATGTGT
This sequence comes from Tupaia belangeri chinensis, assembly GCF_000334495.1. Lineage (NCBI taxonomy): Eukaryota > Metazoa > Chordata > Mammalia > Scandentia > Tupaiidae > Tupaia > Tupaia belangeri. Next base: position 1,824,663 of record NW_006159690.1, read on the forward strand.
CAAAGTATGGCTCCACGTAGGTAATCTGAATATATGCCTGGGGAAGGAAAAAGTCTTTCATTTCCTCACTGTTAAATCATCATTAAGCCTTTCTCAGAGAAAACTGCACAGATGACCTCAAAGACAGGCCAATGGGTTGTTACAATCTTATCAACCGTACCTTGTTGGGATCTAATTTACACTTGTCTACAGGATTAGAGTCCTTGATTACTTCAACCACATCCTCTCCAAATCTTTCTCCATAAAATCCCTACAATAAAGAAAAGGAAATCTTATACATGAAGTTAATAGGATTTGAAAATGGAGAAGGCCTCTGAAGCAGAAAGTTCTGCACAACCATGTCAAGAATTGCAAAATAATAATATTTAGGCTCACAAGAATGACAGTAGCTTATAAATTAGCATGGTCTCAGTCAATATTTGATGTTATTCTCATTTGTGCACTTTAAATAACACAAAATACAAAAAACACCCAATTTCCTACAATAAAAGTAAAGGATTCGAAGAGATCTTCAAGGCAAAAAAAAAAAAGGGAATAAAAAGCAAAGGCAAAAGAAACCCAATAAAAATTTTTTTAGAGATTTTGGCCTTAGGGCATGTGTGCTCACCAGAGAGAATGAGACAGAGGCAGAGAGAAGGAAAGTGAGAAATCACCCTCCAGCGGGAATGGCCACACCACAATCCCCTCCCCTCCAGTCTCCTCTCAGGATTTTGGGCATACACACACAAGTGCCCAGTTTGAGTTTCAAGCCACCAGGTTCGGTACTAGAACCACAGCTGGCCCTGTTGAAGTCCAGCAATGTAACCACCGTGCCATCTGCTGGCCCAATGCTCATTATCTTTGATGCATAGGCTATTACTGCTATTGAATATGATGTGGCCTGATTTATTACAGACCATGGGCCGATGAATAAGCATTTATTTGTATGAGTGGATTTAAAGTAACATTCCAGATTTTCAAATAAAAGTATTGACCGAATAAAGTTCTGGTTAGGTTTAGATTTTGAAAAGACAACCACGGTTCAAGAATGTAGTGACTTTTCCATTTGACACCGAGTAGCAACATGGCAATGGATGGGGTTACTCAAAAGAAAACTTAAACCTGAATCTCTAACAGGGAAATCCCCTACCTTCTCCAAAGGTAAGGTTTATAACAGAGTAAATTTGGGAAACACTCTCTTAATATTTCCCAAAACTTACTTACCCTCTTGAAAATAAAAAGTCACACTGAGCCCATGTAGTTGAGAATGTAACATCAAGAAATTAACATCATCTGAGAATAAAAATGAGCCTAGAGAGCTGCTTCTCATACTGTCATGTGACCACAAATCACCAGGGGACTGTGTTAAATTGCAGATTCTGATTCAGAAAGTCTAGGGTAGAGTATGACATTTTGCATTTCAAACAACCTCCCAGGTGATGCCAAAACTTGTGGTTCATGAACCACATATTGAGTGACAAGACTAGAGAAAGGTAGGAAAGAATAATAGAAAATTTGGCTACCCTGATAAATATGAAAATTAACCATTTATGGTGAAATTTAAGACTTCCTAAAGGTTAAGTTTTCCTAAGAAGTGTTTTTAAGATATGACTTCAGGGTTTTACAATATCTCACTGGGAACGAGATATACCAAAGAGATAGACTTCTCTTAAATCACAATAATTCTGAGGGATACAGGGGTTTTTAAAAATACATGTGAAAAATAGAGACTCAAAAAGAAAAGTTAGTAACATGATTTCACTGTTGTCATAAATGATTTAAAGGATCTAAAAGAGTATTACTGTATCTATATTCAAAGGGAATAGTTTACTTGGCAGGGTCTGGCTTATTAAGCAGTTAGATCAGACCTGAAAATCTACTCATCACAGAGAATACAAATTAAAGATGACATTTTATGAACCATTGCAGCATTCACCTCCAATCTGTGAGATATCTCTGCAAGTTTGGTTATTGCAGGTTCCTTGTAAACAAATTCCTGTTCATCCAAATCCCCGAACTTGGTTCCATAAAAACCAACACGAAAATAGGTGCCAAACATCCGCTTACCATCCTAGGTTTAGGAAAATGAAGAAACTTTAATATAAAGTCTTTCTGTTTTTCATATTATGCTTAGATTGCTACAGTATCTAATTTTCAAAACACGGCAGTAAGTTTTAATTCAAAATTACATTTTATTATTTTTTAAAATGAAAATAAAAATGAAGTAGACGAGCTTTCTATATATTTGTCTTTATTTCCAACAAACAGCATTTACGCAATTAGGGTGTTTACCAAGTACCTAATCACCTGTCACAATATTTTTCAGAGTTTTTACCAAGTGACTATATCATATTGGTCTATTTTTTAAGTGTATACAAGAGATAAATTATTTTCCTTATTGCAAGAAAACATGACTGGTACAGAGGCCAGCATGTGGCAGCGGTTGGACTTCCACATGGCCAACCGTGGCTCGTGTCCCAGACTGGCAGCTTGAAAATCATGTTGGTGCACATGTGTGCATGTATGCATGTGTGCCTAAAGTCCCAAGGAGACTGGAGATTGTGGCATGACCATCCCCTTGTGGGGGGGGGGGAGGAGAGTGATTTCTCACTTTCCTACTCAGTGTTTCTGTCTCGCTGCAGCTAACGTATGTGCCCTAAGGTAAAAATCCTTAAAAAAAGAAAAAGAAAAGAGTGCTATAAATGAACGATCTCTTCATTGTCCTGATATTAGAGAATACTCAAAGAAAGTGAAATATAAAAATAACTATATATATATATATATATATTTTTTTTTTTTTTTTTATTTTTGCCCCAGGGTATATACTTTCGGGGGGGA
>NW_006159690.1:1827599-1828003 GCF_000334495.1 Tupaia belangeri chinensis
ATATATATATGTATATACATATATGTATATAATTTTACTTACTGTATGTTTATTTATTTTTCAATTTGCTATAGGTCATGAGCATGCACCAGAAAAAGAGAGAGTGAGGGAAAGTGAGAAAGCAAGCCACCAAGTCTGGGGCTCAAACCACAGTCGGCCATATGGGAGTCCAGTACCTTAACCACCATGCTACCTGCTCATCCCCCACTAACATATTTTTACTTTTGTGTGTTTGTGTGTGTGAGATTTTTGCTGTAGTGTTCGTGTGCTTGCCAGAGAGACAGACAGAGACAGAGATAGAAACTGAGAAATCACCCCCTGGTGGGAAAGGCCATGCTGCAATCCCTTCTCCTCCATTCTTTTTTTTTTTTTTTGGGGAGGTTTTTTCTTTTGTGGCGCTGCGC
>NW_006159690.1:1828023-1829693 GCF_000334495.1 Tupaia belangeri chinensis
GATAGAAAGCAGGAAATCACCCCCCAGGGGGGATGGCCACGCCGCAATCCCTTCTCCTCCATTCTCCTCTCGGGATCTTGGGCACGCATGCACACACGCCCGGCGTGAGTTTAAGCCACCAGGTCCGGGACTCGAACCGCGGTCGACCACGTGGGAGTCCAGTGACATAGCCATTACGCTAACTGCTGGTCCCTAGGAGCTAAGTATATAGCATGTGTCATAGAGCAGACAATCAGAGAATGTCAAGACCCTCCAGAAGCAATAAAGTAAAAAATCTACAATTGGTATCCCTCTGCCAATAAAATATTTATATGTGGATGAGTAACGAAAAAAGGAATAGAAAAGAAAAATATGTATAAAAGGAAGATAAGAAAAACAATTTTTTGAAATGAGTTGGTTATTCCAACCCACAAATCTCCCAGTGAGTGCATTAACACACGCTCATGCCTGGTACAAGGTGCGCGTCAGTCCCCTTGACTCTCACTCAGTGCACCTGATGACACATTTCTCCACACACTTAAACGTTGGAAAACTGACTGTAATTTCTGGAATTCATACACAAAGCTGTTCCAGAAGGATTCTGTAGTGGCTCTTATACATACAGCCATACACAAGTATTTAAATACCTCTGCATTATCTTAAAGCATAATCTGCTTTATTTTTTTCCCCTGTATTAGAAAGGCAAAAGTGTATAAGTTATAAATGTTATACATAGCAAAGCAAAATAAGAAACTCAGATCCTTAATTTACCAGTTATATAATAACAAAAAAAAAAAGTACAGAACTTAAAAATATCCCCAAATTCTTGTCCAAAAGATCTAAAGTTTTAAAGAAAAATACCTTTGGAGCTGAAGAAACTTGAAGTTTCTAATTTAAAAAATTTTATTCACAGTTACTTTATTTCAAAGTTTAACAAGCATAAAAATTAGTTAATTTCTAGAGTAAGTGAAATCTCCCTAGATGGATTAAATAAATTTAACTAAAATTCTGATTAAAACCATCAGTAAGCCAATGGAAGAATAATATATTTTGACAAAAGAATGAAGGCATTTCATAGGAAAAAAATCAGAAAATGATTAAAAATTTGCTATTGTTAATTTTTCAAATGTGTCACATACTGGGTCATCTGAAAAGTCATGCTGCATTTTTGCATTGAAAAATATAACACAACTTTTCTGAAGACCCAATACATATATATATATATCCCTACTTTATTATTATTTTTTTTCTTTTTCTTGGAGAGGTTTTGCTATAGGGTGCATGCGCTCGCCAGAAAGACAAAGAGAGACAGAGAAACAGAAAGGGAGAATTAATTCCCCCGGGGGGGATGGCCATGTGGCAATCCTTTCTCCTCCACTCTCCTCTCGGGATCTTGGGCACGTATGCACACGCGCCTGGCGTGAGTTTAAGCCACTAGGTCCGGGACTCGAACTGCGGTCGACTACATGGGAGTCCAGTGACATAGCCATTATGGTAACCGCTGGTCCCTATATATTCCTACTTTTAAAACCACAACTATTAAAATACTGTTATCCTGGCTGTATTCCTCTCAGAGGTTTGCCATTTAAAACACGATTCCAATTATTCAATGTTATGGCCATTTAAAATATTTCAGGACACGGGAACCAGCAGTTAGCGTAATGGCTATGTCGCTGGACTCCCACATAGTC
>NW_006159690.1:1830220-1842223 GCF_000334495.1 Tupaia belangeri chinensis
CAAAAAAAAAAAAAAAAAAAAAAAAAAAAGATTTGTTTCCCTGGGCTGGCAGGTGGCATAGTGGTTAAGGTGCCGGTCTTCCACGTGGCTGACCATGGTTTGAGTCCCAGATCTGGTGGCTTGTTTTCTTACTTTCCTTCTCTCTCTCAGGTCAATTTTTTAAAAATAATAATGATGAATAAAATACAATAATTCTTAAAGAGACTTTTTCCCTTACAATAATTCTTAAAGAAAAGAGACTTTTTCCCTTAACTAAACTTTCCAGCTCTCAATCAATCTTTTTTTTTTTTTGGAGAGATTTTCACTGTAGGGCGCGTGCGCTCGCCAGACAGACAGAGAGAGACATAGAGACAGAAAGCGAGAAATCACCCCCCAGGGGGGATGGTCACGCCGCAATCCCTTCTCCTCCATTCTCCTCTCGGGATCTTGGGCACGCATGCACACGCGCCCGGCGTGAATTTTAAGCCACCGGGTCCGGGACACGAACCGCGGTCGACTACGTGGGCGTCCAGCAACATAGCCATTACGCCAACTGCTAGTTCCCTCAATCAATCTTTATATGACAGGAATTACTATCCCGTTCGCATTGTATTAATTTTTCAGTGCTATTTTTAAAGTACAGAATTCCTGAAACAGACATGATACTGCTGATGGGATATGATCAGTGAAGGTATTAGTGAGCTTGCTCCCTTGGATTGGGACACTGAATTTAAAAAAAAAAAAAAGTCATAGGGCATGTGTGCTTGCCAGAAAGACAAAGAGAAGGGAAACAGAAGTGAGAAATCATCCTTCGGGGAGATGGCCATGCCACAATCCCTCCTTTTCCATTCTCCTAGAGACGAAGGTTGTAGAGTAGGTCTCATCAAGAAGGTAAGATGTGAGCATGGATGTAAGGGGTACAAGAGTCATTCTTTGGGATCTCTGGGGGAAACGCACTCCAGGCTGAGGAAAGAGCCAGTGCGAAGGCCTTGGGTCAAGGGTGCTGAGGGGCAGAAAGGGGAACAGTACGGGTAGGGCAGTGTGGGTAAGGGGAGAGCAGGAAGAAACGAGGTCAGAGAAGATGCTGTAAGGAGTTACTAGGGTTTAAAATGAATTTTGGGTGTGAACTGGAGTTGAGAATAGGACTAGCAGGGCATGTGGGTACAGAAGAAGAAAGACTAATTCAGAATAACTTAATTTTCAGCTTAGAAAGAATCTTCTAGCTCACTGGCCCTAGCTACTGGGTTGTCTGGAAAGTCATGACACATTTTTACGTAGAAAAACACATTATGACTTTCCTGATGACCTAACAGTTCACAAAATCACAACCATAGCTTTACCGTCAGGACAAATATTTCATCTTTATTTTCTCTTAAGAGTTTCGGACCATAGGATAATACCAGTATTTCCTTTGAATAAAATTAAATCCGATTTTCTAAAATCTAGCCTGCTTTTGTAGCATTACCTTCCTTTACTTTAGTGATTTTTCTCTGACCTTTCTACCACCCCCACACTCTAGCTTATCCTTCCGTAGCAATTCTACCTACTGCTTTCAGAATTATCTGGGTGGTGAAAATATGTCCTAGAGAATTCCATCTACCTCATCTCTAAATGGTTGAAGTTTCTTATGATAAATATATCTTAAATCTGTCCTAGTTTTATCTTTATTTATCAAGAAATCATCTATCGGGTTAGTTGTATATTTCCACAACGACACTACCTCTCTAATTTTTTTTATCCTCCTCCACTCTGCTTCCTTCAAGTTAACTGCTTTCTGTGTCCATGCCGGTATTTTACACAGTAGTAATCTCCCTTCCTGTCTATTGGAACAATTCATCTTAGAAAGCCTTTATTGGTTCAATGTTGTCATAGATCTCAACTTGAGAACATAATGCTCCCTACATTTTATTAACCAAACTGAGTTAAGATTTCAAATAATAAGAATAATAATACTAATGATGACAAAAAATCATTGAAACGACAACAGTGATCTCCAACATTCTGAGCACTTCTTACGTGCAAGACAGTAACTAGCCACTTTACATATATTACATAGATTCTTATCATAATTCTATGAGATGGGGACCATTATTTTCACCTTCATTCTATAGTTGAGAAAAATTAACATGCCCGAGGTCATATTGCTAGTAAGTGGGGGAGCTGTGAGTTAAACCTCAATATATCTGACATGTGGGTACAAGCACTAAATTAAACTATGTGTTCCTCATACTCTACATACCAGTATAAAATTACAGCTTTCAGATCTTCCCTGAAGTGTCTTCTATCTCTCTGATGTTTTCCTTGAGAATTCTCACAAATTCCCTTGAGTACTACTGAGAATGATCTCCCTCTCTGTTTCGTCGTCTTCTACACCACCACTGTCTACTCTAATTATATTTGCATGTTCGCATATTCCTGTATACTCCAGCATAAAAACCATATTGGTGGCTTACCTACCAAACATATTCTTCTAAGATACATCCTACTACATTTCTTATCAGAAGTCCAACGCTGACCATTATATGTCCCAGTCAAGAAAAAAAGAAATCATGTCTAATATTGTCTACATAGTAAATGTTTGATATCCATATCTTTCTCTTTCTTTTCAAAAATAGCATAACGGGCAAACAAAATCCGTGATGTTGCATACCGCGTCAGGTGCTCAGTCATGCATTTATACCGAGCACCAGGGAGTCACCGACTACAAGGAAGTAGAGGTTCTTTCCATTTACTGTGTTTTCCTCAACTTTCTTCATATCTAATTTCACTTTCCTGAAGTAAAGACCCATGGATGTTTTATTACCTGCAATGGTCTAATTTCTATACAGAGTCACATTTTCCTACTCATCTAAAAATACACCTTTGGATTATGTGTTACTTTCAAAATATTTTTCCCATTTCTTTCTTTTGGTTGATTCCTCCCTTCCATTACAGTTTGTTGTTTCTAATTCTGCTCTACATGCTTTAGTATGGATGAGTTACTTTATCTCTCTCACCTTTCATGTAGATTCAAGAATATAAAAGTTCAACAGAAGCCACAGAGACAAGACTGTGGCCAGTAATTCTGAGCACATAGAAATTAAAAATACTGGCTCACATTCATGCTCACCTAGTTCAGTGATAAAAGTTAAGATAGGTCACCTTGTATATTTCAAGTTCAAAAGTCAGGATAACCCTCATTTCTTTAGTGACCCAGTAGAAAGTTTAACTTTATAAAACTAAGTTCATCTTCTCTAACCTTTCCAGAGACTATAAGATATACCTACTAGGGTAGAGAGGTATTTTTTTAAAGAAAAATGCTGTAATCTTTCTCTTTCAGTTTTTTCTTGAAAAGTTTTTGCTCTAGGGCAGGTGCAGCACTATAGACACAGAGAAAAACACACAGAGAGGCAAAGTGAGAAATCGTCCCCCATGGGGGATGGTCACACCACAATCCCTTCTCCTTAATTTTCTTGGGATTTTGGGTATGCACGCACACACGCCTGGTGTTATTTTCAAGCCACCAGGTCCAGGTCTCAAATCACATGGGAAGCCACGTGGGACCAGTACCTTAACCTCCATGCTACCTGTTGGCGTCTTTTGTAATCTTTTTAAAGAAATGCAGAAAGTTTTAGGACCAGCAGTTGGTGTAATGGCTATGTCACTGGATTCCCATGTAATCGACTGTGGTTCGAGTCCCGGACCCGGTGACTTAAACTCACACCAGGCGCGTGTGCATGTGTGCCCAAGATCCTGAGAGGAGAATGGAGGAGAAGGGATTGTGGTGGGGGCATCCCCGGGGTGGGGGGGAGGAAGAGGGATGATTTCTCACTTTCTGTCTCTCTGTCTTTCTGGTGAGCACACGTGCTCTATAGCAAAAACCTCTATTAAAAAAAAAAAGAAATGCAGAAAGTTTCACGTAACTATGTTATCAATGTTTGTCACTGATTTTTCGTAAACCACAGACATGCATTAGTGTGCTTCTGAATACAAATTAATCATTGTTTGATAAATAGACAAATGCTCATTTTAAAAATATACATGCAAAACTAGAAAATTTTAAAAAGTTTTCATATAAAAATTCAACTTTTTACTGTCCTCTAATAATAATTAAAAATACATGAGGAAAAAAACCCTAAAATATACTTTATTTCCTATTACATCAGAAAAAAATCAAAGAGTTTTGAGAAAGTAAAAATAAAAGTGAACACTGAACAGCCATTAAGGAAGTCAAAGTGGCAGAGGAGATAATGGCTACACAATTCCTGAAAGGTTCAAACTTAATATTTTGCATCATAAATATTTTAACAAATTGCTAAGTATCAAGATTCAGAGTTATCTTTTATACACACAGATCCCTCACATACACACACTCACAGACACATACGCATACCCATACAAGGCTTTGCCAACTCAATAATTTGCACCAGATCAAGGAACATAATGAAAACACATTGTGAATATGTAAGTCCAGAGGGCTTTTCTGCTAAGGCATGGAGTGAGTTTTCAATTCAAAGGACCTTCCTACAATGTATGAATTATCTTTATTGGATCAATCCAGTGAGAGTTTTATAAAAATACTAGGAAATTAGCTGAGGAACACAGTTTTTAGAAAAAATATGAAATTATTGAGGTTTTCAGAGTCACAAAGAAAAATATTCACGAGATAGGAACTTACCACAATAGACAATAGTAAAAGTAGGGAGTAGGGTCAGCAACCAGGGGCAAGAGAGAAGAGAAAACAGAAAGCATTTTAATTAGAGAAATTTCAAAACAAATAAGCAGTAAATGGTAGCAAACACATTTTTAAAATGCAAGCATCCATTTAAGTTTTACAAGGGAAAAGCAAAAACAAGCGTGCAACAAATTTAGAAGCTACAAAGCTAAAGGGCCAGTAAAAGGTAGTGACAAGAATATACACAAGAAAGTTAGGTTGGCGTGACTTTGACCATGCAATAAACACGATGACAGAATGATATTAATGTCATAACCGTGAAGCTTATACCTTTCAGGGGTCGATTTAGCATCAAGCAGACTGGTAATAAACTGCTCAGAGGTTTCGATATACTCTTTCATGCCTAATTTTCAGCTGAATCTATTTAATGGCATGAAATCCATGTGAACTTTCATAGATGGCTATGGCTCAGTCTCTTTACATGTCTTAATTAAGCCACAGAAATGAGGAATTATATTTTAGGTACTAATAAAGCCATATATATTTGATCTGGAGAATTAAAGTACATGTGAAAGTACTGGCTCCCTCTGAAGAAAAGTAAAAGGTGGGTAACAATTTCAGAAATGGAAGGAAACTCAGTCATAATATTTATTCCTAAGGTTTTTTTATTCTGGCCCCCAAAACAAAAACGAATGCAAAGCAGAGGGGCCTAAGCTGTTTAATCAATGTACACCTGACTAGGGAGAGAAGGCAGACAACTTTTCGAAAACACCTAGCTTTAAGTAAACCTGATTTATTATTACTTTGCTTTAAATGGAAATAAATTAAGACAGATTTTATAGACTTCCTTCTTTTATAAAAGGTTTAAGACAATGGTATTTCAGTTCTTCCTAGCATTCTTCAGGTAAGATTTAGCCTACACACGTGTTAAGTACTACATAAAAGGAAGCACGTGTAGTCTTCGAAATATATCATATATAATATATCAAACACTGTCAGAATCTGAGGTCAAATTAAGTTTCGAGTTTTCTCAATCTCTTTATCCTTCCCTCTCTCCAAAATTTAAATGACAAAGTGTATTTCTTTCCTAATTGAGCATATGCCAAAGGTGAAGACCAAATTAACACAATTCTTCACCAGTTCTTTTTTTGTTTTTTTTTTGAGAGGTTTTTGCTATAGGGTGCGTGCACTCACCAGAAAGACAGAGAGAGACAGAGAGATAGAAAGTGAGAAATCACCCCCCAGGGGGATGGCCACATTGAATTCCTTCTCCATTCTCCTCTTGGGATCTTGGACACACATGCACACGTGCCCGGCATGAGTTTAAGCCACCAGGTCTGGGACTCAAACCACGGTCGGCTACATAGGAGCTCAGCAACATAGCCATTATGCTAACTGTTGGTCCCTTCATCAGTTCTAATATGAACCTTTTTGGCCCACATTTTAGTATCCCCGTAGTTTGGTACTCATCTCTCAACTCATAGAATGTCCTATTTTTTTCTTTTTTAAAAAGCTTATAAAAAAATAGAATGTTTTATAATTGATGGCATCTTAGATCAGATGATATATAATATTTTCTATTTACACCTCTGAGCAATAATACATAAATCGACCTCTGTAAAATGAGGTGAAATGATATGGTTAAAAAAGGAAATCTGTGTGTAAATGTTGATGAAAGAAAGGCTTCAAAGGATAAAAACAAACTAAAGTGATGACAAAGTGGCTCATTTACCAAAGAATCTCATTAGTGTAACATACAGACTTCCATGCACTGCCTACCACCTCTTAATAATAAATGTTTAAAATAACTTACAGAATTTAACAAAATTTCTTTGGTTAATGAATTCAGTTGATAGCAGGTAGCAACAGAACGCCCACAACTAGCACATGTGGGCAAAGCGTTGGCAAAAGAAATCTGATCAAATCAATCTATTAGTGCCTTAACTAACTAAAACATTACCTACCTCCCAGCCAGTACTCTGTATAACAAAAAGTAAAAAAGGGCAAGTCATAAAAAAAAAACTGTTTAAAAAGAACAAAAAAAGGCCAAAGGAATTTCAGTAGTGTAAGGCAGTATATACCATTAATTCTTCTCCATGAAAAGAAGACAGCAGGGTATTTTAAACAGCATATTCTTTCATTTAAGACCTATAATAATTTTTATAAATTCCTTATTCAAAACCTAGTACCTAAAATTTTCCCTTTCAAAAACTTATTAAAGTGCAAGTAAAAATTTTGGAGAAAGAGCTTCTTGTCCCATTTATGTGTCTAAGTTAGATCTCTAACCAAAGTGAGCTGCACTTCACTGGCGTATACAGGTTAGATCAGAATATGAATAGCAATTCTGCCCAAATGCCATTGACACAAGGACTGAATGTTTCTTGGAAACAACTAACTACTACTGTTCCAGACCTGACATGGATAATTTCCAATTTATAGCTCTAGAAGCTGGGATGAAGGGCCTTTGGTAGTTTATGTACAACTGATTATAAAAACACCCACCTGTTAAGGTCATGAAACCTAATCAGATTTTTGCACCTTCAACATTTTATTAGAGGATAACAGCAGGAGAATAGCCTTATTTTTGGACGGTGGGAAGGTTTTCAGATATCAATTCCAGTTCATCTAGAACAGCTTAGCTCATGGCAAGAAAGAGGAAGTCAAGCTGACAGATATAAAGTAAGACCAGTACAGTGCTGAGTACCAAAGAGATCATCAATACTCCACGTCTTCAGACGGTGGTAGCAGCGGATGATAGCATGGGTAGTAGCACAGGGAAGGGAACGGAGGGGGAGGAGGAGGCTCAACAGGATATTATTTCAGGGTATTTCAACAGAGCCAAGAATGTAGCAATAGTTTCAAGGAAATCAGTTGCTAGCTGTCTACTTCACTCTTAAACTAAATTTAATTTTATTCTGATTTGGGTGATAAATATGTGGATTCCCTAATAAACTGTAAAGATCAAGGACTGAAATCATACTTTATAATTAAATATACATAAGACAACCATTTTATGTATCATTTTCACTAAATACTATTTTCATATTTGAAATATATCAAAGGATGATTGCAAACATTAAGAAAAACAGAAAACAGTTAAGGTTCAGTTGCAGTCATTAATAATATAAGGCATTTATTAAAGTCTCATATCATTCAATAAAAAAAGTCGACTTAAATATAAACACCTATCAACCTAAAAATCAGATTCACAATTATAATCTACATTGTGAAACAGAATTAACCACAACTGGAAAAAATCTGTTAACTAGTAATATTTTCTTTTAATGAAGAAAAGAAAACACTGTGTGGAAAACTGTGGGGTAAGCTTAGGATGATCATCATCTACTTTAGGCAAATTCATTTTTTGTTAATGAGCTTTGTTTTGCCACAAACCATCATGCTGATTGCTCATTTGTAACCTGAATAAAATGGCCATTTCATGGAATCTAGTTTATCATCATGGAATCTGGTTCGACATCCTGGGATGCAGTTTGACATGCACACAAAGGAACGCTAAGGCTTTTAGACACTTTCTCTGTATATACTGAAGGGAGAAATCAGAATCATTACCTGATGAACAATTTTGCTGAATGCTTCTTGAAGTTTACCATGAATTGTGGAGAGCTTCTTTGCGTCTCGATTAGCTTCGTGAATAGGAATAAGTACTTTGTAAACCTCATTAACTGCTTCATACATGCCAGCCTATAACAGGAATAAGGTTTATGAGATATTGCTTTCTTATATGAAGATAAGAACATAAAATAATTACAATTCACGAATATACAACATTTCTATTAAAACAATACCACTGAACCATTTCCAATAGGATATAAAAACGAACACCATTAATTCTTAACTGTATCAAGGCTTTCTTTTCTGGCCTGTTTTGTAGGTCTTTTTAAAAAATTCACACATAATAATTGTACATATTTGGGGGATATAATGTGATTGTTTTCAGTAGAACACGAATACAATGTGTAGTACTAAATCGGGATAACCAGTATATTCGTTTGTCATTACTTCATGTTGGAAAGAGTCACAGGCCTCCTTTTAGGACTTTGAGATATATAGTATGTTGTTATAAACTATACTCACTCTGGTATATTTTATAACACTAGACATTGTTCTTTTCATCTATTTATAATTTTGTTTCCATTAATCAATATCTCTCTTGGGACTAGCAGATGACGTAATGGTTACATCACTGGATTCCCACATGGCCGACCATGGTTCAAGTCCCAGACTGAGTGGCTTAGAACTCATGCTGGACATGTGTGCATGCATGCCCAGAATCTTGAGAAAAGAATGGAAGAGAAAGGATTGTGATGTGCCCATGCCCCATGGGAGATGATTTCTCACTTTCTTTCTCTTTGTCTCTCTGGCAAGTGCACGTGCCCTATAGCACAAAAGAAAAAAATAATCCCTCTTCCATTAAGGCTTTTTTTAAAAAACATCCCTTCTCCATTTCTCTATCCTGTGAGGATTTTAAGCATGTATACACATGTGTCTAACATGTTTTTAAGCCAATGGGGTCAGAATTCAAACAGCAGTTGGCTATGTGGGATCTAGCTCTCTTAATGAGTAGGCTATAGGGCAGCCCATACCAAGGCTTAATAAAAGAATTTACACAATATAACTCCTCTAAATGAATATTTATATAGTAGACTTATGTGCCTATGGTGATATATATACGTATACATGTAAACATATTTATATTTCTATATAATCTGAACTGGACATTCTGCCTCTAACCAATCATTACTTCACTAATGTAAATGTGTGCATGTGTATATATAATTGTTTAGCATGTAAACTTATGCATATAAACTCAGAAACATGGGCACAGAAGAGTAAAAGAATCCAATTATCATTTTTTTTTAAAGAGAGATTTTTGCTATAGGGCATGTGTGCTCGCTGGAGAGACAGAGAAAACAAAAACCAATAAATCTCCCTCTGGGAGGATGTCCATGCCACGATCCCTTCTCCTCTCCTCTTGGGATTTTGGGCACATATGCACATGTTCTTGGCATGAGTTTAATGCTGACAAGTCTGGGACTCAAACCATAGTTGACTACGTGGGAGTCCAGTGACGTAACCATTATGTCATCTGCCGGTCCCTTAGAATACAATTATTACGCAGGTCAAAGATAATCAATTCTGGGGGCCAGCAGGTGACTTGGTGGTTAAGGTTCTGGATACCCACATGTGGACCATGAGTCACAGACCTGGCAGCTTGAAAAATCATGCCAGGTGCATGTGCATGCATGCCCAAAATCCCAGGAGGACAATGGAGAAGGGACTGCAGTGTGGCCATCCCCTTTGGGGGAGAGGTGATTTCTCACTTCCCTTCTGTCTCTCTCCGGCAAGCACACATGCTCTATGGCAAAATAAATAAATAAATAATAATAAGGTCTACCATATTCTAATAACCTATGGCCTCTTGGGAAACTAAACTTGTTTATTCTTCTAAAGTATTATGCCAGCACAGGCAATCTCATATTAGAAATCTCCTATGGAAAAATTACTAATTTTTAACATATCATGAAAAGGTCTGAGCCATCAGATTTTCTTCTGGCAGCAAACTGGCCAGAAAGTGCCCCATAGTTGTTCCAGTTATAGTCACAGTGACAGATAAGATTTTTTATGTGCTGCTGTTCCATCCCTCATCCTTAACAACACAATGGTGCTGCAGTAAGAAAAGAGAGAGATGTTTTCCAAAAGCCACTGAGTTATCGCTGCCTTACAGGTGAGCAAGTGTACTTTCCCAAGGAAATAAACACATGGTCCTAATATTTCCTAATCAGTTCACAGGAATGTATTTAAGCAATAATCTAACTGTAATAGTGAAATATGTTTTTCTTTTCTTTTCTTTTTTTGGAGAGTTTTTTTTTTTTTTTTTTTTTTCGCTATAGGGTGCATGCGCTCGCCAGACAGACAGAGAGAGAGAGAGAGACAGAGAGCGAGAAATCACCCCCCAGGGGGATGGTCACGCCGCAATCCCTTTTCCTCCATTCTCCTCTTGGGATCTTGGGCACGCACGCACATGTGCCCGGCATGAGTTTAAGCCACGGGGTCTGGGACTTGAACCGTGGTCAACCACATGGGAGTCCAGCGACATAGCCATTACACTAACTGCTGGTTCCCCTGAAATATGTTTAATGTAACTAAAATGGACCAGTATTTTAATTACAACCAGATTAATTTAAAAAGAATACAATTTACAATTATGTCTAAATGTAAAAGAATTTCTATAATATAGATGACTGTCCTCCACTCTGTGCACTACTCTGAATTATTAAAATCTCTGTCTCACACAAACACATTCACAGTTATATTTAAATATTCCATCAGTTGCAAAAAATCTTTTTTCTTTGCTAGCTCATACCAGTCTAACTGAAGAATTGGGAGGGATGGTCAAGGTCTTCAGAGGCAAGAAAGGTATTTTAAATAACAATAACAACTAATATTTTAAGTCTGGAAAAATATTGTTAATTCTCAGAATGAAGGCCGGCAGGTGGCATGGTGGTTAAAGGTACCGGACTCCCACATGGCCGACAGCAGTTCAAGTACTGGACCTGATGGCTTACTTTCTCATTACCCCTCATCCCCCGTCTCTCTGATCAAACTAGAAAATAATAATAAATAAAATAAAATAATTTCTTTTTAAAAAAGAGTCTCAGAATGATTACATTTAAATGAATTGGTTCTAAGTACCAATAATGATGCAAATGGTGGTAACAGCAACCACACTAGTACTTGGAAGTAGACATTATGCTAAGCACTTTACATATACATTAACTCATTTAATACTAACAAAACAATCTTATAAGAAAAATATCAGTATCAGATATATTTAATGAGAAAACTGAGGCCCTGACTGTTTGAATAATTCATGCCAGAAGTAATACCACTACTAAGTGGCAGAGACAGGATCTGAACTCTGGCAGTACACCTTCTAAATCTCTGTCCTGAATCAACACACTAAAAGATAGCAGTAGGTCCTAGAGAGGAAATAACCGATTCTGAAAAGTAGTAGAATGGGAAAAGAAGGCAGCATTGCATATTACTTCAAGCTTCCCTCTTATCCTAACATGAACCTCAGTATCTCCTAAATCTTGGTGCTCAGTCACTAAACCTCTTGTAGCAAAGTCCGAGAATGGAGGTGACCCTATCAACATAGTTAAGAAGATAAGTAGGGGGTTTCAGTAGATGGTGTAGTGGTTATATCACTGGACTCACACATGGCTGACCTCGATTAGAATCCTGGACCTGGTGGCTTGAAAATCACGCCAGGCTTGTGTGCATGTGTGCCCAAGATCCTGGGAGAAGAAGGGGCTGCTGCATGTCCATTCCCCTGGAGGGGGTGATTT
>NW_006159690.1:1842917-1865953 GCF_000334495.1 Tupaia belangeri chinensis
TTTCCCTCTCACTGTCTCTTTACAAACCCCCAAGTGAGTGCATGTGCCCTAAGGCAAAAACCTCTTAAAAAAAAAAAAAAAGAAGGTAAATATAGATTTGACTATCATTTCTTTCTCCAATAAACATTCCATCTGCGCTCGAACTGATTGCTTCAATTCTTCACATACGGAAGGGCTGGGACAAGGATTAGGATTACAGCACAGTAAGGTAGCCAGGCAAGGGATCTAGGATGTATATTATAAAGCTCTTGATAAGAAAGCTCTAGGTCTACCTGACAAGGCTCACTGTGCCAGCAAGGGAGTGGCCATAGCTTTGCTCCTCGGTACCAGGACAATGTTCAACACAGTAGAAAGAAGATTCCGTCTTTCATTCAATAGAGCAGCTCTATTTACTGAGCCATACTAGTCTAACTTAAACAGGAACTTAAATCACCCAGAGACTTTTTGTTCCATTTTGCTGTTTTATAATTTAAAGGTTTTAGAAAATGATGGTAAAGGTTTTGTGAACCAAATAAGGGGAAAACTTCTGCTGCAGATTATATGCTGGTTCATAAAGAAACAAATGAAATACACTGAGAAAAGTGATACATTATTAAAATAAAAAGGATGGGGACCAGCATTTGGCATAATGGTTATATTGTTGGACTCCATGTAGTCAACCATCGTATGAGTTCCAGACCTGGCAGCTTAAAACTCACGCCAGGTGTATGTGCATGTGTGCCCCAAATCCCAAGAGGGAATGGAGGGGAAGGGATTACGGCATGGCCATCCTCCCTGGGAAGGATTTCTTACTTTTCTGTCTCTCTGTTTTTGTCTCTCCAGTGAGTGCACATGCCCTATATCAAAAATCTTTCTAAAAAAGGAGTAAGCAATGATAAATCTAGAAAGAAATATCTGGTCCTAAATAGTTCATAAGGTATTTGGAGGAAACTATCCTAAAGGAAAAGCACACTGAGAGAATATATTGATATACAGATGTTACTGATCATTCGGAGGTATGAAGCTGAGGAAAGAATGAACAAGGGCCATCTACCATAGAGAAGGAAGCAGCTGCTTGTTCCAGTAATCCCACAAGTCCTGTTTCAGTAAAGTACTTTCCAGAGCAGATACCTTCTTCATCTGGAGATACCACATCATCTGAGACTGCAGATTCTTCTAAAACGTTAGATGAAATATTCTAGAGGAAAAAAATGGAAAAGGCTTGTGAAATGGAAGTAATTTCCTAGCATAGCAGGTGACTTGTGGTTTAGTGCTAGACTCTCACATTTGAGTCTCAAACCTGGCAGCTTGCCTTCTCACTTTCTCTCTCTCTCATGAGTCCTATATCAAACTAAAAAGAAAATAATGATGATAAGTAAACTTAACTAGATAATTCTAAAAAAAAAAAATTAAATAAAAAAATATAAAAAAAAAAAAAAAAAAAAAAAAAAAAAGTATAGATGAAGTAATTGAAGATGAAGCAAGGCCAGCTCGTGACATGGTAGTTAAGGCAGATGGATCCAACGTGGCTGACTGTGTGGTTTGAGTTCCTAGAGCAGCTTGAAAAACATGCTCGGTCCACGTGTAAGTGTGCCCAGAATCCCAAGAGAAGAATGGAGGAGAAGGGGCTGCAGCACGGCCATCTCGCCAGGAGAGTGCTTTTTCTCTTTGTCTTTTCTCTCACGCAAGTGCATGTGCCCTAAAGCAAATTCTTAAAAATAAATTGAAAAAAATTTAGGTTAAAAATAAAAAGGAGGGTTATGCAAAGGTAAAGGATAAATCTCTAAAAAACTTTCTGTGTTTTGAAGATGACAATAAAATGATAACTTTATTACTAGGTAACTTTTCCTTCAATAAAAAGTTGTGAGCTAGAAAACTAAGAAAACTCAAGGGCTAAAGAAAATAGTGATAGGACATTTAAAGAGGCTTAAACATTTTCTTTTTTATTTAATTGATCTTCTCAAAATTCTCTATCTGAGAAATTAAGGTGTGAAAAATAGTCTCTTGGCTTGGTAAATGCACACTGAGTTAAAAGAAAACCTCAGGTATAATTAAAGCCCTTTGACCCAAATAGGTTGAGATCAGATGTTATTCCTAAAAAAAGGATACATATATATTCTAAAGATTTTATTTTAATCTCAACATTTACAGTAGATATACACTCATTTATCAGCTTTTGAAGTAGGTCTAAGGCATTTTCCTTTGTGTATGAGCCTCCAGGTTAGAGGTCCATGTAATCTCTCTTGAGTAAGCACCCATAATCCAAACTTCTTTTAAGATTTCTAGTTTTAGTTTCTTTAAAGTAGAATGAAAACTTGAACTTAAAAAAGGTATCAAGCTATTCAAGACTTTTAGGAGCTTTCCCACTAATCTTTTATATATTTCTGGTTTAGAATTAATTCAACAGCCATTGTTTTAGGGGCTCAACTTTATTGAGTTTTGCAAAACCTTTTATTTACTTTTCAGAGAAGCAACAACTTTCTTTGTGCATTCTGATTTAATTGAAATACATTAATATTTAATGAAATTTTATAATATCCTAAACCTGGCATTTAATAGGTTTTGAAGAAAAGTAAAGAATAACTGACTCTTGGTAAACAAGAATTCCACCAGCGGGTCCAAGGTCATACCTATTAGGTAGTAAATGTCATCTACTGATATGAGTCTATAGTAGTAGTCAATTTCACACAGGGAACAGATAATGTTGAGTTCTCCAGTGTGTTGGATAAAAGATTATCATTAAGATCTATTCATTAAGGGACCAGCAGTTAGCAAATGGCTATGTTGCTGGACTCCCATGTAGTCGACTGCAGGTCGAGTCCCAGACCCGGTGGCTTAAACTCATGCCAGGAGTGTGTGCGTGCACCCAAGATCCCAAGAGTAGAATGGAGCAGAAGGGACTGAGGCATGGCCATCCCCCCTGGGGGGTGATTTCTCGCTTTCTGTCTCTCTGTCTCTGTTTGTCTGGCGAGCGTACGTGCCCTATAGCAAAAACTTCTAAAAAAAAATTTCTACTCAATTCTAATTCTCAGTATTTAAGTGTAATACATTTTCACAAATATCAAAGTTCATAATTGGTTACAAAACAGTAAAGTCAAAAAGAATAAATATATATAGCATTAATCTAGTGGTAAAAACTGTGAAAATATAATTAAAAATAAGTACTTTAAAAATGTATTAATGGGGCCCAGCAGATGGTGTGGTAGTTGGGTCATTGGACTCTCACATGGGCCAACTGCGGTTCAAGTCCTGGACCTGATGTCTTGTTTTCTCACTTCCCTTCCCACTTTCTGTCTCTTTCTGGTGAGTGCACATGGCCTATAGCAATAAATAAATAAAATTAAATAAAAATTTTTTGTGGAAAAAAATGTGTTAATAACAATGATAGTGAAATGTTTATCCAACATGTGAAGCATCAGTTTAAGGCTTTAGGTTTTCCTTACAAATTGAAAGAATCTGGGGGCCAGTAGACGGCATAGTGGCTGCATCACTGGACTCCCACATGGCTGACCAAGGTTGGCATCCTGGATCTCGTGGGTTGAAACTCAAGCAGGGCGCGTGTGCATGCATGCCCGCCCCAGATCCTGGGAGGAGAATGGAGGAAGTAGAACTGTGGTGTGGTCATATTCCCTGGGGGGGTGATACCTCACTTTCCTCTCTCTCCCCACGAGTACATGTGCCCTAAGGCAAAACGTCTGCCAAAAAAAAAAAAAAAAATCAAAGAATCCAAACAACAGTGAGTGAAACTTAAAACCAAAAAAGGACATGTCTTGACTTAATGTATACCTGGCAGATTCCTACCTGGAATGTCACGCATCCCACAGGGAGGTATTTCCGGTCCTCCAGCATGCTCAGGTACTCAGCAACAAGTGCTGCCGAGTGGACCAGGCACTGTGCGGCTTCAGCATGATTGCTTCGTTCGGAGTGCTTGCCAGCCATGTTCTGCAACCAGGTCAGTCGCAGATCTGGAGAGGTCTGGTAGCCCTTGGCAATTCTAATTAGAAGAGAAATTCTTTTCAATCAGCATACACTTCCCAAGCTGGGAGGGGGTTTACGTAGCTTGTTCAGAGTTTACCTAGACAGTTTTCTGTTACTGCACATAACCTATTTGAGACAAATTTTTTAAGTAGTATGAAAAGTTGTTTTGAGTGCTTAGAGAGATAGCTGTGGCCCATGAGATGGATATATCATCCGGGGAAGGAGGGCAAAGGAGACATGCCATGTTAAAATCTGACCACTAAGGAAGCAATTCATAAAGAAAAAAGTGTTTATTATGAGAACATAGTAAAGTTTCAAAATTAGGGAAAAAAGAGGACGTATAAAAGGTACTTTTTTTTTTTTTTGAGAGGTTTTTGCTATAGGGTGCGTGCGCTCGCCAGACAGACAGAGAGAGACAGAGAGACAGAGAGACAGAAAGCGAGAAATCACCCCCCAGGGGGAGATGGCCATGCCGTAATCCCTTCTCCTCCATTCTTCTCTCAGGATCTTGGGCACGCACCCACATGCGCCCGGTGTGAGTTTAAGCCACTGGGTCCGGGACTCGAATCGTGGTCGACTACGTGGAAATCCAGCGACATAGCCATTACGCTAACTGCTGGTCCCTAAAAGGTGCTTTTGAACCAGGGAGTGATACAGTGGTGAAGGTGGTTGGAACCCACAGGACCGAGGGTGCGTTTGTAGTCCTGGACCTGGAGGCTTGGAAAACATGCTAGGCTCATGTGCCTACATGCCCAAAATCCTAAAAGGAGAAATGGAGGAAAAGGGAATGTGGCATGACTATTTCCCACGTGGAGTGCTCTCTTACATTCTCTCTCTTTCTGTCTCCAGCAAACTCATGCATTCTCTAGCAAAGTATAAATAAATAAATAAATAGCTCAAATAAAACAAACTTAGTCTCTTTAAAATAGAGACGAAAAACTACCTCTTCATAATATATAAAAGCGAGAAATCACCCCCCAGGGGGGATGGTCACGCTGCAATCCCTTCTCCTCCATTCTCCTCTCGGGATCTTGGGCACGCACGCACACGTGCCCGGCATGAGTTTTAAGCCACCGGGTCCGGGACGCGAAACGTGGTCGACTACGTAGGAGTCCAGTGACGTAGCCATTACGCTAACTGCTGGTCCCACTTTCACAATATTTTTAAAAATTTGCTCAAGGGTGTATATGCTTGCCAGAGAGAGACAGAAACTGAGAGAAAGAGAAAGACAGAAAGCATGCCTACCCGTGGGGAATGGCTATGCCACATTCCCCTTTCTTCCGTTTCTCCCTCCTTGTGGGGTTTTGGGCATACACAGACATGGGCTTGGCAAGTTTTGCTTATTCCCAGTCTGGGATTCAAACCATAGGGTTTAGCTCACATAACCACTAGGTCTTGGGTTGGTCCTATTTTGGCCTTTTTTTTTTTTTTTTTTTAAGAGAGATTTTTGCTATAGGGTGCATGTGCTCACTGGACAGACAGAGAAACAGGAAGCGAGAAATCAGCCCCCAAGAGGGAGGGCCACACCACAATCCCTTCTCCTCCATCATCCTCTTGGGACTTAGGACACACACACGTACTTGGTGTAAATTTCAAGCCACCAAGTCTGGGACACAAACTGTGGTGGGCCATGTGGGAGTCCAGCAACATAACCATTACACTAGAACACCGAAACTATAAAAGAAGGAGGTCATATGACCAAAAAAAAAAACAACTTCTAAAGCTTTAATACTGTATCGGCCAAATACATGGGAGTTACAGATTTGTGAAAATATATCCCTAGAAATATTATCCTTTAAGCATAGCTCTCCAATTCAGGACAATTCATGTTATGGTTAAACATTCATAAACTGTATTTTCTTCTTAAAAGCCTGATTTTTACACTTATAATACGGGTCTTAGGCCTTCCTCTCTAGGAAATCTCGAGCCTAGGACACCAAGGTATTATTAAATATATATTATGATTATTTTTTAGAAATCTTACTTTTTAATAACATACTGAACAGTTATGTATAATTCTTAAAAGAAGCAACACAGAAAATCTAAAAATTAGCTTAAAATAGGTACATTTTGACTTTTTAGTCTAGAAAAATCAAAGAATTTTTGTCTATATTTTTATCTGATATTTTCTGTGTGTCTTACTAAAAGCCCATTATACAAATGTATAAGTGAGTAAGAGAAATGTTACCTGTACATTAGATCGATCAACATTTCAGGATCCTCTTGGTGTTCCTTCATTTTAACAGTATCAGAAAGGATCATATGAAGATTAAAAACCAGGTCTTGGACCTGCAACAGAACGTTACATTAAAAAGGTTTTTTTTTTTTATTCACTCGTTATCACTGAATTACTTTGGGATATATGTCAGATAAACATCTGAAGATTTTTTAAAAGTTATGCGCTATAGATATTTCTACAGTATGCGGTTATGCTGGCGTCTGGAAGTAACGGGGACTAAACCACACAAAATCCTCAGCAGACTAAGCCTTTTTAGTTCTTTCACTTACAAACAAGCAAAACTATAAGTGGAAATAAAATGTAGGGAATATAAAAGCAAAGAAAAAAATTCTCTCCTATGCTTCTGATTGTACTAAAGAGGAGTTTGTAGAAACCCCCCCCCTTTTTTTAAAGGCAAATTACTATTTGAATTATAGGTAGGAATAATGTTTCATCATGAAGCTGTGTCTATATTGCCTAATTAGACTGTCCTACTTGTTATAAATGCACAGAATTAAACACCAAAGATATTAAGTACTCCCCAAAAGAGGAGGTAGCTTAAGAAAACAGAGAGATCCAATCCTATCTATGGTATATAAAATGTGGATTGAAGGAAAATAAAGGATCCTCCAGCAAAAGTACCATTTGAGTAACAATTGGGAAAGTGCTTGTTTAACAACCCTATTTCAATTAATGATCTAGAAAGTAGCGTTTCTAACCTGATCAGGAAATGTTGTTTCCCTCAATTCCAGATCTTCTTCAGCATATGTCAATATAGTCTTCAGAGAACGTCTTAAGAATTCTTCATTAAAATTCTGAGATGTGCCCACCAAGGAGGACAGTGACATCGTCACCTGCATTTTAACTCTAGCAAAGTTCTGTAACAGAGAAATTGTAATTTTTACTGAAATGTACACATCAAACTCTTATTTTAGGAAAGACATAAAACTTAGGATTTTGCTGTGAATGATGTAACAAAAAGACAGTGTGCTTAAAAGTCATATGTTAGAATTAAATAAAAAATTTTGCCTAGGTTTTTACATTTACCTGTTATGTAGTATATGTTTATTATAAACTCCAGGCTATTTAATTAGATTTATACTCTGAAATTATTTAACATACATCATGCCTAAGGTAAGCTAAGGTAGAATCCTTCAGAGTGACGATTTTAAGAGTTTATAACTTGCATTCTTCTTTTTTTTGTATAAATTCATTTCTACTCTACCATACCACATTGTGAAACCACTTTTGAGATGTTAATCAGTGAAACCTGGTAATTGCTAAGTCCAAGATACTTTTTTGTCAGTAGTCTCCTTGATACTTTTGTATATTTAAATGTACAGGTTATTTTCTCCAGTGACAGTTTTCTATTCTGATTTTCCTATTTATCATTCATTTCTTTAATTTCCTTTCTTTTTATATGATAGTGCATGAGTGCACATGAGAGAGAAAGAGGAAAAGCATTCTCGACAGGGTCTGGTCATGCTGTGCTCTCCCTCCACAGCCCTCTATGTCCCCAGGATCCTGGGTTCCTGTGCACATGCCTGCTATATTTTTCAGGGCAATCCAGGATGTGAACCGTGCAGCCATATGGCTTCCAGCACTGCAGGGTGCTGCAGTTAACTGCTGCGCCACAGGCCCACTCCTTTTATCCCCTCCTTTTCAATCTTCTTTAAATACCAATGCTCCCAAAGATTTTGTCAAAAACCTTCTCAACTGACATAATCTAAATAGCCTCACCCATGCCTTTGCCTTCAACTACTGATATATCCATGTTTCCGTCTTCAGCTCACATTTCTCTCTATAGCTTCAGGCTGTTACACTTTACCAGCTATAGACAATTCCATGTGGATGTACCATGAGTTCCTCAGCGTCAACATGTCTGAAATATCTTCTCTTCCTATTAATTATCTAAACAAATGATGCTATTATTTGTGTAATCCTTCAGGCCAGAAATCTAGGGGTCATCCCCATCGCCATTTTCCCCTCTCGTTATTCATACCATAAGTCAAATCCACACCAGCCCTTATCTGTTCCCAATGTCACTGCTTTAGTTTATACTCTTACTCTTTCTTACTTGAGTGCTATAATAACAATCTAATCAATTTTTAAAAGTTTTTCTCTTAACACCCAAGTTTATCTTCAATAAAGCACTAGAGAAATGTTTGTAAAATGCAAATCAGAACATATCACTCCTCTTCTTAAAATACTCCAGTGGCTCTCCACAGTTTTGAGGATAAAACTCAAGTATTCGGTTCAGTAAATAAGTCAAATTACATAGCAGGAACTGAGAGTACAGTGATAAATAAGTATATGCCTAAAATAGGTTAATTATAATTTTATCCTTTATTACTCTCTTTTCCAGCCATAACCATCAAGAAGTACTGAAAGCTGGCTTTGTGGTATAAGAGGAAAGGTTGAATTCCACAGTGAGCGTGGTTGAATCCAACCTAGAGAACTGGACTTTGTAATATCTACAGAATTAAACGTACCAAGGTAGTCTAAGTCTCAAAATATATAAATCTCCATGTTCCCCCAGAACTAATTAATATTTAGAAATTATATTTCATTAAGATTCTAGAAATTTTGAAAAAGAATTATTTATTTATTTAATTCTATTTGTTATTATTATTATTTTTTAATTTAACCAGGCAGAGACAGAGAAAGGGAAAGTGAGAAAGCAAGTTGCCAGGTCTGGGATTCAAACCACCATTGGCTATGTGGGAATCCAGAGCCTTTAACCACCACGCCACCTGCCGGTCCCAAGATTCCAGAAATTTTTCTGGTGAGGTACTTACATTCCCGATCTCAAAGTTTTGCCTCATTAACAGGTAAAGGGAGGCACTGGCATGCGACCGTATGGTACCAATGCTGCTGCTGCAGTGCCGGAGAAGCCTCAGGCATAGGTCCGCACACTGCTCGGTCTCTTCCTCAAACAGGAGCTCAGGGAACTGCGGGAAAGCAACACGAACACGGCAGGTATACAGCAATAGTTCCAAGTTATGTTCACTAGCCCGGACTGAAGACTGCCAGTATCACCCAGAGACTAAAAGAGCCAAGGGCGTTAAGTTAATATTGTCTAATGGTGAATAGTTTAGACCACAGAATCACACAGACTGAATGTCAATACTAAATATGCCACCTGCTAATTACTTCTGTGACCCCGGACAAACGTTTTTTCCCATAAAATAGGCCTCCTAATATTGGACTGTCGGCAAAGCCACGGCACATTTTCGCATAGGAAAACATAAGAAAAAAATAGGTCATGACTTTTCTGACAACCCCATGTTATCTACGTGGATTGCAGTGAGGCTACAATGAGGTAGCATGCGTAAAACACTCGGTATAGCAATCAACATCTAAGAACTCGATTAGGTCGTCGGGAAAGGTATGACAGGTTCTTCTGTGCAAAAATGAGTCATGACTTTCACGATGGCCCAATATAGCATATTTTTATTATTACAAAAGAACATACCAGTTAAGTTTCATTAACATCTCTACATTCTGTCTTCTAGTATGACTATGATGAAATAACTACCTTCAAAATTTCGGGGGAAAACAAACAGAGGAAATAAGTATTTGAAGCAGTTGAACAAACAAATATCTTCTATTACACTCAACATAGGATAGATTCATTTTCCTGGGTGGAATCACGTATATACTAAACTTGTAATAACTTCTGTTAAAGAGGAAGAGAACAAGGTGAGGCTGAAATAAGAGAAGCCCCATATTTAATACTAGCCCCGGGGCCAGCGTGTGTGCCCAAAATCCCAAGAGGAGAATAGAGAAGGGACTGTATCCTGGCCATCCTCTCTGAGGAGTGATTTCTCATTTTCTTTCTGACAAACACATGTGCCCTATAGTAAACACTTAAAAAAGAAAAAAGAAAGAAAGAAAGAAAAAAGATTGTTAATTTCAGTCCCTTCTATTTATCAAATTACTATTTTTAAAACCAGAAACTGGTGAAAGGTGATCCAAATAAATGAGGCATTCCAAAATGAAGCAGCAGTGGAGAGGCACGGAGAAATCCAGGGTTTTAAGTGATTACGTAAATTTTAACTACAGACTCATTAACCAAAGTATTTGCCAAGTGACCTTAGACAATGTTAGGGAAGAAAGCCAGTCTGACAAGTCCTCAGAGACGAGTGGACCCACCTTGGAGACGAGGGCCCTCTGTGTAGCGAAGCAGTGTTGCAGATAAACTGCGCTTTGGTTACAGGCCATGCTGTGCAGCAGCACTTTCAGCACCCCACCAAGGATGCTCTCTTTGGATTCTGTGACGGAAACTGTCTGCAATTTAAATATAAATCAATAAAATGGAGGTGTACTAGCCATTGGGTTAGGACAGTAGAACATGTGTAAGCAAACACATTTTTAAAAAATAGGGAAGTGACTGTATAAGGTCGACTAGGATTTCCAGGAGATAGAGCTGAGCAGGACTGGATAAGAAAATAAAAGTGGAAAAAAAATGGATAGAATTTAAATGGAGGAGGGGAGAGGGAGGAGAAAGAACATAATGGCAAGAAAGCAAAAAGTATGTTTTAGGAAAATCAGTAAGTAAGAGTGGCCTGACTTGAACTTCATTAGAAAACAGCTGGAGATAAGTCTGGAAAAGTAGAGTGGGGTGTACAGCAGAGAACGATGGCTGTATGCCAGCAACCGTTCTTTCCTTCTTCCTTCTGTAACAGAAATCCTACATTTTAGCTAGAGACTTTGAACTCAGGTACAGAGAGATGTAGATGAAGAGAAGTTTAACCTTCTGAGTCATGTCCCTAAGTATACTCTGTCCCTGCTCTTTCTTCCAGCCAACTGAAATGCAGACTTAAATGCAGATGTGAGAGCTGCAGCTCTAGCAACCATCTTGGGTTAGGCATTTTGCACTTAATGCTTCTTTTGATTCTCTCTGTACTAGCAGATTAGACCTATTCCAAGTAATAAAATAACTAGGTATAACAGCCTTCTAAGTCTGGAGAGTTTGATTGTCTTTTTCCTGGGACAATCAAGACATACTACATTTTTCATATTTTAAAAATTCTAATCAGGGTAATGAATGACGAACTATTTAACCACCATCTCATGGAAATGTAGAGTGGATGGGAGAGGGAAGAGCACAGAGTATCATGAAGCAGGTGGCCGTTGTTACAGCTCTGAAATAACGTGACAGAGTGGTGGAGGTAGGAAAAGAATGGGAGGAATAGGGGAGAGACATTTACTAAAACAACTGAGACATGTTGGTAACTTATTTAAATCCTAGTTCTTCCATTTACTAGTTATGCAATCATGGGACGTTGTTTAATATCTTTGAGCTTCAGTATTCTCATTTACAAGAGGGAGTATACTGACAATTTCAACTGTGTGAGTTTCTTATAAGGATCAAATGAGTTAATATTTGTGAAGTGCTAGGATAATCTCTGAAACAAGAAAAAAACGGAGTAACAGTTATTACTATTGTTGCTAACAGGATAATACTGCCTAGAGGGTTACTGTTAGGACTGAGCTGGATCAATACATAGAGAGACTGAATCCCTGCTGTAGTACACAGAAGATACTGAATAAATCCAGCATATCTACATGAAGCTATGGCTATTCGTGCATGCCGAAAGTGGTGTGATGGCAGAACACCCAACTCAGTAAACATTTGGAAATGCAAAACTAGGCCTGGAAGGGGAGAGACAAAGAGATTGAGATTTTATAATCACCTTTAAAGAATAAACAGTTGAAGCTGTGAGAATAGATATGATTTATGATTACAGTTAGAGAATCACAAAATGTTGGAACCATGGGTTCATTTGGTAGTGTAATAAAGTGCTGGGCATATGGAACCAGATCCCAAGTGGCATACTCTGGTTCAAATCCCAGCCCAGCATGGAAAACATGCTGGCTGGGTATAGGTGTGTGCTCCAAATTGTGACAAGATGGAGAAATGAAATAAAAAGGACTATATAACATGATCATGCCCCATTGAGGGGGACTTTCTGCCTCTCTCTCCTTTCTCTCTGGGGAGTACATGTGTCCTATAGCACTTAATAATAATAATAATAATAATGATGATGATGATGATGGGGACCAGCAGTTGGCGTAATGGCTATGTCGCTGGAATCCCATGTGGTCAACCACGGTTTGAGTCCCATACCTGTTGGCTTAAACTCATGCTGGGTGCATGTGCGTGTGTGCCCAAGATTTCGAGAGGAGAATTGTGGCGTGGTCATCCTCCCCGGGGGGGTGAGTTCTCATTTTCTGTCTCTCTGTCTTTCTTTGTCTTTCTGGCAAGCGCACGTGCCCTATAGCAAAAACCCCTAAATACTACTATAACTACTAATAATAATGATAATGAAATTTTAGTTTATTTTTTTAAAAAATGTTTGGAACCAAAGTTTTAAGAAGTCTTAACATTTAAGTGTAATTATATAGCTCAATAAATACTTTCTCTCTTATCCCACTTTACCTGCTCTGTATTTTAAAGTCCTCTTCTTTGTGTTCTTACCTGGACAACAATCTCTAATGTATCCAAAATGATTAGGTTTGCTTCTGTAGCCAGATTTCCATCAATCAGGGCTTCATGTTCAATCTCCGCTCTTGACCTATTACAAAATATTATAAGAAAGTATCCTTTAAAAAGCCACAATTAAAAAGAAAAGACTTGGGACCAGCAGTTGATGTAGTGGCTATGTTGCTGGACTCCCATGTAGTCGACTGCGGTTCAAGTCCCAGACCCAGTGGCTTAAACTCACTCCAGGTACCTGTGCACATGTGCCCAAGATCCAAGAGGACAATGGAGAAGAAGGGATTGCGGCGTGGCCATTCCCCCAGAGTGGGGGGTGATTTCTCGCTTTCTGTCTGTCTCTGTCTGTCTGGTGAGCGTATGCACCCTATAGCAAAAACCTCTCAAGAAAAAAAAGAAAAAAGACTTAAGGATGCATAAAAATGAATCATTCAAAACTGCTAATATTTACCTCAATAAAAAATAATAAAAGAATAGGGAAAAAGGCAGTATTTTTTGCATATTAAAAAAGTCTTGTTTTACTCTACATTTTGTGGACCTTGCCAATACATACATCATTATAGATGCACAATGCCATTAAAGGCGTAAATGTTTGCTTTACCTCTCAGACATGCAGCAAATACACTTTTATTCTGAAAGGCATGGACGCTAGGTGGTGCTGTGTGGGCTTGTAGTCAGGACTGCTTCACGTAAAGCAACATTCAGATGTTTAGTATTCATTTTACCCTCTCGAGGATTTTCAATGCATTTTCAGGGATAAAAATTCCCAAGATTTCATTGAATTTCTCTTTAATTTTAGAATAAATATATGCAGAAGATAATTTAACTCTCCAGTGAGATCAGCCAGAATCACTCTTTAGAAACAAACAAAAAGATAACTGTGTGACGTGATGAATATATTAATTAGCTTGATTGTGGTATTGTTTTGGAACTGTACAAATATATAAAAATATTACATTGCAGGGGCCAGTAGGTGGCATGGTGGCTGAGGCACTGGACTCTCGCATGGCTAACTGTGGTCCAAGTCCCAGATCTGGTGGCTTACTTTCTCACTTTCCCTCTCTTCCTCTCTTTTTCTCTCTCTGGTGGGTGCATGTGCACTAAAGCACATAAAAAAGTAATTAGTAATAAATAAAATTGAACAAATAATTCTTTAAAAGAAGCCCACTGTTTACCCTAAATATACAATTTTTGTCAACTGTAAGCCAATAAAGCAAGAAATATAAAAGAAGGGGACCAGCAGGTGGCATGGTGGTTAAGGTGCTGGACATTCCCACATGGCCAACCACAGTTCAAGTCCCAGACCTGGTGGCTTGCTTTCTCACTCCCCTCCCCCCCTCTGTATCTCTCTCTGGTCAAATTAAAATAAAAAATGAATGAATAAGTAAATAAAATTAAATAAATATTTTTAAAAAAGAAATATAAAAGAAAGCAATTTGATGGGATAAAGAATACTTCATGAATTTGTATTTTACATATTAAATTGATAATAAAATATAACATAGGTATCCATCAGCATTAAATTGAAAAAGAAAGTATTTAGTGTCCAAACTTATAATCTCTAGTAAGATATTATTAAAAGAATATAACAATAATATGATGGGTTAAACAAAAAGAATCAGGAAAATACAAAAAAAAAAAAGAGTCTTCTTTAAAAGAGAAAGCTAAGGCTGAGAGAACATTTTATATGAAGGGACTTCAAAAAGTTCAGGGAAGGGCCAACCTAGTAGCCTTTTGGTTAAGGGAGTTGGATCCCACCTTGGTGAACAAAGCTTGAAAAACACTCTGGGAGCATATGTGGGTGTGCCTCTAACTCCCACTGGATGGAGAAGTGGAGGAGAAGGGACTGCAGAGTGACCATGCTCCAATGGGTGGTGCTCTTTCTTTCTCTTTCTCTTTCTCTTTCTCTTTCTCTTTCTCTTTCTCTTTCTCTCCTCTTTCTCTCTTTCTTTTTCTCTTTCTCTTTCTGGCAAGCACACAGCTTGTGGCAGTTTTAAAGAACAATTCATGGAAAAAATGGAATTAAAGTACAAGTTCACTTTGGTGCAAAAAAAAATTCATACAAAGGTTTTTCATAATACACATTTTCCATGAACTTTTGGAAGATTCATACAAATGCTCAAATAAAGCTGCAATATACTGATAGTGTAGCATTTGCCTGTTATGTGATTTCTAAAAATACAACACACATGAAAAAAAAAATCAGAGAAATAAATTTTGTCAGAGAAGAGAGGAAAGCACATATTCAAAGCTTAAGACTATTAATAAGGGCCAGCAGGTGGCATAGTGGTTAAGGCAATGAACTCCCACATGGCTAACCACAGTGAGTCCCTGACCTGGTGGCTTGAAATACATGTTGGGTGCATGTGAATGTGTGCCCAAAATCCCGAGAGGAGAAGGGAGGGGAAGGGATTGCAGCATGGCCAGACCCCCGGGAGTGATTTCACTTTCTCTCTCTCTGTCTCACTCTCCAGTGAGCGCATGTGCCCTACAAAAATCTCCCCCACCCCCGCAAAATGGGAGAAAATTAATATACCATATGCATATTACATTTGGTATGTGATAATTCCAAACTCTTATATATATATAGTACTGAGACTGCTGTTTCTCTCTCATGGAAGCCTTTCTCCCTGAGTCATATAATTTTATTCTCTGGAAGATAATATTTCTGAAAGTTTATTTGTGAGAATCTTTAAGGCTTTTTCAGATATGACAGCCATCTTGGTTTGCCTTAAGACAGGTCTGAGGCTCCCTAGGATGTGGGTCAATCAACGCTAAATTTTGGAGAGCCCTAGGCAAACCTCAGTGAGTTGGCCACCTTATTTTCAGTTTTTTGGGCCAGTCAAACTACTAGAGGCTTTGTGATGTACAAATTCTCAAGATATAAATGTTACCCCTCAACTTAATGCCATGTTTCAAGTCAGGCAGTTTTACCTGCAGCCACCTGGGCAGTGAGAAGGGTAGCCTCGCGTAGTTGGTTTTGGGAGTAAGGTCAATCAACGCACCCAGTTTGCCGTGTGCAAGAAACTGAAGACCTACGTTGTGCTTCTGTCTCTTCAATTACATTCTAAACTCAGAGGGAAAATACTAGTTTTCTAGTTCTTTGTAAGACTTAAAATATTTAGCTCAGTGTGACAAATGAAACACAAATAAAATGCGTTCAGAAAAGAGTTGCAGGATGCACGGGCCAAGAGGATTTGTGAGGGAAAATAAGGTTTAAGTGTGTAATGTTTTGTGGGAATGGATGGTGGTTGAACAGCTAGTGCAATGCTCTGTGAGGCTGATCCACGTGGGAAGGTTCTGGGAGTACCCACAGTTCTCACTGAACATGCAGGGCAGCATACGCCCACGACATGGGGCTGGCTAAGCTAGAGGCAGATGGTGGCATGAGGATCCTGATGGGGATGCAGCGCTCTCTCTCTCTCATGCCCGCTCATGAAAGAAATAGATAAATGTAAATAAATAAATAAACCACACACACGTGTATATATTGGGTTGTCAGAAAAGTCATGATGCATTTTCTCCTATGTTTTTCTATGAAAAAAATGCGTGATGACTTTTCTGACAACCCAATAAAACACTTTTTGCAGTACTCTACAGAAAAATAAATTATTTTCTTAAATGACTTGTTCTTAAATCTAAAAATTAAATATAAACATTTTGCCTTCTGAGATTTGAATGCCGAATAAATATAACACAAAACTAAAAGTAATAATTTTCTTCTTGCACTTGAAGAGCAAGCCCAACAATAGCATAACGTGGAAAGTTATATTACTTGTCAAGTTTCTCTGTATTTTGCCGCCAGTGAGTCATATCCTTTCTCCACCTCAAATTTTCTTGACTTCCAAAGGCACTTCCAGATGGGCTTCTCTCTGTCAAGGACATTTCAAAATCAAATTCAAACTGTTATCAGGTGAACCACATGTAAGTACATCTGCAAACATATAAGAAACATTGTATGTCATTAATTAATTTTATACAAAGTTGTTTTATCCTTAGTTTAGAAGAAAAACCTAATAATGATGTTTTTTATTAAAATTTTTTATAATAGTTGAGAAGAAATGTATGTATCTGTTAAATAGGTTTTTAGAAATATCCTTTTAAATAAACATTAACATTTTAACATTGATTTTCTTAAAATCTTTTTTAGGTTACCAGAGAGTGTATGTGCTTGCCCTTCCCTTTCTTTTCTTTCCTTCTCCTCTTTCTCTCTTTTTAATTTTTTTAAAGAATTATTTTATCTTTCTTTCTTTCTTTATTTTATTTTAATTTGACCATAGAGGAACAGAGAGAGAGAGGGAAAGTGAGTAAGCAACCTGCCAGGTCCAGGACTTGAATAGTGGTCAGCCATGTTAGAGTCCAGCACCCTTAACTACCATGCCACCTGCCAGCCGCATCTCTTTAGATTTTAAATGTCTATCTTTAAAAATTTAATGAAACCCCCCCCCAAAAAAAAACCAGATATGTCTGTATTAAGATATTTAGCAAGGGGATAGCAAGTTGTACAGTGGTTAAGACGCTGGACTCCCAAGTGGCTGACTAAGGTTCGAGTCCCAGACCTAAAGGTTTACTTTCTTTTCTTTTTTTAAAGAATTATTTTTATTTAACTTTATTTATTATTATTATCATCATTATTATTTTCCAGGTTGATCCAAGAGAGACAGAGAGGGAGCGGAAGTGAGAAAGCAAGCCACCCAGTCCAAGACTTGAACCATGGTCGGCCATGTGGGAGTCCAGCGCCTTTAACCACCATGCCACCTGCCGGCCCTCCTCTCTCTCTGTTTCTCTGGTGGGGGCACGTGCCCTTTAGCAAATTAATAATAATAATAATAATAATAATAATAATAATGTTATCACTTTAAAAAAGATATCTAGCAAAATAAGGATCTTTGATCTATGTACAGATCAAACATTTATTTATTTATTTTCATGAAACAGTCTTTTACCTCCTGATGAAGACGGTCTTTTCTTAGATGATCTAGTTTAAATGTCCAAATGTAAGTAAGAATTACAAACACTTATTTTCTAAGACAAAACTTCAGTTCTTTTTTTTGGGGGGTGGGGGAGGTTTTTGCTATAGGGCGCGTGTGCTTGCCAGAAAGAGAGAAAGAGAGAGACAGAAAGCGAGAAATCACCCCCCAGGGAGAATGGCCATGCCACAATCTCTTCTCCTCCACTCTCCTCTTGGGATCTTGGGTATGCATGCACACATGCCCGGCATGAGTTTAAGCCACCGGGTCTGGGGCTTGAACTGTGAATGACTACATGGGAGTCCAGTGACATAACCATTACGCCAACTACTGGTCCCACTTAAGTTCTTATATATGAATAATAATAGGTGTTCTGAAGCCATAGGTTTAAAAATAATAATTGCACCCAGCATGTGACACAGTAGTTAAGGTGCTGGATTCCCACATGGTCAATAAGAGTTCAAGTCCTGGACCTGGCAGATTGCTTCTTCTCTCTCTGTCTGCCTCTCTTGTTTGCACTTGCTTTCACTCTCTCTGGTGAGCACACATACCCTATGGCAAATTTTAAAAATGACAATAAATAAAATTAAAATAAGTAATTCTTTAAAAATCTATATATGTGTGTGTATACGCACACACACACACACACATGCATATGCATACACTGTTGGGGCCAGCAGATGGCATGGTGGTTAAGGTGCTGGACTCCGACATGGCCGACCAGTTTGAGCCCCAGACCTAGTGGCTTGCTGTCTCACTTTCCCTCTTTCTCTCTCTCTGTCTCCCTCTGTTGAGAATACATGCCCTCTAGCAAAATAAAAATAAATAATTCTAAAAAAATTACTGCTAACGGTCCCATTCTCTCCAAAAATAAACCTAAGAGTGAGTTGAGTTAGTAAAGAACATTAAGTTGTAAGGCAAAAGTTTCTATTTCTGCCACCTAGTTTATATTCTTAGGGAATTATTTACCTCTTTGAGTTTTACTTTCTTTCTTTTTTTTTTTTTTTGAGAGGTTTTTGCTATAGGGCGCATGCGCTCGCCAGACAGACAGAGAGAGACAGAGAGACAGAAAGCGAGAAATCACCCCCCAGGGGGGATAGCCACGCCGCAATCCCTTCTCCTCCATTCTCCTCTCGGGATCCTGGGCACGCACGCACATGTGCCTGGCATGAGTTTAAGCCACCGGGTCCGGGACTCGAACCGCAGTCGACTACGTGGGAGTCCAGCGACATAGCCATTACGCTAACTGCTGGTCCCGTTTTACTTTCTTAATAAAAAAGATTACTATAATTGCTTTTTAAATGACCTATGTAAAACTTAAGTTTCATATTTTTTTATAAGGTTCTATACATACTAAATGAGTTAAGAGGAATCCCAGAGGCCTGTGCTGGCAGGTGGTAACACAACTGCACCCCCATGGGAAAGAGCTGCCGTCAGGTCCCGGGACCTCCCTGAGCATGCTGGGCATGTACGTGTGAGCCTGATCCCAGCCAGCTGAGACTCAGGGTGCATCACAGCATGAAAGCCCTACCAGGTTTGGCTGGCTGGCTCTCTCTCTCTTTCTCATGGAAGAAATAAATAAATTTTCAAAAAAGAAAACCAAAAGTACATTGTAAACTATATAGTGAAAAACAGTTTTCTATTTA
Source organism: Tupaia belangeri chinensis (assembly GCF_000334495.1). Lineage (NCBI taxonomy): Eukaryota > Metazoa > Chordata > Mammalia > Scandentia > Tupaiidae > Tupaia > Tupaia belangeri. The sequence continues at coordinate 1,862,211 of NW_006159690.1, forward strand.
TTCCTTCAAAGGCAAAGTTTGTGTCATATTCATTATTAAAATTCCAAACACATATAAAAGATACTGAAATAAATGATCACTGTGCTACTGGTCTCTCAGAAAACAAACAAAAATATTCATTCACACATTCATTCCTGTTTTAAGCCAACAAGTATGTATCTTGCTGTTAGTATGTGTCACGTACACAACTGACTGAGCCATGTCCCTAACCTTCAGGAACTCTCCTCAACAATATGATTTCTTTATCACTTTAAAATTTACAAAATGTTGGGACCAGCAGTTAGCGTAATGGCTATGTCGCTGAACTCCCATGTAGTCAACCATGGTTCGCGCCCCGGACCCGGTGGCTTAAAACTCACGCCGGGCGCATGTGCGTGCGTGCCCAAGATCCCAAGAGGAGAATGGAGGAGAAGGGATTGCAGTGTGGCCATCCCCCCCGGTGGGTGATTTCTCGCTTTCTGTCTCTCTGTCTCTCTCTATCTGTCTGGCGAGTGCACGTGCCCTATAGCAAAAACCTCTCCAAAAAAAAAAAAAGAAAAGAAAAAAAATTACAAAATGTTTATACACGCATGGTCACAATGAAGATGGTAAGAATCAGTTGGTTATAGATGTATGTATGTATGTATGCATGTATGTATTTATCTACCTATTTATTTATCTATTTATCTATTATCTATCTATTTATTTATTTATTTATGAGAGAGATTTTTGCTAAGGGCTTGTGCTCTCACCAGAGGGTCAGAAAGATACAGAAACAGAAAGCGAGAAATCACCCCACCCCACCCCCGCCAGGCGGGATGGCCATGCCACAGTCCCTTCTCCTCCATTCTCCTCTTAAGGTATCTTGAGCATGAAGAACACATGCCTTGTGTGAGTTTTAAGCCACTGGGCCTGGGGCTTGAACTGTGGTTGACTATGTGGGAGTCCAGTAAGAAAACCATTATGTCATCTGCTGGTCCTGGTTATGGAACCTTCTTAATTTTCAAAACAAACACAAGCATACTGTGAAAAAGAAAGGCAGAGAGATCACTGAGCCAAGGTTGCATGGCCAATGGTAACAGACCTGGGGTTAGAAAAAGGCCTCAAATGCTACTCTCCTGGCTTTTCTTCCTGATACTTGAGTTGGATGGGCAGTATTTTGCCTTAGAAACAGGTATGTTAATTCACTGTGCAAGCAAAGACATTTTTAAGAGTAAAAAGGGATACTACACAGAATGAACCCCGATGGAAACCATGGACTTTGGGTGATGATGTGTCCATATAGGTTCACCAATTTAACAAAAGTTATAACAAAAATGTTATTAGCATCACTTCCTAGCTGAGGCTGTTGATAAAATGGGAGGCTATGCATGTGTGGAGGTAAGGAGTACAACAGAAATCTCTGTACCTTCCCCCAATTTCGCTGTGACCCTAAAACTGCTCTATTTTTAATAGGGGGGAAGGGAAGGTACAATTAATAATCACACAAAGGCAATGGACATCAACTGAGACTTTCCAGAACAAATGGGAAGGCGTCTTCACCCTCCTTTAGGAGGAATTCTAACTTGCATTTCAGCAGAGAAATGATTAGGCAAGTTAATTGGGTTATATTTAAAACACTTTTTAAAAAAGGGTAGAATTGTCATTGAACACTTGCTATGATCATTACAATACATAATTTAAGGAAATTTAAAAATTTCTCACCAGAGGAAAAAATATCATGTACATACCAAGCTGTCCTCGGCTTCGGCGAACCATTTCTTGCCTAGCACCGATGCTCCCAAGGATAGCTTCTTCAAGCTTTGCTCTCATGTCCTTTGATTTCTTGAAGGTCAAACTATTCATTCTCTCAAATACCTTTTTCCCCTAAAATGTGAACATTAGAAAAGAAGAGGCATTGAGGACATTTTCTTCTCCATATTATGTTGGTGTTTTTCTTTTTCTCTTTGCAACGGTATAATGACCACTTACTTTGTACTCAAAACAAGATACACAGAGATAAAGCAGATCTAGCAGCCGGTTTAGCTGTAAGACGGAGAGATCAGTAAACCACTTTTGCAGAACTGTCTCATCTGCATTCTTGAGAACCCACAGTAGACAGATCAAAAGGCTCCGACTCGATTCTGCTGAAAAGGTAGTATGCTGCCTGCCACTCTGAAAGTAAAGAACAGCAGAACAAGACAGATGGGTCAATGATCAGGTCTAGTTTTCTCGTTGTTGAATATTTTCTTCTGAAAATGATATGAAAATTGTTTTAAAAATATGGTATTTCAAAAGGGCTATTTCATTATGATAACATTTGTGCAAAATAGTCATATAAAACACCTTAAAGTTAGGGACCAGAAGTATACTAAACCTTTCCCGGCAACAGAAGTTTGTTTTAATTTATGACACAGTTGTTAGTTAAGAATAAATGTTAAGGAAGGACCCCTAATAGAATCAACCCAAGAAGATCTTCTCCAAGGTACATCATAGCCAGACTGGCCAAATCTACAGACATAGACAAAGATATTAAAATTGGCAAGTGAGAAACATCAGGTTACTTATAAAGGTTATCCCATCAGGCTAACCTCAGACCTCTCGTCAGAAACAATGTGAGCAAGGAAAGAATGGGAAAATATATTCAAACTGTTGAGTGACAAACAGTTTCAACCAAGAATACTGTAGCCAGCAAGGTTATCTTTCATATGGAAAGAAAGGATAAAAACACTCTCAGATAAACAAGATCTGAAAGAATCTGCCAATAGTAAACCCACTCTTCAAGAAGCTCTGAAAGGAGTGCTCAACCAGGAAAACTAAAGACACATACAGAAATAATAGAACAAAAGACAATCAAGAAAATGACTAATTTTAATGCTAGGGACAAGACATATCAATAGTAACACTGAATGTTACCTTCCAGGATTTAAACAGAAAGACTGGACCACAGCAACACTGCATTCAACGGAAGAGTGTTTGAACCTAAGACTGAAATCGTGAAATAGAATTGTATGACTTTTGAGTAAAACATTACTGATTTCTTTTTTATTTTTTGCACCATCCTTTGTTTTCCCAATTTAAACATTTCACTTTCTTTTTTTTTTTATTTTTGGAGAGGTTTTTGTTATAGGGCGCGTGCGCTCGCCAGACAGACAGAGACATAGGGACAGAAAGCGAGAAATCACCCCCCAGGGGGGATGGTCACGCCGCAATCCCTTCTCCTCCATTCTCCTCTTGGGATCTTGGGCACGCATGCACATGCGCCCGGCGTGAGTTTTAAGCCACCGGGTCTGGGACGCGAACCACAGTCGAATACGTGGGAGTCCAGCGACATAGCCATTACGCTAACTGCTGGTTCCCAACATTTCACTTTCTTTTGAGTTGTTGATAGGTTCAGCAATTTGTTAAAATATTTTTCTTCTTTGTTTCTTTAAATGGAAACATAAACTTTTCTCCTTCCTAACCCCTCCTGAACTGGAAATATTTGGGAGTATTTTTATTTTTTTGGCAGAAGAGTTACTTGCATAAGTTCAATACTGCTTGTCACACTGAATCAGAAATTGGAAATACTCATTATTAGACAGGGCTTTGATTGGAATGTCATACCTGAAGATTAATTTGTGTGCTGGACATTTGCTTTTCAATAATTTGAGTAGCTGACATGTAAATATTTTCTCGGAAATATTTAAAACCGGGGAACCAGCAGTTAGCGTAATGGCTATGTCGCTGGACTCCCATGTAGTCGACAGCGGTTCGCGTCCCAGACCCGGTGGCTTAAAACTCAC
>NW_006159690.1:1866112-1888823 GCF_000334495.1 Tupaia belangeri chinensis
GTGTGCGTGCGTGCCCAGGATCCCAAGAGGAGAATGGAGGAGAAGGGATTGCAGCGTGGCCATCCCCTCTGGGGGGTGATTTCTTGCTTTCTGTCTCTCTGGCGAGCGCACATGCCCTATAGCGAAAACCTCTCCAAAAAAATAAAAGAACTATGGAGTATGAGCAAAATTTTTTGATATGTAAAGTAAATGTTTGTGGAAAATGTAAAAATAAATAAATAAATGAAAGAAAAAAAAAGAATAAACGTTAAGGGGCCGGCAGATGCATACTGGTTAAGGTACTGAACTCACACCTGGTCAACTGCAGTTTGAGTCCCAGACCTGGTGGCTTGCTTTCTCACTTTCCCTCTTTCTCTCTCTCTCTGCCTTTCTTGGGTCGAATTAAAAAATAATAAATAAAATTAAATAAGTCTTTCTAAAAAAGAATAATTATTAATAATAAATAGGTTGTCAGAAAAGTCATGGTGCATTTTTTTGCATAAAGATACATCATGACTTTTCCAACAATCTAACATAAAGGGATTAAAACTGAAAGGTTCTACTGTTAAAAACTAAATGATATGGGGACAAGCAGATGGCATAAATGGTTACACCGCTGGACTCCCACCTGGCTGACTGTGGTTTGAATCTTGGACATGGTGGCTTGAAACGCATGCCAGGCATGTGTGCATGCATGCCCAAAATCCTAAGAGGAGAATGGAGGAGAAGGGATTGTGGTATGGTCATTCCCCTCAGGCAGTGATTTCTCACTTTCTGTCTGTCTGTCTGTCTCTCTGGCAAGTGCACACATCTATACCAAAAATCTCTCTTAAAAGAAAAAAACAATGATACGTATCATAGAATATGAGACATAATAAAAAATAGTGGAAAAAAGCAACTAGAAGAGAAAGTAGAACATAATACTGTTGATCAGATTCAGAGGACCATTGTTTCCTAACAAGATCTACTGACATAAGGGGGAAAGGTTTAAGGCCATAAATAAGTATTGTTACTTATAGCACAGAAGGCTGAAATGCTATTTTCAATCTTCAATCTGAATCAATATATAGCAAAATAGAAATGACAAACTAAGAACTTGTTTACAGTACTGTTCATAAGATGTTTATCCTGTTCTAGTCATCATACTAAGTACTTTAAATACATTAATTGATTTGGTCTTGTTCATCTTAACCACCCCACACTGCTTAAAGAAGTTTGACAGATCATCTAGAGTCACACTGTCATTTATTCCTTGCACATAAATCGCACTGCTGTCAGAGTCTTCACTGGATCTGTGGGTGGACTTAGATCAAGATCTGGTCCTTCACCCATGAGTCCACCAGGCTTACTGAAGCCGCCTTGCTCTCCAGCGCCCATTCTACCAAGTCCTCCTCCCCACACATCTCTGCTCATGCTTCTACAATTAAATCTCCCTCTTTCTCTGCCCTGGTTATCAGGGCCACTCATGCTCTGGTTCTCTGCTGATCTGGAAAATTCTCCAGACTCCTGCCCATAAACACCCATGCTATTGAGGTGATCCTGTTTGAACTGTGCTGCCAATAGCTGCTGACTTGGAGCCTGGCTGTAGGATCCAGTTTGCGGGGGTTAACTAGGGGGAGGTTGCTGCCATAGTTGCTTTGTTGGCCATAGCTATTCTGCTGTCCATAGCTGCTCAGGTGTCCAGAGGTGTTCTGCTGAGAGTAACTGCTCTGATCATAACTAGTCGGCTGTGTAGAGGAATAGCTGGTAGGAGGATAGGATGGAGGTGTGGTGACTGGCTGCATGGGGTAGCTCCCAGGTACCTGGGGATAACTGTAGTTACTCTGTCCATATCCTAGGCTGGGCTGGTTGTAACCTCCTATGCTAGATTGAGGTTGACTAGTCTCAGTGGGCTTGTTACCATCCTGTGGTCTTGCAGGTGTGGTGGCTGCAGGCTGCTGCCCATAGTCTGGGTAAGCAGGCTGGGTGCTATATGTAGTCTGAGCTGCATAGGAGGCCTAGGTGGGGATGACCGTAGCAGTGGTGGTATCATAAACACCAGTGTCGTACCCCTGGACAGGCTGGCTGTACACCTAGAGGGCAGTTAGAATAGCCTAACCAGTAGGAGGCTATCCTTAAGAAGCTGCATAGCTGGTTTGCCCATAGGTTGCGGTGGTCTGAGCTTTTCCTTTCTCTTTGTCCAGGTAGAGGTGGGCTGTCCATAGGTTCCAAAGCTTTGTTGCCCATAGCCTGGGTGAAAGGTGCATACCCTTGAATGGGCTGGGCAGTATAAGCACTGTAGCCTTGCTGGGCTACAGTTTAGCTATAGGTACTGTAACCCATGGATGCCATTTTTTCTTCCTCCTCATTTTCTTTCTTTCTTTTTTTTTTTGGAGAGGTTTTTGCTATAGGGCGCATGCATTTGCCAGACAGAGAGACAGAAAGTGAGAAATCACCCCCTAAGCGGTATGGCCATGGTGCAATCCCTTCTCCTCCATTCTCCTCTCGGGATCTTGGGCACGCACGCACATGTGCCCGGTGTGAGTTTTAAGTCACCGGGTCCAGGACGCGAACCGCGGTTGACTACATGGGAGTCCAGCAACATAGCCATTATGCTAACTGCTGGTCCCTTCCTCCTCATTCTCTTAATGTCCATCTCCTTCTGGCTTTCCCTCTGGGTAACACACTGCCCATAAACTCACTTAACCACTATGTTATACTATCTCTGTCAGGGGAAAAAAAAGAACTCTGACATTCTCCTCTAAATCTATAATCTTTCTCAGAAGGAAAATGCTCTTATTTTAAAAGCAGGACTTTTTATAGCTGAACTTGCAGGTATGCATAAATAGACTAACTGAATTTTCAAGTACCTTTTTTAGACATACAATTGAAAATTATTCTGAACTTGACAATCAGGCATAAATTGACATCTCTTATATACCCCACATAAATTGCTAATAACACAGTGACACATTTTAAAGAAAGTTAGATAACCATGGAAAAAAGACTCAGTAATGTAAAGGTGTCAGTTTTTCTCCAAATTGTTCTAAAGGATCAGTATCATTCTAATCAAATCCCAGTCAGATATTCCTAGGATCTGAGAAAGTGCTTTTAAAAAATTTAATGGAGGGTGCATTCTCTTTCTATCTCTGTCTACCTATCTATGTCTATCTCTTTCTGTAGAGAGCCCACAAGCCCTTTAACAAATTAAAAATAATAATAACAATAATAAAATTTAATGGAGGAGGGTCAATCCTGTAGCCCAGTGGTTAAAGGAGCTGGATCTTACAGGGATAAATGCAATTTGAATCGTGACCCTGGTGCCTTAAAAAAAAAACACACCAGGTACGTGTGCGTGTTTGCCTCAAATCCTGACAGGATGGAGAAACAGAGGAAAAAGAACTGTGGCATGACCACACCCCACTGGTGGTGGGGGGGTGCTTTCTCTCCACCCCTCCTCAACCTGGAGAATGCACATGCCCTCTCACAATTAAAAATAAATAAATAAACTGAATGGAGGAAAAACAAAAGGCCCAAAACAACCAAGAGACTCTTGAAGAAGATTCAGGTTGGACAGTGACAGGCTGGGAGACAAGTTTGCTCTACCAGATAGCGAAACTGACTACAAAGTTAGAAAAATTAAGACAACTTCATTTTGCTGTGTGGACACACAATCTAATAATGGACAGCATGAACAGTATCCTACGCATATTTGAAACTCTCATCTAAGACAGAGGTAGCACTCTGGACCGGGCTTAGTAAGTGGTCTTAGACAATGGATTTCCCTAGAGAACAGAAAGGTTGATTCCTACTTGGTACCATTATGCAAACAAATTAAGTCCAGACAAAGAACTTAAATGCAAAAAGCAAAACTTTTATTAGAAGGAACGTAGAGAATGTATTTACGATCTTAGGAATGGGTGGGATAACTTTCAATATGACAAAAATACAAACCATAAAAAAAGACGATCACATATGTCTACATTAAAATTGAGAATGTTCATTCAAATAAATGAATTGAAAAAAACACACCATAAATTAGAAGAAATGTGCCACATGTAAAATCAACCCAATTTTAAGACCCATAACGGTCTTTCTTAACCAGTATTCTATGATAGAATTAAACTCTACAAAAAATCATTTGAGGGATTATTTTTCCCCATTCTCCCAAGGATGGTACACAGACAGCTAGTACAATTCTAGATGTATAAAAAAAGAAGTTAAATTATTACCTGCAATATTTGCCTTATTAGTTCTTAAATTCCCGATTAAGAAGGGATGATCTTTAGAAAACAGAACTCTTTCCTAACACTATTACCAGGAGTGAGGAGGAGGTCCTCGGGTCTTAGATCTTCCAGGCAAAGTTCCTACCTCTCCTTCCATATGACAACAGCTACAGCTTCGCCAGTACTACCTGCCCTCAGATCACAGGACTAATCTCATTATGCTCTTTATCCCACTTTGAATCCACTACCTTAACAAGCCCAGCTTTAGAAGCTTTCATTCATGCCTCAGACGTTGATCACCACCAGCTCTTTAGATTCTCTTTTCTGACCTCCCTTCCCTACCTCTGCTTCATCTCCTGAAAGTCTTCCTTTGACTTCTGGAATACATGGTCAGTCAACCCCAAAACTGTCTGAATATAAACCACCTTCTCTGAATATTCCTTTCATCTTATACTAGCTAAAAACCATTGTCTGGAGACCTGGATATAGGATAAGAGAAATCTCTTTGCTCCCACAATGCTCCCTCTTCTATAAGAACACAAGCTTGAGGGGTAACCTGTAGTGTGGTGGTTAAGGTGGCTGGATCACACATGGTCAAACCTGCAGTTCAAGTCCAAGTCCTGGACCTGGTGACTTTAGGGACATGCCAGGCACATGCACATCCAAGCCCAGAATCACAAATGGAGGAAAAGGGATTATGGAGTTACCAGATTACAGATTACCACGCTCTAGGGGTATACTTTTAAACTTTCTTCTTTCTCTCTGTCTCTCTCCTGTGAGCACATGTGCTCTCTGGTAAATTAAAACAAAAACAAAAGAACATATAGCTTGAATCTCACTTGCATCTCCTGCTGTACCACTTGATAACATTGTAGTCATATTCACATACTAATCCCCAGAGGACTCACCCTTATACTTTGAAGGTTTTAGCTCATGACTCACTTTCAGTGTTTTCTTTTCTTTTTTTTGGAGAGGGTTTTGCTATAGGGCACATGAGTTCACCAGAAAGACAGAGAAAGACAGAGAGACAGAAAGTGAGAAATCACCCTGCGGTGTGCGTTTAAGCCACCGGGTCCGGGATTTGAACCATGGTCGACTACATGGGAGTCCAGTGACAGCCAACTGCTGGTCCCCGCTTTCAGTATTTTCAACACTGTTTTCATAGTCCTTGGTAACATCAATATCCATGTACTTGCTTCTCTAAAAGTCCCATGTTGTTCTTTAGTTCCTTAACTAACTCGCCTGATGGGCAAAAGCACTATCAATTTTCTTCATCACCCTTGCAGTTAAACCTTAGGCCTCTTATTACCAAGTAAGCATGCTCCTAGAATCTTAGTTTATTGATCTCTACAAATAACACTTCAACTTTCCATCTCAGTACTTACAAATCAACTCCAACAATATACATGATACCAAGTGTTAGCAAGACTATGGAGCGATGAACAATTACGTATTGCTGGTAGAAACAGACATTAGTATGATCATGCTGGAAAACAATTTAACCAAGAAAAACAGAATTTTTAAAACCGAAAAAAAATTGTATGATAACCAAATTCAAAATGCTTTGGTTTATTGTAAAGCACAAGAGACTTAGTAAACTAGAAGAGAGATAAAGAGACATTATCCAGCATGAAGCACAGGTTAACAAAAAGATAAAATATACAAAAGAAAAAATGAAGATATAGAAGATATAAAGAAAAGAATTCACATACGTTTAACCAAAATGTGAATAGGGGAGAGACAGATGGAGAAGACAAGATATTTGGATAGATAATAGCCGAGACTTCTACAAAATTGAAGAAAAAATGGTGGATAATAGACTTAAGTGTATAATAAACACATTTATTGTTTTTGTTATTCATAACTAGACTTAACAGAGTGAAAACACAGGAAACCAATACTGGGGAGAAAATCAACTATCAAGAGGGAAAAAAGGATAGATTATCTTTAAAGAAAAACAGAGCAGGGACCAGCAGTTAGTGTAATGGCTATGTGGCTGGACTCCCACGTAGTCAACCATGGTTCGAGTCCTGGACCCGGTGGCTTAAACTCACACTGGGCACGTGTGTGTGCATGCCCAAGATCCCGAGAGGAGAATGGAGGAGAAGGAATTGCGGCGTGGCCATCCCCCCTCGGGGGTGATTTCTCGCTTTCTGTCTCTCTGGCAAGTGCGCGAGCCTTATAGTGAAAACCTCTCCAAAAAAAAAAAAAAGAAAGAAAAACAGCAGAGCTGACTTGTCATTAGCTGCAATGGAAAGAAGACAGTGGCAACAATGTTCTCAATGTGCTAGAGAAAACAAGAAACAGATTATTACTTTTCTTTTAGAGAGGTTTTTGCGGTAGTGTGTGTACACTCGCTGGAGAGGTAGAGAGACAGAAAGTGAGAAATCACCCCCTAGGGGGAATGGCAAGCTCTGATCCCCTTTTCTCTCAGGATTTTGGGCACACATGCATGCACACACGTGCGGTGTGAGTTTCAAGTCACCATGTCTGAGACTGAAACCACAGTTGGCCATGTGGAAGTCCAGAGACATAACTATTATGCCATATGTTGGTTCTGAGAATTATGTTTTTCAAAAAAGCCCAAAATACTAAAGAATGAAAGTCAAAAGCACTTTTCCAACAAACACTGAGAGATCTCATAATAGGCAAACTCACAGTACGAGGACAGATTTCACAAAGAAGAAGGATCTCACATGGAAGGTCAGAAATTACAATGAAAAGCAAAGAAAGCTGTGAACACATGGGCAAATCTAAATGGCAAATGATTGTATACAAAATAATAACAAGAGTAATAATGCCATGTGAGGTTTAATGATATATAAAATTGAAAATGCATGAAAATAGAATTTAAGAGAGGTAAATAGAATCAACCTGTGTTTTTAAAAATAATAATCATATATTTTATTATTTATTTATTAAATTTGCTATAGAACACAAGTCCTCATCATAGAGAGACAAAAAGAGGGAGGGAGAGAGAAAGTGTGTGAGAAAGTCACCAGGTCCAGGACTCTAACCATAGTTAGGCATATGGGAGCCTGGTACCTTAACTACCACACCACCTGCTGGACCCTCAACCTATTTTTTATTATGACTTTGATCATGGTTTGTCCCCCAAAGGTCCATGTTTTAGAATTTGGTCTTAGTGGGCGACAGGAGGTCCCTCAGAAATTCAGGTGTTGGGACTTGATTATACTGATTATATGGAAAAGGTATTAAATGAAACCCTGATTCCTTCATGGTATCCCAAGATAAGACCTCTGGGTATAATAATGTCATGTGGATGAGGAACTCTGTGACTGGGTTAACATGGATATAGAAGCAGAGGAGGGAGACCAGAGGGAAATAAAGCCAAGTAGATACAGACACTGGTCTGCACTGCTAAAAGTTCTGCTTTCTGCCATTCTATGATGCCCGTGGACTTTGTAGCCACCAGAATTGTGAGTTATTAAATTTTATTTCTTTGTAACTTATTCAGCCTCAGGTATTTCTGTTAGCAACACAGCAATGAATTAAGATACTGTGCTAAGACCCTATTATTAATCAATGTGAGAACAAAGACACTGATTAATATTAGACTGGATGATTTAAGGATGCATATTGTGATTTATAGTGAAGTCATAAAAAGAACAAAAACAGATTGTGCAACTTCTAAACTAGTAGGAAGAAAAAAGTGGAATGGGGAAAAAGTGGAATGAGGGAAAAATAATACAAAAGTAGTCAATAAATGAGACAAAAAGGAAACATTTATAATGGGTGATATAAAGCAAAAATAAAATGTTAAGTACATGAAATTTAATTACACTAAATGCAAATGGATTAAAAATTTTAAAATGCAACACAAAACTTACATGCCTTTTTTTTTTTTTTTTAAAGATTTGTGCCATGGGGTACGTACACTCGTTGGAGAGAGACAAAGAGAAACAGAGGGAAAGTGAGACATAACCCCTGCGCCAAGGCAGATGGCTACACCTCAATCCCTTCCCCTCCATGGCCCTCTCAGGATTTTGAACATGCACACACATGCACCCTGCATAGCTTTCAAGCCATGAGCTCCAGGACTCAAACCACAGTTTAGGAATCTAGCACCTTAACCACCAAGTCACCTGCTGGTACAATCTCTTTTTTAAAAGATACATCTAAAACATGAGGATACAAAACTGCTGACATAGAAGGATGGAAAAATTCAGGGCATATATACTAGGCAAAACAAACCTAAAATATATACTAATGAAAATAAGAAAATTTATTATTCATGCTGATAAAAGGTATACTCAACAGAAAAAATATGACAACTTAAAATTCATAAATAATTAATAATCAAGTCCTAAAAGAAACAAATACCTGACAGCATAAAACAGAAAAATTACAAACCACAACTGTACTGGGATATAAGAATAAACAGACAAGGCCAGCCCCATAGTACAGTGATTAAGGGAGTTTAATTCCACATGGATGACCATGGTATGAGTCCCAGCCCTGGTGGCTTGAATAACACATCAGACACATGTGTATTTATGTGTCAAAAATCCTGATGAAAAGGAAGAACAGAACAAAATGGACTGAGGCATGACCATGCCCACTAAGGACGTTTCTCTCTCTCTCACATGTGCGTGCACACACACACACACACACACACACACACACATACACAAGCACATGCATCTTTTCTGTCTCTGGCAAGCACGCATGCCTTTTGGCATTCAGAAAAAGAATAAGCAGATAGAATTCAGTAATATCCAAGAAGATTTAAGTAATATGATTAACAAATATGTAGAACACTTCACTTTAACAGAGAATATTCATTCTTTTCTCTTTTTTTTTTTTTGGAGAGGATTTTGCTATAGGGTGCATGTGCTCACTGGAAAGACAGAGAGAGACAGAGGGACAGAAAGGGAGAAATCACTCCCCAGGGGGTATGGCCATGCTGCAATCCTTTCTCCAACATTCTACTCTAGGGATGTTGGGCATGCACACACACATGCCTGGCGTGAGTATAAGCCACCAGGTCTGGGACTTGAACCATGGTCAACTACATGGGAGTCCAGCAATATAGCCATTACACCAACTGCTGGTCCCATTCTTTTCTAATACATAAGATATTTATAAAAATTGACCACATACTAGGCCATAAAACAAGTTACCGCAAATACAGTGAGCTGAAATCACACAGAATTGAGGTCTCTGATTATAAAATTTGGCCAAAATCAGAAGCAAAAGGATAATCAGAAATTTTCATAACTGGACATTTAAAAACGAAAAACTAATTTCTTAAATAGTTCAAAGGTCTAAAAAGAAATCATGAAGCATTTCTGAAATATTCTGAACTGAATATTAAAAATGCTATGTATAGGAGACCAGCAGTGGCATAATGGTTATATCACTATACTCCCAAATAGATGACCACAGTTTGAATCCCAGACTCAGTTTCAAACTTACACCAGGCCATGTGCATGCATACCCAAAATCAAGAAAGGAGAATGGAGGAGAAGGGATTGTGGCATGGCCATCCCCCTGGGGGGTGAGTTCTCACCTTTTTTTTCTCTCTGTTTCTCTGGTGAGCACACACACCTCCTATAGCAAAACTCTCTTAAAAAAAAAATGCTGTGTAGGATTTCCAACATCAAAGATCCTCTGCCCAGATTTCATTCCCCTGCTCCTCAGTCTAGCCAGGAGCCAGGATAAGCCAATCAGCAGCCATCTAATACTTGAGTTCTGAGCGGCCCCATTCAGGGATTTCCACGACCAAAGCTAGACAGGTCTAGGTGCTCAGTAGCCAAATATCTGAATACTTTTAGGGTCAGATTAATCCTCAATTTTCATTGAATCAGTTGTGCCAAGGGAGAAAAATGGTACTGACTGCAGGTTACCTCCTTCTGCATTCCTCTGATTGCTCAGATTTAACTCCAAAAAATAGGAAAATAATGTATAATCCATCAGATAATCAAAAACCACCGCAGAGGCACAAGAAATATGAAAAAAACAAGAAAATACCTCTCCTCTAATGGAAAAGAATAACTCTTCTTCCTCCACAAAGAATGCATGGGAACTCATAGAAAAGTCAGATAAAGAATTTAAAATATTTGTAATGACAAAGCTAACAGAGATGCAAGAGAATAGAGACAACAAACTCCAGAAGATGCAGGAGAAAAGAAATACCAAGTTCCAGGAGGTGAAGAAGATCTTGCATGATCTGAAAGAGGAGCTACACATCATAAAAAGGAATCAAATGGACTTGTTGAAGATAAAGGCTGTAACACAGGAAATCAAAACTTCCATTGAAGATATCAAAAGCAGATTAGATCATGCAGAAGATCAAATCTCAGATATAGAAGATAGAACCTCTGACCTAGAAAAATTCACCAAAAAGACTGAGAAAATAACCCCCCAAAATGAGAATAACATACAAGTAATACTAGATACCATTAAATGCCCAACATCCAGATTACCAGTATCCCACAATGTGAAGAAAACTAATAAGGACATTGATAATCTATTTCATGAAATCCTGGAAGAAAACTTTCCAAACCTAGAAAGGCACTCAAATATCCAGATCCAAGAAATACAAAGAACCCCACATAGAATCGACCCAAGAAGATCTACCCGGAGACACATCATAGCCAGATTGACCAAAACCACAGAGACAAGACACTAAAACTGGCAAGAGAGAAAAGTTGAGTTACTTTCAAAGGATATCCTATTAGGCTAACATCGGACCTCGCAAACAATGCGAGCAAGGAAAGAATGGGAAAATATATTCAAAGTGTTAAGTGAAAAACAAGTTCAACTAAGAATACTACACCCAGCAAGATTATCTTTCATATGAAGAAAAAAGACAAAACATTCTTAGATAAACAAAATCTAAAAGAATTTACCAGCACCAGATCAGCTTTTGCAGAAGTGCTGAATGGAGTGCTATACCAGGAAAACTAAAGTTGGACATATAGAAATAAGAGTACAAGAAACAACCAAGAGAATGGCCAGCCTAATGGTAGGGACAAGTCTGGAGTTGTATGTTAACTTCCAGAGTTTAAATGGAAAGATCAGACCACAGTAACACTGAAAAATCAATAGAAGAGAGATTAATTATGAGTCTGAACTAGTGAAATAGATTTTTTTTTACTTTAGACTAAAACATTACTGATTTTCTTCAATGCTTTGATTTCTATATTTAAGGATTTTTATCTTCTCTTGAACTGTTGATAGGTTCATTTACCTAGTATTTGAACTGAATCCTAAACTTTTTCCAAATTTCTCTTAACATTTTTTGATTTTAATCAATTAAAACTAAAATTTTTTAGATTAAAAAATACATTAAAGTTATTAGCAATTGGCCAAATGTCTATGTTGCTAGACTCCCATGTATTTGACCGCAGTTCAAGTCCCAGGCCCAGTAGCTTAAACTCACGTTGGGTGCATGTGCGTGCGTGCCCAAGATCCCAAGAGGAAAATGGAGAAGGGACTGCAGTGTGGCCATCCCTCCTCAGGGGATGATTTCTTGCTTTCTGCCTCTCTGCTTCTCTCTGTCTTTCTGGCGAGGGCACACACCCTGTAGCAAAAACTTCCCCCCCCCCAAAAAAAAATTAGACGTTCTAATCCAAATTTACCACTAAGTATAAAAAAGCAAGCCACAAAAAATTGAGATACTTATAACTGACAATAGACTCAACCCAGAACATATGTAAACTCCTACAAATCATTAAAGAAAAACAACTCAATGGAAAATGGGCAAAAAAGTATAGAAAACTTCAAAAGAAAGAAATCTCATGGTCAACCTATATATGAAAAAGTGCACACCCACCTAAGTCATTTGGGAAATGAAAACTAAAATGAGATACAACCATAAATTAACAGATAGGCAAAAATGTTGAAGTCTGACCATTCTAAGTACTGATGACCATATGAAGGAATGGGTAAGAATAAAGTGAGATAAATCCTTTGGAAAACAATTGGGCCTTGTCTGGCACAAATAAAAACATGAAATATATCGATATATTCCATGACCCAATAAATTCCACTCCTAGGAAATATGCCAAATGAAAGTGAATATAGCACATGCATATAGAATACATATAAAAGTCCACAGGATTGCTATTTGTAATAACCAAAGATCAGAAACTACTCACATATGCATCAATACGATGAGTACATAAATTGATCTATAGTCAGACAATGTGCTATCATACAGAAATGAAAATAAATGAATTACATATTTTATAGCATGTATGAATGTTAAAAACATAACATGAAATTAACCTACAGTATTTACAGTTACAAACTTAGAAGGTGAAAGTATAATCAAAATGAAGCAATTCATCAGTCAGGATTGTGGGTAGTTCAATGGGTCGTTGTGGCTGGCAAAGACTATGCTAAGAATGTATGAAAGTCAGCTATGTTTTCTGTTTTGTCCTGAGTAGTAATTATAAAGGTATTTGCTTTGAACACATTTATGTTTTATATAGTTTTTCATATGTAGTATATATCATGTAAACAAAAGTAAAAAAAAAAATAAACGGATGATCAATAAAAATAAAGATAGTGGTCACTCTGAAGGTAGGGAGGGACTGAACTGAGGAGGGCAGATTGGGAACCTCAGAGTATTTGCAGTGTTTAATTTCTTAAGCCAGGCCGTGGATACACTGTTGTTACTTCTATTATTAATATTATATTTTGTGTATGTACTTTATGCATTTTTATGTGTATATCACTAAAAATACAAATGATAAAAAATCAATTACATTGAAATTTATCAAAATTTAAAACTTTTGCACTTTACTTATTTATTTATTTATTTAAGAGAGTTTTTTTTTGGACTACAGAATGCATACACAAGCTGGAGAGACAGAAAGTGGGCAATCGCTACCCGGGGGGTATGGCTGTGCTGTAATTCCTCCTCCTCCATTCTCTTTTCGGGATTTTGGGTACACATGCATACATGCCTGGCATGAGTTTGAAGTCGCTGTGTCTGGGACTCAAACCATTGTTGACCACGTGGGAGTCCAGCAATGTAACTGTTACGTCATCTGCTGGTCCCAATGTTTGCACTTTAAACAATACCATCACACAAATAAAAAGCTAATCCATAGAAAGGGAGAAAATATTTGCAAATTACATATCTGACAAGATTTGTATCTAAGTATCTAAAGAGAACCTTCTATTCAACAATAAAAACATGAATAACACAAAAATGGGAGCAAATTTGAAGAGACTTTTCTCCAAAGAAAATACACAAAAACACATGCAAATAAGCCTATGAAAAAGTACTGAACATCATTAGATCCTTTGGGAAATACAGATCAAAACCACAATAAGATATCACCTTCACATCCACCAAAGGTGACTACAATCAAAATGACAGGTAATAAGTGTTTGTGAAGATTTAGAAATGGGAACTCTTTTTCACTGCTGCTGAGGATGAAAAACGATATAGCCAAATTAAAATAAGAGTATGTAAGTTTTTCAAAATGTTAAATACAGAGAGCATTATTCCTAACAGCCATACGTGGAAATGATCCAAAGTGCTCATCACTGACAAATGGTAAACAGAATTTTGGTATATGAATACATTAATAGTATTGTATTTGGCAATAAAAATGACAAAAGTGTTGATACTGCTGCTATATGGATGAACTTCAAAAACATGCTTACTGAATGAAGTCAGATGCAAAAGAACATGCAGTGTATAATTCCATTTTTATGAAATGTTCAGAATAGACAAATCTATACAGATAGAAGGGAGAATCACTGCTGTCTAGTGCTGTGGTTGGGGAAAAAATTGGGCATGACTAATAGGCATGAGGGTTCTTTCCAGGGTGAGGGAATGTTCTAAAATTAGTTCATAGTGATGATGGCTGAATTCTGTAAATGTAATAAATGCAGTAAACTATACATTTAAGACACATTACTTACTGACATGCAAATAATATTTAATACAGCTGTAAAATGCTGTCAGGTAGGGCAGTTTCCATAAATACTACTACAGTTTTGTTAAATTACTGGAAAACTTTTAAGAACTGATCTTGCCTGCTAGTAGGCTGCTTGCTTCCTCTCTGCCCCTATATTTTCCCTCATTAAGGGAAAGGAAAAGAGGCAATAATAGATATCACGTTTTTTAAGCATGGAAGTCTTGGCAAAGCATAAGTCTTAGAACTGATAAAATGGATTTAAAAAAGAAAAGAAAATGAGCTATATATAATAGGGCAATTTTCAAAATTCTTAATGAGAGAGAATACAGAGCTTTATTCCACAAACCTTGAGGTAATAGTTTTTTGTTTTTTTTTTTTTAAATCTTGGCACAAGACAGGTAATATTATGAGAACCTGAATGTTTTCATAAAGTAAAACTCAGAGAGCTTTTACATCAGCTAATAAAATAATCTTAGAAATAAGATTTTTCTTTCCAGAAAAAATTTCTGTAAGAAGGTTGTTCTTACTGTTGACGTGAGGAGGAAACTGCCCGGTCTTGTTAGCTGAGGGACTGACGTTCCAGCAATTGCCATGGCAACTGTCTGACTTATCATGCTTCCGCTCTCACTTTCATAATCATCAGTGGCTATACAAATCGGTCTTCCTCGCTGATTGTGAGTTTCTGGAAAAAAAAATGTCTTTTTCTTAAAAAATGAAGTAAGTCTATTTTTAAAATTTTATTCATTGTTTTAATTTTATTTTTTAAAAGTTGACCAGAGAGAGACAGAGAGAGAGGGAAAGTGATAAAGCAAGCTGCCAGGTCTGGTACTCAAACCACAGTCAGCCATGTGGAAGGCCAGCCACCCTAACCACCATGTCACCTGCTGGCCCCAGGAAAAAAAATTTAAATATACAAGATAACAAAATTATTTAGCTCAATTAGTAGTTATTGAACATGTAATTCCTCTTTCTATTCCACATTATTCTTTAAAAGAAAAACCTGATTTACTTCCTTTAAATAATATTTTAAATATTTGAAAAATTAACTCTTTCCTTTAGTAAAAAATTATAGTTTCTAGAGAACCTTTACTTGCTAACAGTTGATGAATGTGTGTGTGCATATACATATACCAGTACAAATATATACACATATATTTTTCCCTCTTAATTTGCTAGAGGGTTAGTGTACTCACTGGAGAGAGACAAGGATAAAGAAAGAGGGAAAAGTGAGAAAGCACTCCTCCGTAGGGGATGGTCACACCTCAATCCATTCTTTTTAATTTTTCCCTCCTTTCTAGCTTTTTAAGCTTTATAGTTGGCCATGTGGGATCCAGCCACCTTAACCACCATGCATCAGCTGGCCTGACATAATAATATATAGAAATTTCTGCCTTCAGATAAGGAAACCCATTTTAATGACCAAAATACTAGGGAGAATAACTCAGCTATCAGTCTCTTAAAAGCAAAGAGTTGCTTCTCTTTGTAGTGCCAACATCTCTTGAGATTGTTAATGCGCATTAAGTATTCTGGAAATGTTTTTATTTTTACTGAACTAGAAGTACTTTGCCAAGCTAATTGCTAATTTAAATTTTATTTGTCTCCCCTGAAATATTGTTGCAACTTACTTTTTTTTTGGAGAGATTTTTGCTATAGGGCGTGTGTGCTCACCAGAAAGACAGAGAGAGACAGAGAGACAGAAAGTGAGAAATCAGCCCCCCAGGGGGAATGGCCACACTGCAATCCCTTCTCCTCCATTCTCCTCTCGGGATCTTGGGCACACACACACATGCGCCTGGTGTGAGTTTAAGCCACTGGGTCCGGGACTCGAAACATGGTCGACTACATGGGAGTCTGGTAAGATAGCCACTATGCCAACTGCTGGTCCTGCAACTAACATTTTTTTAAAAGAATTACTTTATTTAGTTTTATTTATGTATGTATTTAAATTTGATCAAAGAGGGACAGAGCGAGAGCAAGAGAGAGAGAGAGAGAAATTGAGAAAGCAAGCCACCAGGTCTGGGTTGTGAACCATAGTCGGTCATGTGAGAGTGCAGTGCCTTGCACTACCACGCCACCTACCAGCCCCACAACTTATTTTTAATAAGCAAATAACTTCAAGTTATTATTATCCCAGTGTTAATGCTAAACATAATTCTAAATATTCAGGTGAATATTCATAAATACACGAATGAAGTCAAACTGTGGGTAGTAGATATTTATTAAGTTTTCTTGTTTTGTTTTTCCAGATGCACAGTACATGCACATAAACAAATCTATTTCCTAAAAGGCAGGTATAGAATTATAAAATCGCTATTTTAGGGCCAGCCAGTGGCTAATGTGTTTGGATCCCACATGGCTGACTATGCAGTTCAAGTCCTGGACCCAGTGATTTTGAGAAATACACTGGGCATAAGTGTATGCGTG
The DNA here is from genome assembly GCF_000334495.1 of Tupaia belangeri chinensis. Lineage (NCBI taxonomy): Eukaryota > Metazoa > Chordata > Mammalia > Scandentia > Tupaiidae > Tupaia > Tupaia belangeri. Next base: position 1,882,626 of record NW_006159690.1, read on the forward strand.
CCCTAAGTGCCAAAAGGAGAGAGAAATGAAGAAATGGAGAAGGGCTTGCAGTGTGACCATTCCCCAAAAGTGCTTTCTCACTTGTTTTCTTTCTCTCGCTCCCTGGCAAGAAACAGTGTCTTCTGGCAAATTAAAAAATAAAATCAGGGACCAGTACTTGGCATAATGGTCACATCACTGGATTCATGTAGTTGACTGCAATTAGAGTCTCAGACCTGGCAGCTTAAAACTCACACCAGACATGTGTGTGTGCATGCCACAAATCCCAAGAAAACGGAGAAGGGATTGTGGCATGGCCATTCCCCCCAGGGGGTGATATCTTGCTTTCTCTCTCTGCCTCACGCACATGTCCTATCACAAAAATCTTTCAAAAATAAATAAATAAATAAATAAATAAATTTTCTCGCTTTCTGTCTCTATGTCTCTCTCTGTCTGTCTGGCGAGCGCACGCGCCCTACAGTGAAAATCTCTCAAAAAAAAATAAAAATAAAAAAATAAATAGTCATTTAAAATTTTGTCATAAGAATTATTTATGGGAATCTTGTACAGGAATTTTCTCAAAGTCCTAAGTTTCCTAGCAATATGGTACATATAGTTTATTTTTAACAGTATATTATTCCTTATATAGTCAGCCCTTGTTTCTGTGGGTTTGCCTTTGAAGATTCAACCAACCCTGAATATGCAGCCAGGCCACATCAATTCTTTTTTTTTTTTTTTTTTTTTTGGGAGAGGTTTTTGTTTATAGGGTTATAGGGTACATGCACTTGCCAGAAAAACAGAGAGAGACAGAGAGACAGAAAGTGAGAAGTCACCCCCCGGGGGGATGGCCACACCGCAATCCCTTCTCCTCCATTCTCCTCTCGGGATCTTGGGCACACACACGTGCCTGGCATGAGTTTAAGCCACCAGGTCCAGGATTCGAACCATGATCGACTATATAGGAGTCCAGCGACATAGCCATTATGCCAACTGCTGGTCCCCACATCAATTCTTATGCAATGAAGAAAGAGATGGCTCCCTAAAAGAAGGTGAAGAGTTTATTCCTATATCTTCTTTTTCATTTATATCTGATATTAAGATTATTTATAAATATTCTAGAGATGATCTGAAGTATATGGGAGGATGTGGGTGATGGAATAACACAATTTCAAATGCCATTTACACAAGGGACTTGAAAATTATTGAGTTTTGATATACGGGTGGGAGCACTCCTAGAACCAGGTCTCCATGAATTCTGGAGGATGACTGAAACAGTTTTCCTAAATGAAGATCTTTATCCTTGAGATATTTTCTAACACTTTTAAGCACTGAGCTTTGCCTTTAAAATGTGTCATAATTATACTGCATACCTGTGAAGTCGTACAGCTGAGGCACAGTTTCCATGACAATACCAATCAGAGGTAGATACAACATGGCCACCCGAGCCTTTATCTGGGGGTCAGAGTACCGCGGGTCTGAGTCGTGACTGGACAGTAAATTGTGTACCATATTGATGACTTTCTTATGCAATCCAAACAGACTATTTAAAAAGAAGAAGTAGTAGTAAGGTCACAGAGATTAGTTGATATCTTTAGAACAAATAGTTAAGTCACACTACTGAATCAATTTTGTTCAATTTCTTCACTTTGCCATCTATTTGCATATATTCTTATAAAATACTTCTCATTAAAAATTAAGATGTATAAAAATATAAAAACTATACAAATAAGAATTGAAAGACAAAGAAATACTATATAAATTCATTCAGCAGTAAACCTGCATATTTTTCTATGAACTAATTAGTATATTTAAATATTAAAGAATTTAAGACCATTTAGAGTAAGATTTTAAAGCAATAAAAAGCTTTAAGTAGGTAAAAATTTTATTTCATCAAATCAGATCTTTTCATATATACCAAAAATAAATTACTATTTTTTTGGGGAAAGAAAATCCCCAACCTAATGAATTACAAAGTCTGGGGTTGGGGTGGGGGTTGACTTTGATGTCTCTAAACTGAACTTCCTTGGTTGTACATCTCATTGGGGTCCTTGCTACTTCTCTAGACTCTTAATACCCCTCAGTTTTAACTAGTCTAATATATTAGCAAGGTTCACTGTCATGGTCACACTATTTTTTATTTGGTCTCTCTTCTTAGACTGAAGGAGTTTGATTATACAAGCCATTCTAATTAAAAATGTATCTACTCCAACTTCAACTTGGAGCCCTTCATGTGGTACCCATAGCAGCTTGGACCTCATTCTCTCTCCAACCTCCTATTGTGAATCTCAATAAAAAGACCCCTCTCTAGCTTCTCTTAGGAAAGAAGGGCCACTCTGAATTTGCTCTGGTCAGATCTTTTGACATATCTCCATATTTACATCTAGTCAACCAACCTTCCTTCCTTCCTTCCTTCCTTCCTTCCTTCCTTCCTTCCTTCCTTCCTTCCTTCCTTCCTTCCTTCCTTCCTTTCTTCCTTCCTTCTTCCCTCCCTCCCTCCCTCCCTCTTTCTTTTTAAGGCTTTTGCTACAGGGTGCCTGCACTCACCAGAGAGAGAAAGTGAGAAATCACCCCTCGGAGAGGATGGCCATGCCACAATCCCTTCTCCATTCTCCCCTCAGAATTTTGAGCACACATGCACATGCACACAGTGTGATTTTCAACCTCAGCTGGCCATGTTGGAGTTTAGTATTTTAACTACTATGCCACCTGGTGGACCCTCATTTTAACTTTTTGTCTCAGAAAAAACTGTAACTTTTCTCTGAAAGTAATTTCTCATATTTAAAGAACCCCATCTTCCTTCAAAAATCTTTAAGCTCTTCCCTTATTTCTTTAAATAACCGTTTCTTATCCTGACAGTAAATCATTTTAAAAGCTGGGATTTGAAAACAGGTCCTCTTACTCCAGGGCCCTTGACCTCATTCACCATAATACAGCTATATATTTAAAAATCTAGCTGAAGATTCTTTCTTCTCCCTTCTAGATTTTTATTTAGAAAGTATGGTTTTAAATACTGGCAAGAACTACTACTAATGAACACATCTTAGATCTTACTCTCCCACGCTCTCTTTGACACTCTGTCATCTTATATGTTCTCTTTTGAGCATTCTCTACAGAGCTCCATCTTTCCTCATACTTCCTATGATAATTTCCAAGGTTAGGATACTGGGCGTTTGCTTTTCATGCTCTCCCCCTGACTCCATGTATCACTATTACTAATCCCCAAACCTGGACAAGTATACCTCCTCTCAGCTACTACCAGTCCCAGCCTTCAGTGTATCTAAACTTGAACCTCTTGTCTTCCTGAAGTCTTTTCAAATGTTTACATTACTCAATCACATTCTGTTATTAAATATATATTTATGCAAGATTTGCAATGTCCTATTCTAGTGGTTGGAGATCGGACCTTGCCCCTGTTCTTAGCTCACTTTAGCAAAAAAGAAACACAGATAAATGAAAAAAAAAAATCTTCAATGTAACAAGTGCTAAAACAAATATATAAATACTCCGCTATTCTAAAGAACTATGAATTACAAAACTGGCATTTAACCATAGCACAGTTCAGTTATAAATTACTGAGTGATGGGAATACATCCTGAGAAATGTGTTGTGGGGTGATTTTGTCATTGTGTAAACACTATAGGGTATGCCTACACAAATCTAGATGGTAGAGCCTATTACGCACCTAGGCATATGGTATAGCCTACATACTCCTTATGGAATCACATCAATTATGCAATCTGTTGTTGACCAAAACACTGTTACGTGTTGCTCGAATGTATACTGTTTCAAAGTCAACTTTCTAACTATAATCAAAGTTCCTAAAGAACAAATTTTGGTCAATTTCAGAGCATATTATTATTGTTCAAGGAATTATTCTTGATTATTTAGCAAGCAGATGGGGTAAAAGGACAAACACTCTGCTCAAAGATTTCTCTATAACAATATATGATACATAGAATTTAAATGCCTCTCAAGAATATAAAATTTAGAGGTAAAATCTGAGTCTTTCACACTCATTCATTCATTGAATTAACATATAGTTACCAAGTACCCACTTTGTACCATGCACCATTCTAAGGCACTGTGAATATCCCATTAGACCAGAAACACTGGTGCCTATTCTCATGAACTCATTCAAATGGGAGTAGGTAGATAAACAAGCAGATTTCAGATCAATGCCTTGTGGAAAATAAAACAAGGTGATGTGGTTAAGAATGCTTGTGAAAGGCAACATGGGTATGATTTCAGTGAAGTGGTCCATGAAAGCCTGAGTGAGAAGATGTTTGGGTGGAGTCCTGAAGGGTCACAAGAGAGAAATGGGTATGTGATGTTAGGGCTGTTCAAGGACTGTTTCAGGCAGAGAAGAACCCAAACGCGAAGGCCCCAACGTAGGAATGAGCTTGGCCTATTAAAAGAACAGAAGGAATACCAGAATGGCTAGATCCTAGCATAAGAAGAGAGAGAGTGTGTCAGGAGAAGACAAAAGTCAGATATATAGGGCTTTGAAAACCATTACTCAAAGTTTAGATTTTACTCTAAATGCTGTTTTAAAACACACACAGAGTTTTAAGCAAGGTAGTGATATAACTCTGATTCTGACCCTCCTTTTTGAAAGATCATGTAGGTTTCTTTGCAAGCAAAGGATTTCAGGGAGGAAAGCATGGAAGAATAGTTAGGAAAGGAGTGGTAGAAATGGAAAGAAGTGGCTGTACTTGAGATGCATTTTGGAAGCAGGACCTTCAGAATTTGTTAAGGGACTGGGTGTAGGAAACAGAGGGGGAAAGAAAGAAACAGAGTAAAGGCCAAGGCTATAAACCTTTACTACATAAAGCTCTTCCAATATCTTGTTTAACTTAACAGATGAAGAAATGGTGTATCTAAACGTAACTTTGCAGAAAAACCTAAGTATCAAAGAGAAAAACATACTAGCTTCAAGAAGCAAAAGACTAGTAAAGAATTCTTTCATAAGTTCTATGTTGTCCCAAAGAAACAAACCTTCCCCTTACCAAGGAAAAGAAACTTCACTGCAAAAATAGTTGACAGGAGGACTGGCAGGTGGCGTGGTGGCTAAGGGTGCTGGACTCCCACATGGCTGACTGAGGTTCGGGTCCTGGACCTGGTGGCTTGCTTTCTCACTTTCTCTCTCTCTCTCTCACTCTGTTCCTCTCTGATCAAATTAAAAGGAATGAATAAATAAAATTAAATAAAATAATTCTTTAAAAAAATAGTTGACAGGATTCTCTATTCTTTACTATCAGACACTCAAAATACCTATATAACATATATTCCTCATGTCTTTCTTAATTGAATTCCATTTTTTACAGTATACATTCCTTCTTCTATTATTAAAGAAAAGCTGACTCTATCCCCTGTTTCAGGAGTAGGTCCTAGATTTTCTCTTTCCACCATCTTGGAGCCTGTAGAGGCCTGGTGGGCACCAGACTTCTAAAAGGCAACTATGTCTGGAAGGCTGTGTTTCATGGCCATTTTTGCTGGCTATAAGCATGGTCTGTGAACCAAAGGGAATACATGGCTCTTCTTAAAATTGATGGTGTTTATGCTGGCGATGAAATGGAATTCTATTTAAGCGAGAGATGGTGTGCTTATATATACAAAGTAAAAGACAACACAGTGACTCCTGGTGGCAAAACTAAGAAAACCAGAGTAATCAGGGAAAACTTACTTGTGCCCATGCGAATAGTAGCATGGTTTAAAGCCAAATTTCAAAGCAACCTTCCTGTTAAGGCCATTGGACAAAGAATCTGTGTGATGCAGTACTCCTCAAGGATTTAAAATAACCAAAAGTAAATAAATAAAAATAGATTCACGTTCTTGTTAAAAAAAAGAAAAAAGAGGGGCCAGCAAGTGGCATGGTGGTTAAGGGGACTGGACTTCCACATGGCTGACCGCGGTTCGAGTCCCAGACCTGGAGGCTTGGTTTCTCCCTTTCCCTCTCGCTCTTGCTCACTCTGTCCCTCTCTGGTCAAATTAAAATAAATAAATATGGTTAAATAAAATTATTCTCATAAAAGAAAAAAGAATAGATCCAGGGCCAGCAGTTGGTTTAATGGCTATGTTGCTGGACTCCCATGTAGTCAACTGCAGTTCAAGTCCAGGACCTGGTGGCTTAAACTCATGCTGGGTGCATGTGCATGCATGCCCAAAATCCCAAGAGGAGAATGGAGGAGAAGGGATTGAAATGTGGCCATCCTTCGGGGG
>NW_006159690.1:1888946-1931853 GCF_000334495.1 Tupaia belangeri chinensis
AGGTCTACAGAAAAAAAAAAAAAAACAGTCCTATGAACTAAATGCTGTGTTTAATGGTTTAATGACACAGTTCATTTACATTTAGGCACAAGCTCCTCATCTTGTACTCTGTAACAAACAGCTCATGGACTGACATCAGTCTAAGGATAAGACTGAATAGAACCCATCTAATTCATTCGGCAGCCTGGGGTAGCTCTGGTGACTGTGGCAGTACAGGATAGACGGGTGAGTTCAGACAGTCCACAGGGAAGACTGACCTTGTATGTGTGGGAAGAGGTTTTGTCCCCCTCCTCCTGCCAGACATGAACAAGCATGCATTTAATCTTAACTACCAGTTGCATCCATCTTCCAGTCAGGAGAACCACAAGCCTTAGAATAAAGCTGATACTTCTAGCAGAGATAAGATTGATAAAACACCCTAACCATGTTATCACGGAACTGACAGCACTGTGTTAAAAAAAAACCCTATCTTTCTTGTAATCATGACATAATAAGTTCTCCTCCTTAAATAAAGCTGGTCAGAAGAATGATTTTCTATTATTTATAAACAAAAATATCTAGACATATCAAGTAAAAACATTGAAGTACAGATTCAAATAGTTGAGATACCTTAGTTATCAAAGAAAGTCAGTATGTCTACAGAAGTCGTTTTCTGATTTTTTTCCCCCCAAATAGTGAATCCCTTTATTTTTCTTTCAAATGACATTATACTCACTTGTCAAGTGGCAAAATATGAAAGTGGTGGAAAGCAGGGGTGGGAGCCCAGAGTTTTATCTACGTGGTTTGCCCTCGTCATATGCCAAACTCTGACCGCACGTGCACATACACACACATACACACACACACACACACACACACACACCCCACTCCAGCACACTCGGAAACCCATTCAGCATCTCCTCAGACTCCTACAGCTCTGTGAGACACCGTGTGAAACTCTATTTCTTTAAAATAGGTTCCAAACTTACCAAGTTACCATTGTGGAAAAACACACACCTTTCATTTATAGATTCGGCCTTTAGTAGTTTATTGAGACTATGTCCTTGACATAGTGCTTAAGAACGTTACAAACCTCCTCGTTCATTCATTCATCAAATACATCAGAGGAGCCTTGTAAAGCCCATTTAAAGGTTCTCTGGAGCTTTTTCATGAGTTTCAATTACATTTTATAAACTTATATCCTATTAGAAACATTTATTAAAAAGCATTATTACCCAAATGAGTTATGGTCATACAGATTTTTAATAATAACTCTTAAGATGGATGTTGCAGCTCATAAGAGATGCTAGACCATATTACATTAAGCTATTTACATAAATTCAAATCATCAGATGATATATCTTTCTTTTCTGACTATATCAATTTCCAAAAACCCTATAAAAGTGTACACAACTTTGGAAGTTTTCAAACTTAATAAGATTTGTTTACAGGAAAAATTTTGAAATAAAATGATATAAAATATAATAAAAAATGATAATTTTTTTCATGAAGAATCAAATAGAAGACTAGTTTATTTGAAGTCTACTGTATATCAACTAATCTAACCCATTTACTAATGTGCACAATTTATTTTATGTACTATTAAGAAAAAGAATGCCACCAAGTGAGTCATAATATTCCACCAATATGAAGACAAATGACAAATTCAGAGGTGATAAAATATGAAAAAAAAAACTTTCTTAAATTGATGAACTATAGAAATAACATGAATGTGTAACTCAATAAATAAGAGAAGTAGAAAAAAAGTGGAAAAACATATTCTTGTGAATCTTAGGAAGTGTAAGTGGGACCGTAAGTTCCATTGTCCTCAACCAGATGGATATTCTACAGGGCAAGAACTGGTCTACTCACCCTTCAGCATCAGGGTCTAAAATGACAGCCAGCTCTGTCAGCACAAGTCCTGCCAAATAATGCTGTTGGCGGAAAGGCACGGACAACTCAAACATATTTGCAATCTTTTGGTCTTGTACATTTGTGGAAAATCCAGAACTCTGGGGAGAAGACAGAACAAAACTGTAACAGCTGCATAAGAAAATGTCCTATAGATAGAGCATCACAATAAATGAAAGTGGGTATTATCTGAAAGTGAGAGAAACTTTACCTGGGGTAGGTAATCTTATATTACTACTATCAACACTGGAGAAAGTAACAGCTCTTACTTTTGGTATAGGAAACAATAGGAAAATTATTTTATAAATTAATTTTACTATTAAGATATTAAAATAATTTAATAAATACTCGAAATTTTAATTATTTTCAATTTCCTTTTTCTATTGTTGAAACAGTTCCATCTGCTTTGTCCTTTTTCTCTTAGCTATTTAGTATGTTGGAATTATACTCCTAATAGAATAAAGGCAATTGAATCCAAATGACAAAATATGTACTTAACCCAGAGTACAAAAGAAATATTCATAGTCAAGGCTACTGGTTTCCAGATAAATTCCAAATACCAGTAAATTTTTTTTTTTTTTTAGAAAAGACACTACCTCTGGAAAATTGCTACCATTTTATGGCTTACTTGCTGAGTTTCAAAAAGTTTTAAAACTGTAAAATAGCATCCCCCAAGAAATATTCCATATACAAGATCAACCATGTATCATTTCTTTTTTTAAAAATATTATTTCTTTAATTTCATTTACCATTATTGTTATTTTCAATTTGACCAGAGCAAACAGAGAGAGAGAAAAAGCAAGAAAGCAAGCCACCAGGTCTGAACTGTGGTCAGTTGTGTGAGAGTATAGCACCCCTAACCACCATCACACCTGCCAGCCCCACCCATGTAGAATTTTTTAAAAGAAACAAGGACAGATTTCAGATTTCTTTAGGAAGAAATAATAATCTTTCTAATAATCCTTTTCTGGCCTTCCCCCTGCCCCCAAAAGAGTGATGTCTCTGCTACCTATAACAACCTGAAAATGATGTAACTACATCATTTAACTAAACAAGAAAGTGAGCAAAAAGATAATGGAAGAAATTCTATGAGAATTTTCTGATTTAACAAGATGTTCACCAACGAGTCAGATGTAAACAAATGTGTTTTATTTAAGGGTTTTTTTTAAAAAGAATTATTTTATCTATCTATCTATCTATCTATCTATCTATCTATCTATCTATCTATCTATCTATTTAAATTTGACCAGAGAGGACAGAGAGAGAGAGAGAGAAAGAGAGAAAGTAAGAAAGCAAGCTGCCAGGTCCGGGACTCAAACCATGGTTGGCCATGTGGGAGTCCAGTACCCTTAACCACCACGCCACCTGCCGGCCCCTTACTTAAGGTTTTAAGAACCATACCTATGATTAATGTGTCCCTGTCTGTGTAGCCATATCTTTGGCAAGGAAATGGAATGAAAGCAAAAGACCAGCTTCATTTATTTTAGGAAGGGTGTGCTAGGCAGGTAAAAAGTATGCAGAAATTAGTTGATTTAGGTTTTTTGTTTTTGTTTTTAATTTGCCATAGGGCATATGCACTTGCTGGACAGAGACAGAGAGAAAAGGAAGTGGGAAAACAGTTTCCAGAGGGAAATAGCCACACTGCAATCCCTTCTCTTTCACTCACATGTACACACACCCAGTATGATTTTCAAGGTACTGGAGCTGGGACTCGAACTGTGTAGTCAGCCATGTGGGATCCAGCCACATTAAACATCAAGCCAAAGACCAGCCCAGGCCAGAAGATTTTTTGCAATGATAAAGTGCAAAAATATAATGTTTTCCAGGCTTTTTAAGTAAAATTAATTTTTTTCTCTTATCAAGCACATGAAATTGATCTAGGCTGGAAAAGTCTACTCAGAAATGAAGTATCTCAAAAATGAGAGTAAAAAGAGGTTAAGATCAGAAATAAATAAACTAAAAAAAATGTATGTTCATATGCTTGCATACCTGAGATGTTGCAGAAGAAACAGAAGGTGACGGAGAGGCAGGGGGTGTGAGTAAGCTGCAGGGTAAGTTTAACGTAACATAGTGCTCGTGGCTGCAGACAATCCGTAGAAAATCCAACCTCAAGGATACCAGGACACTTGGATTTGGTAATGAATAAAGCTTTGAAGATACCTATAAGCATTACATAAATAAAAGAACAACAATTAAATATATTATTTCTCTAATAGTAACACAAGGATAATAGCTTAAAGAATTAAAGAACAGTATTTAGTAAACAGTTTGGGGTTTTTCTGGTTTAAGTAACAGTGTCAGCTTTATCCAGAGTTTACCATTAAAATGTAAAAATTGGGGGTCTAGCAAATGGTACCGTGGGCTTGAAAATTACGCTGAACATGAGTGCATGCATGCCCAAATCCCAAGAGGAAAAGGGACTGCAGGGTAGCCTTCTCCTTTATGGAGTGATTTCTCACTTCCCCTGTCACACTCTCTCTTTCTCTCTGGTGAGCACACATGACCTAAGACAAAAATCTTAACAAAACAAAACAAATTAAAAATTGGAACTACAGGATTTATTGTACAAATTCTTTGACTAAACTGAGGCTACATTCTTATATTTCCAATATAGTACTAATATTTTATTTCTCAAAGTACTTTATGAGGGAACTTCATCAAAATGTGAGGGAAAAGTATACCACGAAAATAATTTCAGATCACTTTAAAAAAATTCTCCATTATTTTTACAGTACCTTAGCTGGAAATAGATCATTATAAATACAGGTAAACACAAGGTACTTTTCTGACAACCCAAAAGAAGTCTTAACCACTAGTGCCCCAAAACGAACCTGTGGACCTGCTAGGAAGTGCTTCACAAGGCTTCTCACACTTCCTATCCCTACCACCAGGACTCAAACTCCACAATAATTCTGGGAGAGGACATGGAAATTTGTATATTTTTACAGCTTCTTTAAAAGGTAATTCTGGAACAATTATATAGCTCACTACCCATGTTGCCCATCAGGATCAATACTAATGTTTTCCAAAAGGCAGGTTTCATTAATTAGTGGATGAAATGTTTAGAACAAAATCAGCTGTTCATGAAAAAGTTCCACGATGCTTTTCATTTAGTAAAGGTAAGATAATGAATGACATCTGGCACTTAGGTAAACATCTGTGCATAATTCCAAACTCCACAGAGTTGCATTAGGAGGGAGTCGCAAAAAATGAAGCTGCTTTAAAAATCATTCGTGCCTTAGTGGCCATGCTGAACACTGCTGCTTGGCAGGCTGATGTCATATGCTAGGCCTGGGTTCAATTCCCAGCATGCCCTAAAAGAAACCATGTGGGGTGGTACAGCACCTGTGGTCTGAGCTACTTGGAAGGCTAAGATAGTAGGATCACAACACAGTGAGATCCTAAGAACACCACACACAGACACACACACACACATGCACACACACACACACACGATTATGAATTATTACTAATTATATATTTACCTGTTTATAGCAGGACTTTATAAGGCTGAAGACAAATCCTCTGTCCATAACAGACAACAGATCATTGAGAAAGAATGCAAGGCTTGTATTGAGTCTCTCAACCATTTCTGTGTCCTGGGAAAGAGAATATCAAGCAAAACCAAACAAAAGTAGGACAGTTTAATCTTAGGTTAAAAGAGGGATAAAGACAGGAAAAAGTTATGATTACCTTCTGAAATCGTGAAACAATATCACTAGCAATCGTGCTGACAAGAGCAGCTATGTCATCCATGAACCGTTCTGGAAAACGACTTTTCCTAGGAGCATCAAGTTTGTCATTAAAGTATAAGTGGTGCACCATGCTCTTTACCTGAAAAAAGATCACAGTCTTTAGTTTAAGTTTTTACGGATATAACTAACAGTTACTATGACTCTAAACAGTTGAGTTATTTTTTCACTATACTATTCAATTAAATATAATGGATGGCTGAGTCATTTTAAGCTTCTTAAACACTGTGATTAAGTTCCCTACAATATTTTGTATATGCTGAAGAAACACCTGGGCCATGTGGTGGTACAACTGAATCCACATGGGAACGTTCAGGGTTCACATCCCGGGACCTCCCTGAACACACAGGACATATACCTGTGATCCAGCCTGGTTGAAGCTGCAATGGATCATGAAATAAAGACCCAGTTAGGGGTGCCCCACTTTTGTTTCTCTCTCACAGAAAAAAGTAAACTTAAAAAATATATATCAAACACAATATAACTCAATCACTAAAATTCTTTCATAAAATTATCCCGCTTAGGACCAGCAGATGGCATAATGGTTATGTCACTGGACTGCCACTTAGTTGACTGTGGTTCAAGTCCCGAACCTGGCAGCTTAAAACTCATACCGGGTGCATGTGTGTGCATGTCCAAGATGTGGAGTAGAGGATGGATGAGAAGAGACTGCAGTATGGCCACTCCCCCAGGAGGGTTTTGTCTTGTTTTTTGTCTCTCTGTCTCTCCAGTGAGCACACGCACAGTGTAGCAAAAATCTCTTTTTAAAAAAAATTATTCTACTTATAATCAGGAAAAAAATTTCTGTGTATGTCAACAGAAAAAAATTTATTCTTTAGCATTTTTAATTGGGACCAGCAGATAGCATAATGATTACATTGCTGGACTCCCACATGGCTGACCATGGTTCAAGTCCTGGACCCAGAGGCTTGAAGCTCACTCCAGGAGCATGTGCGATTGTGCCCAAAATGGAGAAGGGATTGTGGTGTGGCCATCCCCCAAGGAGATGATTTTTCACTCTCTGTCTCTCTGTTGGGCACACGTACCGTATAGTAAAAATCTCTCTAAAAAAAAGAAAAAGAAATTAATTAAAAATTTCTAAGATTCAATAATTTGCCATTCCATATCTTCCAAACTGTAAGCTTTAAAAGATAAGGAGCTCTATCTTCAATGTAGTATATTCAGCCTCTAGCTTATAATGGCATCTGGTAGATACACAATAAATATTTGATGATCAAATACTAACAATAAAATATTAACTAAAAATTAATGGTGATTTACATTTACAGAATACTTTCAAGTACAGATTCTTTATTTCAACACCATGTTAATAGCAATAAAGAATCTGAAACTTTAAATTCAGAGAACTGAAGTTAATTCTACAGTTAGTACATAGCATAGCCAATTCTTAATTCTTGGCCTCTATTTTATACTTAAGAAATCTGAACATACACATAAGACTATTAAAAAAGTCAAAACTGGGGCTGGCAGATGGCATAGTGGTTAAGGGCACTGGATCTCACATGGCCAACTGTGGTTTGAGTCCCAGAGCTGGCGGCTGGCTTCCTCTCCCTTTCTCTCTCTCTCTCTCTCTGTCCCTTTCTGATCAAATTAAAACAAATAAATGAATAAATAAATAAAGTTAAAATAATTCTTTAATATAAAAAGTCAAAATTACAAATTTTATCTAATTAAAAATGTGGTGTTTATTTTCTAGGGAAAAAAATGAGTTTGTTAGTTACATATGGTCCCTGACTTATTTTTTCCTGTATATTAGTAAAGTTTTAGAAGGGATATTTAATTATTCTCAAAATAGGTAACATTTAAGAGCTGAGAATAACCCATGAAATACTCTGGAAACTCCTTTTGTTTCCTTTTTTTCTTTCTTTCTCTTGCCCATTCATTTGTTTCCCTTTTCTTTATTCATTTTTAAAAATTTGCTATAAAACAGGTATACTCACTGAGGAAAGACAGAGAGGAAGAGAGAGAGAGAGAGAAAGCAAGCACCCTCTGGGTGAACGGCCCTGCCTTAGTCCCTTCTCCATTCTCCTCGCTGGATTTTGGCCATGCATGCACATGCACCCTGCATGTTTCCAACTGCAAGGTCTGGTACTCTAACCATGCAGTGGCCATGTGGGATCCAGCCACCTTAACTACCGCACCACGGGCTGGACCTGTTTCCTTGTCTTACTTATTTTCTTATATACTTGTCTTTTAGCAGAAAAAGTATCAGAGATTTCAGTTTTCTAGAGACTAAAGAAGAAAGTGAAGAGGATGGTCCATATTTCCAGAAAGCCTGGGTTTGAATCACAGTTCTCGCTACCAATAAGCTGTGCACACTTAGAGAAGTCACTTAACCCTCTGTGTCTTAGTAATACCTACTTCAGAGGGAAATCCTAGCATACTGTACCCACATGAAAAATATTTGTTGCTTTCAAAAAATGTATATGTGTATACATATGTCTGATATACACAAACATATACACACATTTTAATATATGTATCTATGTATTTATTAAAATATCAATTTAGTTGTTTTTAATGTCATTTATACAATTAAGCAAAAAGCACTGTTTTGGTTTTTTTTATTAGCTATAACTAGTATTTCCCTAAGAGTTTTATAGCCCTAATCAGAGTAGTGGGTATCCATAAAGCTCTTTTTATCTTTGCTTGATATAAAACGTATGGTACCACCTTTACATATTTACATATACAGAATGTGCCATGGGATTAAAAAAGAAAAAAGGAGCTAGTTTCTGAATAATCCCTAAAAGGAGTAAAAATGAGCTCCACACTTTATACTCCCACTGAAACTGTGCTGAGCCCACAGTGTTTATTATTCAGAGACGTCACACGTGAGATTGTCTTGGAGGCACATGTAAGACGGGCAGTAGAAAAAAGACTTCCAAGATAAAAAATAAGCCAACACAAACTCTTTCATCAAGGAAAAAAAATATTAAAGAATGTATTTAGTTTGCTCACCATTAACTCAAAAAAGAACCAGGCCTGCTGCAAAGCTGATTCCCGAACGCTGCCACTGCAAACAACCCACTGCAAAGCCAGCTCCTCATGGAAAAGCTATCCAGAAGCAAATCTAAAGTTATTATCACAGTTACATCTGCTGGTAACATAAGCCAAATAATAATAAAAATACAAACGAAGACATAATGAGAATAAGCCAAATAAAGATATGTGAACCATTCAATGATGCAGTGAAGACACCCATTAACGAAACGGCTATTTATTCATGTGAAACAAGCATCTGAACGGCTGAAAAAATTACATGTTATCTTGGAGTAAAATGTAATTTTAATAGGAAATGGGTGGAAAATAGCCTCCTAAATTGTACCCGCAAAAAGACACTAGACCAAACACAGTTACAAATAAGATCTTATTCGTAACTTAAATACATGTTTTAACATAGCAAATACATGCTACAAACTTTGCTGGTACAATTTAGGAAATACCTTTAAAAACTTAAACTCTGGTATAAGCCATTAATTTTCAAGTTTTATTTAAGGCCTTTTAAAAAAAAAAAAAAAAAAGCAGCATACGCCTGCCTTATAATGGATATGCATACCAAGCATTTGCAAAGTAGTGTACACTAATACAAAACAGGACTAACAAAACTGTGCATACGGGGAACAAATCAATACATCTTACTAAGAGTGATAATTTTTCTAACTCATCTTCCTTTCCCTGGAGATTTAAAACACAAAACAGAAGCAGTTACAGAAAGAGAATTAAGGATTGATACATTTTTTAGGTACTAAAAATTGATGATCAAATTTGAATTCACTAAATTCTAAAAATAATCAATCCCAAAGATACAAACATTATCATAAAGTACAAGAGCTTACTTTGAAGCCATCTGCCCAAAAAAGGCATCAGATGAGCAGTGTTCGCTGAGATTGAATTTTAAACACAATCAGACTATTGTAGTATCTCATACTGGTCATGTAAAGAAATCTTACATCTACTTAATTGTTGGAATTATTTTCCCCCTCTGTGAATTGTCTTCATATGAATCTACCTTTTTAGTTGGTAAGCGTCCCGTTAATGTTTGTAAGAAACTTGACGTCTCTGTGTGCGAAGACATACGATTACAACTTCGATCCATAGCCTATGGAGTGAAGATGAATGAATCGACGAGAAAACATTAACGTTTGCAGTGGATGACTTTGCAGCTCAAGGATTACGTACAATTTTAAAATGATTTTCATTGTTGGTTTCAACAACCATCTATTTTTTTTTTTTTTCTCTTCTCATTTTCACCATTTTAAGTTTCTTTAAAGACAATGCATTAGAAACACCCGAAAGGTCTCTCTATGTTTTTAGTCTTTAAAAAGATGAGTATTTTAATGATATAATATTCAAAGTGCTGCAAAGAATGAAATGTTTACCTGTGTGATTGATATACATGCATATAGCTAATAAAAATATATACAAAGTAAAAACATACTTCTCAACTGGTCTCAGACCAAAAAACAAATCAAGAATTTTGTATCCAGTAAAGACAAAGTTTAGAATGATTTCTTTCCGTATTTTCCTATTACACAAAACCACTGCTAAGACTTGTATATTACACCAAATATGATATATAAATTAAATGAAGAATTAAAAATTTTTGTTAAGAATAAGAAAATTTTCCTTCAAAGCCAATACACAGATGAGAAGTATATTTTGAGGTATCATGCAACATTAGCTATCAAGCAACTTGTCTTAAGTAAGCAGAACCTAATTCTACTGTATGTGATAACAAATTTCATACTTTGCAACACGGTACAAGTTAAAAGGAATTTTTGTTTCTGGCATTTAATCCACAGCATGACAATCATACAGTGTACATTAAATTCAATTTATCATCAGTCTTTCTATTCAGTGACTATGCAAAAAATGACAAGGTAGCAAATGCTAAATGAAAAGGACGCCATAGCTATACTTTAAGCCAAAAGCAAATGGAAAAAAAATGTTTTTTCCATATATCGCTTCTAAAAATCCCTACTAAAGATATGCTAGCCCTATAGTGAAACTGTTATGAAAGCCATCAATTGCACAAGCAGCAGGCACTGAAATACTGGCAGGTGTGTAGAGAGAGAAGGCGGAAGACACGGGAAATGGAGGAGGAGAGCATTACTGGCAATCCGTGGTATTCATGCATAGATGGACAATGTGCTAAGTAAACACGAATGCACACTTTTCAACCATTCAAGAAAGCAAGCCACTGAAATCACAATAGGGACTAAAAAGTAATGTTCTAAAGGGAAACAACAGCAGCCAATAAAGAAACCTCTAATGTAAACACCACCTGTGTTGATTCTGCACTTGGACTGGGGTTGGTTCCCCATGGGGCAGCTTTTGGACCACCAGTGTTAACCCAGGAATTGGAGCGATCTAAACCCTAAGCATATAATAGAAAGCAGTTGGAAAGGAAAGAAATATTACATGTTGCATGCCATAAATTATTCTTAAAGAAATTCAGATCTTCCAATGCATACACGTTTTTAATTAGTACTGTTAAAGCAACCAAAATTTTTATGCACCTACAGAATATTAGTTCACCCAAGTTATCTACAACATAATTTTTTTCTAAAAAAAATCATCAAGGATATTAAGTATAGCATTTACAAGTAATTTCCCTTTAAAGGGATCACCTTGAAGTACCAGTAACTAAGTTCCCACAGCACCACCCCCACACACTCTTTAGACAGAACAAGCTAATAACAGATCATTTCCTCTGAATTGAACTGAAGTTTGAAGGGAAAAAAATGGAAGAAAAACATTTCAGTTTTTCTTAAAAGACTAATTTCAATACATCTCTCATTTTGATACTTCATAATTCTGATGGTTAACTCCTCCACTTTCTTTTAGGGACAGATTGGATAAATCAAGTAAAAATATAAGAAACAAATGATACAAAATATTCTTAATATATGTACTATTCTAATGACAAGAGTAGATTTGAGTGGTATTCAGTTTTATTGTAGCTATTGTAATTAAACACAATGGGCTATTTTATATAAATATTACAAAGAAAAATATTTTGCTGGGGCTATCTATAGAAAATTATACCTTCATTATCACCTTTGTTAATTTAAAGGTTCCTTTTTTTTTTTTTTTTTGAGAGGTTTTTGCTATAGGACGCGTGTGTTTGCCAGAAAGACAGGGAGAGACAGAAAGAGAGAAATCACCCCCCAGGGGGGATGGCCACAACGCAATCCCTTCTCCTCCATTCTCCTCTCAGGATCTTGGACACACACGCATACGCACCTGGCATAAGTTTAAGCCACCAGGCCTGGGACTCGAACTGCAGTCGACTACATGGGAGTCCAGTGACATAGCCATTATGCCAACTGCTGGTCCCAATTTAAAGGTTCTTTAATATGCTACCGGTGTGTAAGAAAAATTGAACGCTGTCTGTCTTTCTCTGAAAGGCATTACTATGACTCAGGTGATGAGAACGCAGGCCTTACTGCTATTTTCTAAGTCTGACTGGATTCTCTGAATCATGTGGGAACAATCTATAAAATTCAGATTCTGGGCTCTACCCTAGAGATCAGATTCAGCAATCTGGGCTGGAGGAATTTGGAACTGAGAATGGAGCAAGTTGTAAGGGACTTTAGAATATTACAGGGGTGAGGCCAACAGATGGCAGAATGGTTATGTCACTGGACTCTCACATGGTTGACCACAGTTCAAGTCCTGGACCCAGCAGATTGAAACACACAGAGTGTAGGAGCCCAAAATCTTGAGAAGAAAATGGAGGAGGAGGGATTGCGGAGTGGCCAACCCCACCTGGGGGCGATTTCTCATTTTCTGTCTCTGTCTCTCTGGCAAACACACACCCTAGAGCAAAAAATCTCTCTCTAAAAAAATAGAATATTATAGGGGGTAAGAATAACAAAATCAACCTGAGAGAAACAGACTAAAAATATTAGGGCATGGGTATGGACCCAAACCAGAAAGGACCACAGGAAGGACAGCTAAAAAAGAGAGGCAACTAGAAGAGTGTCACCTGGGAAGCTTAAACAAATAGCCACAACTGAATCTGACCACAAAACAATTAAATCAGGGTCCCTGGGAGTGAGGCCCAGACATCAGCACTTTTTAAATACTTCAAGGATGTTTTAAAAAGAAGAAAAAGAAAAGAAAGAAAACAGCTTAAGTTTTAGGGAGAATATTTGCTCTGCTTTTCCCTCCCCCCCGCTAATATACAGAGCATTTGAAATGATGGTATAATAATGACCCATTTTTCCTCATTTTTAACACTGGTTCTCTAGGATGGGAGTTAGGATTCATTCTAGGCTCTCCTGCTTACTAACTGTAAAATTTAACATACGCTAATCTCTTTTCATTTTCTTATCTATGAAATAGTAATAACGATGTTTCCCTCAGAGTGTAGGATCAAATTAATTAATGGAGGTACATTATTAAGTGTAATGTCTCAAACATTGCAAACTGTTAAAAACAGCTTTTTACAAAAACTTTCCTTATGTTTTTTTTTTTTTTTAAATGCTTTCTGGTAACTTTGATGATATCCAAATATTAATAAAATTATGTTAATCAGATTTGTTTAAAATGGCTGCCTTCTTAGAATCCCATTACAATAGTTCAAATAAAAGCAAATCAACAAGCCTGTTTTTTAAGTAATTTAAAACAGAGTTTCCAAATAGTTTTCAAAATTAGAGGGTCTCCACTGAAAGTGTAAAGTTCTTTCTGCCATATTCAATTTTTAGTCATTAGTCATGTTACAAAAATAACAAAACTTAAGCATCCAAGTTTTGCAAAATGATAACTGTGCTCCTCTCTCATATAAATTTCCACAAAAAGAGAAACAATGATTTGTTTTACCCTTAAATTCATTTGTCACCTCGCTGCTTAGTAGGTTCCTTTAAAACATCATCATCAGTTAATATAAATAAAATAGACTAACTCTTTGGTCATTTATTTTATTTTATATACACAATGCTGATGCTCTGTACAGTTTCAGTCAAAGTTAACGTTTTAATTTTTCTTTTTCTTGCTCTAGGACATGTGCACTTGCCAGAGACAGAGGGAAAGTGAAAGAACACTCCCCAGTGGGGATGACCATACTGTAATTCCTTCTCCTCCATTCTCGGGATTTGGAGCATACTTGCATATGTATCCAGTGTGTATTTCAAACTACTAGATCCAGGACTCCACTGCATTCTGTCACATGGGATCTAGCCATCTTAACCTCTATGCCATCGAATGGCCCAACCAAAGCTAACTATTTAAAAAAAGCCTGTGGCCAATTATTTTGTAATGAAAATAACATCCATAATTCAGGTGTTATGCTAAGAATTATGCTCTTAGCAAATTCATCACTAATACTTACTAATGTAATAATTTTGTTCACTGATCTCCAACTAACATAAAATAGATTAACCAAATACATGGATATGCCAATTTTTTGTTTTTTTGCCACATCTTAGCAACATTATTAGTTTTGCCTTTTAGATATCAACTCCTTGGCAAGGCCCATATTGTTTTTGATTTGAATCAACACTCAAGTTATAATAAAAACTTGGTTTTATATCTGTAAGTCCTCAGCACAATGCTTGGCAACACATAGTAAACTCTCAGCGTTTGAGAATAAATGAGAAAATAGGAGATGCTATATTAGAAAGAAACTGCATTTTGGGACCAGCAGTTGGTGTAATGGCTATATCACTGGACTCCCATGTAGTCGACCGCAGTTCGAGTCCCAGACCCAGGGGTTTAAACTCACGCCAGGCGTGTGTGCGTGACTGCCCAAGATCCTGAGAGGAGAATGGAGGAGAAGGGATTGCAGTGTGGCCATCCCCCTGGGGGGGTGATTTCTTGCTGTCTGTCTCTCTCTGCCTCTCTGGCAAGTACACGTGCCCTACGGCAAAAACCTTTCTCTCTTAAAAAAATTTTAAAAAATGGCGGTAAATGTTATGAGACAGAAAAATCTAAATAAGAGGATGAGAAGTCCAAGAGCCAAGTCTGGGCAAAAGAGTCACTAGTTATACATTTAAATAAGGTTATCAGAGTAGAACTCAATGGGAGGATGGCCCTTTAAGCAGACTGAAAGAGTTAGTTGTAGAAGATCTTGTGCAGAGTGAGGGCCGGCAGGTGGTGTGATGGTTAAGGACGCTGGACTCCCACCTGGTTGACTGCAGTTCGAGCCCCGAACTTGGTAGCTTGCATTCTCACTTTCTCTTTCTCTCTCTTTCTTGCTCACTCTGTCCTTCTCTGGTCAAATTAAAAATAAAGAAAGTTAAATAAAATAATTCTTTAAAGAAAAAAGAAAGATCTTGAGCAGAGGAATGACATTCTCTCTCTCTCTTTGAAATCAAAGTTTTTAAAGCAACATTCTGGTGGCTATGCAGTAAACAGAGTGCAAGGCAGAGGCAGGGAAATCAACTCTGAGGCTATTACAATCATCCAGGGAAGGATGATGGCAGCTCAGACCAAGATGGTAGTATCAGAGAAGGCACCTTTAACACATATCCAAATTGGAACAAGAGGATTTAGAAAAAGTAGCTGAGTCTAGAATTCCAGAGAAAGATCTGTACTGGAAATATAATTTAGGGAGTCATTAGCATAACATTTATGTAGTATTCAAATGAAGTCATGGAACTTTTTTTCCTCCTTTTTCCCCCTAGTTTTTGCTGTAGGGTATGTGTGCTCACCAGAGAGAGACAGAGAAAGGGAAAGTGAGGAATCACCCTGAGGGGTGACTTCTTTCTCCTTCATGCTCCCCTTGGGATTTTGGGCATGCTTGCACACATGCTTGCATGATTTTCAAGACACCCGGGTCCAGGACTTGAATTGCAGAGTTGGCTATATGGGATTTGGTGCCTGAACCACCATGCCACCTGGTGACCCATGCCATGGAACTTGTTAACATCACCCGGTGAGGAAATAAAGGGTGAGGAGAGAAAGGAAAGGGGAGGGGTGGAGAGGAAAGAAGGACAGCAGTCTGGGGTACTTTTAGATGAAGAGATCAGAAAAGGAAGAATCCACAAAAGAGATGGAAAAGGTATAAATTAAAGTGAAAACAAGAAAGTGCAGTACCTGGGAAATTCAAGTACATAGAATAAACCAAGGAAAAAAGAATTTAACTGTGTTAAAAGCTGCTGATAGGTCAAGTGAGTTGAGCTCACTGGATTTACAACAGAAACATAGAGGGTACTGGTGACATGAAGAACGATTTTGGTAAAAAATTATAGGAATATTTATTGAAATAAAGAGAATGGGGAGTGAAAGAATGAAAGAAAATAAATAGAGAAGACTCTTTTTTTTTTCTTTTTCTTTTTTTTAAGAGATTTTTGCTGTAGGGCATATGAACTTGCCTGAGAGACAGAAAGGTAAAAAGGAAGTAATCACCCCCTGGGAAGATGGTCATGACACAATCCCTTCTCCTCCAGTTTCCTCTCGAGTTTTGGTCATGCACGTACATGCGCCCAGTATAAGTTTGAAGCCACCGAGTCCAGGACTCAAACCATGGTCGACTGTGTGGGAGTTGAATGACGTAACCACTATGCCATCTGCTGGTCCCTAGAAAATTCTTTTAGGGACTTCTACATAAGGGACCAGAGAAATGGAAAATAAAAAGATAGTAGGAATACTGGAAAGGTTTTTGTTTTTTGTTTTTATTTTTTGTTTTTTTCAATGAAAGAAATAATAGAAAGCTTGAATGTGAGGTAATGATTGAGTATACAGGGAGAACAGATGATGTAAGATAGAAATGAAAAAACTGCTGGAGTGAAGATCTTAAATAGGTGAGAGGAGATGGGAGTTTGTGTAATAGATGTGGACGTAGAGCACTGAGGAGTTTGTTCAAAGCATCCCATATTAGGGTTAGGGTTAGCAGATAGCAGTAGATAGGTAGATGTGGTGGTAAAACTCTATGGAAGTTGTTTTCTGATGACTTCGGTTTTCTCAATAAAAAAGAAGCTAAAGCAAGAGGAAAGATGAGGGAGTGGCTTTGAGAGATTTTTAGGTAACAAAAGAAGGCATAAAATCATTACCTGGAAGAATAGGACAGTGCACTGAACACAGAAATACGGTATAACTGCTTGCCTGCGTTAAGGCTCTCTTGAGGTTCATAGCAATGGGATTTCAAGTGAGACCAGTCACCTTAGTATTTCTCAAGCCATGTGTTACAGCTGCATAAGGTATAGGCAGTCAGTGGGTTCAATTATGGTTTCAAGCTGGGGAAGGCTAAGGGAATTGAGGTTTGATTATGACAAGAATAATTGTAATGACTGATCATGACCATCAAGCAGGCTAAGGAAGAAGAGAGAAACTTAACAGGTGAGGCACTCAAAAGGTCACAGGATCAAAAGATTAGAAGTTCCAGAAAAATGGATGAAGTCTGGGTCCTAGAGAGAAAAACGGGAGGTAACAGACAACAGGACACATGAAATTAAAATTATGATGGTTAAAATGATTTTTAAAATGTTTTCATCAAGGGAACCAGCAGTTAGCCTAATGGCTATGTCGCTGGACTCCCACGTAGTCGACCGCGGTTTGTGTCCCGGACCCCGTGGCTTAAAACTCACACCGGGTGCGTGTGTGCCCAAGATCCTGAGAGGAGAATGGAGGAGAAGTGATTGCAGCGTGACCAAACCCCCTGGGGGGTGATTTCTCATTTTCTGTCTCTATGTCTCTCTCTGTCTGGCGAGCACACACGCCCTATACCGAAAATCTCTCAAAAAAAAAAATGTTTTCATCAAAATAAACTCATACATTAGTTCTATTTATTCATAAACTTTTTGAGGTCCCCTTGAATTTCAAGGAGTTGACTTTTAGGACTGTGAAATATCTGTAGGGCAGGCTGACTAGTATTTGTAGGTCAGAACTCTTGGCAGAAGCTGATGTTGCAATCTCTTTTTTCTTTTTTAAACATTCAATCGCTATACATCATTTGGCTTGTAAAGAGAATTTACCCAATATGAAATACTTCTCAGACCAGTCCAGTTGAGAATACTGTACATGTTATCATTAACAGGTAATGAACCCTTTCTGTGTCCCACAAATGTTTTGCTCTATTTTTTCTCCCTAATTTCCTTCCCTATACTCTTCCCTACCCGCAACCCCACACATACTGTCTTCAGCATCCATAACTATTCTCACTGCTTTTATGTCCTCCAATATTTCAATCTCTACCATAGAGTGTGGATAGTCAGTATATATTAAGTGGAGACATACAATACCTTTCTTTCATAGCCTGACTTATGGTTAAAACTATTGAAAATAACAAGATCCAAGGTATGACCTTGGCTGAAGGAGGATAAAGGCAACATCATTAAAGGAGAAGACTTACTTGAATTGCCTGGACAATAATGTAAGAATAAATGAAGAATAACTAAACTTCAGATTCTTTACAATTTTGAAATAAAATTATATGGGCCTATGTACAGTGGCATAAGTGGGAGGACACCACTGCATAATGGCTGAGACCACATGAGAGGTCCAGGTTTGTTTTTTGGCTTAACCTGAACGAGCCAAGCCAGTGGCATGCATCTGTGGTCCCAGGTAAGTGGGAGGCTAGGGCAGGAGCATAAGATGTAGAAAGAGTCTGTCAAAATACCTTCCTATCTCTCTCTCTCCCCAAATAAAATAATATACCATTATTTTATTAGGAATTTGATAATCCAATAAGGCAGCTTTCAAAAATACTGTAACATGAAACCATCAGATGGTGTAATGGTTATATCGCTGAACTCTCACGTAGTCAGCTGTGGTTTGATCCTGGACGTAGCAGCATAAAACTCATGCTGGGCATATGTGCATGCACGCCCAACATCCCAAAAGAAGGGACTGCAGAATGTCCATCCCCTGGGGGGTGATTTCTCACTTTCTGTCTCTCTGTCTCTGTCTCAATAGTGAAAGCATACGCCCTATAGTAAAAATTTCTAAAAAAAATTCTACAACACAAAAGAGAAAACAACATAAATATCATTTAAATAAATTTTGATTAGGACAGGGCTAAGCCATTAAGATAAATGCTCATCTTGTAATAGCTTTGTCAGACATTAGGTTATACATATATATGTGTGTGTGTATATATATATACACACACACATATATATATAATTATGTCCCATTTAATAAACTCAAAAAAGGCAAAAAAAATCATTCCAATATATAGCCTTTTTGTTCTAATTCTTGAGAATATAATCTATCAAATATATGAGATAACTAGAATTATGCTAAGTGAGGTAAAACACAAATCTTATAGAAATTAAGATATTTCAAAAGTAGAACTTTGAGAAAAATGTTGTCTATTGCTCTTTGATAAGAAATTTCTTATACTTCATAAATCAGATTCACTATACTGACAACTATATGCTAGAGTACATATATATATAATGTTAAGTACTCTAACTCTATTACAATAAGATATGATGTAGAATAAAAACACAAATACCCTGATTTGTCTTAAACATAGAAATACATGTGGGGGAGAAGAGAGAAGGAGGAAGCCTTCTCTTCTACAGTAGCCTACAAATCATCTTAAAAAGTTCATGAAAACCATATATTATAAAAAAAAACTATGCATGGATTTCAAACTAGCTCTGCAGCAAAATAATCTCATGTTTGAATTCTATTTTTCCATGCCCTTTTTGAGGACCTCTTGTATATAAATACATTTACATATCATTCTCTTTAAGCATGAACCAAAAATCAAAGTTGTTTAGAGCAATATTTATATTGATCTTTAAGGTACTGAGTCTACATTTTGAAGTTATTAAATTGTAAAGCTGTGAAAATATAGCTTTGATCAGTAAGAAATTATGCCACTTAAAGATGAGCAATGTTATTGGGTCATCAGAAGTCATGAAGAATTTTTTTCTGTTTTTCTAATCAAAAACATGTCATGACTTTCCTGACGACCAAGTATACACCACATGTTGAACCAGTATGGGAAAGGTTCTCAGTTTGAGTACCAGGGCCTCCCTGCGTATACAGGAGAACATGTGCCCATGATCTGGGCTACCTGGGACATGGGGTGGATCATGGCATAAAGGTCTTGTTGGGGTACCTGTCCCTCCCTCTCCATCTCTCATGGAAGAAATAAACTTCTAAAAAAAAATTAACATGAATGCTTACAAGAAATAAACTAACATTCATTAATATAAATATATATATAATTAGAAGCTTTTAATGTAAAATTTCTTTAACTGTAGAAACTATATATTTCTGTAACTATAGGAACTGTAAGAATAGTTCTGATATTATTGATTGTTGTTTAAGTATTTCACCTAAACAACTTAAATCTTTAAAGTTCTATTATGATTCAGGCTAAGAATAAACACGGACTCTAGAACATTTTATACATTCTTCTTCATATTCTTTTTTCAAGTTTAATTTTTTGTTAAGGTTGTTACTTAAGGTCATGTGTGCTCACTGGACAGAGAGACAGAGACAATGAGAGGGAAAAGTGAGAAATCACCCCCTAGGGAGGACAGCCACACTGCAATCCCTTCTCTATCCTTGGGAGGACATCTTGGGCACACATGCACAAGCGCCTGGTGTGGGTTTCAAGTCACCAGATATGGCTCAAACTGTAGTCAGTCATGTGGGAGTCGAGCAACATAACTGCTACACCATCTGCTGGCTCCCTTCCTTATATTTTAACAGACTAAAATGCCAAACAACAGTTGCCTATGATTCTCTAAGAATTTCTTTCTCCCTTTCTCTATCTCTCCATCACAAATAGACGGAGAAACAGGAAAAGTGAGAAAGCAGCCCCTGGGGGCATGAACACTCAGCAATCCCTTCTCCATTCTTCTCTTGGGGTTTTTTGGGCACATGTGCACACGTGACTGGCATGTTTTTTTCAAGCCACCAGGTCCGAGACTCAAATAGAGCACTTGGCCATGTGGGACGCAGCTGCTTGTACAAGGATGCCATTGGCAGGCCTATTTTCCTCTTTTTAATAGCAAAAAATATGTTTGGAATAATTGGCAAAACATATAATGTGACTTCTTGGTCTCACCAGTCTTCCTGTGCTTTTGGCAGGCTTGTGTAATCTCTGAGTTATTTTTGTACTTTACAGAGAACTATTTGTTGTATTATTATTATGGAGGGGGTTATAAAGATAGATGCTGTACATAAAACATAGCTGAATCTTATACTAGCTGCCTCTCCCTTGTTGTCAGAGATAATCATTAACCTTTAATAAATAAATCATACCTTGGGAACCAGCAGTTAGCGTAATGGCTATGTCACTGGACTCCCACGTAGTCGACCGCGGTTTGCGTCCCGGACCCGGTGGCTTAAAACTCACGCCAGGCGCGTGTGCATGCGTGCCCAAGATCCCAAGAGGAGAATGGAGGAGAAGGGATTGTGGCGTGACCACCCCCCCTGGGGGGTGATTTCTCACTTTCTGTCTCTATGTCTCTCTCTGTCTGTCTGGCGAACGCACACACCCTATAGCAAAAACCTCTCCAAAAAAAAAAAAAAATCATACCTTTAGGGGATACTTGGTTAGGATGGCTAGATCCCATACAGCTGATTGTGACATTTAAGTCCCCACCAGGTACATGTGCATGTGTACCTAAAATCCTGAGAGAGGAATGGAGAAGGGATTGCGACATGCCCCTCCCTGGGGGAGTGATTTCTCACTTCTCTCTCTGTGGTAAGTACATGTACCCTATTGCAAAAATAATTAATAAATTTTTTTAAATCATATTTTTCTTACCTAGTTATACCTTATATAGAGTTTCACTTGAAATGTAGTTTTACTATTAAGCAGAGCTAATTACTGTCCTTGATATTTTTGAAGAGGGGACTTGTACTTTAAGTCAATGATCATATGTCTCTACTACAGAGAATCACGCATGTCTCTGAATTTCCTAAGAAGTAAATCTAGCCATTTTTCACATGATGAAATATCAGACAGGCAACAATAAGTTATATGTGACCTCATGGGCAAGATATTCCTCAGGAGGCCACATAAGCCACTATGCAATAGCAAGCATATTTAATAGAAATATGAAGCACTATTTACTGACACGACCAAACTGTAAATTTCTTGTTTATCTCCGACTCAAATACATTCCAAAGTTAAAAATAAATGACAACAAGTTGATATTTCTCATGTGTTCATAAAGTGAAAACCAAATTCACAGATGCATGTCTTCAGTTTACCTTACTGCCGATGATGGACCGGACTTCATCGTCGGGTGACGTGGGGGTCCCGGATATATCTGGGTTACTATTACTAAGGCTCCGAGAACGATTCAGATTCAGGCTTGCAGGTCTCACAGCAGATCTTGCCATTGTGGCATAATGCACTGATCCTCCCAAACCCCCAGGGCCTGGAGTTCACATAAAGTAGCACATAAGGAAACACAAAAACTAGTCAGAAAAGGACCTGAAAAACTTCCACTTTACACAATTCCATAAAGATCATGAGTTGCTTTTGTTTCTAAATGAAAAATATTATAAATTAAAAATATATAGGACCAGCAGGTGGAGGTTAGGGTGGCAGGATCCAACACAGCCTACGGCAGTTTGAGTTGTGGCCTTGCAGCATGAAAAATCATGCCAGATGCTTGTGCATGCGTGCCCAAAATCTCAAGAGGAGAATGGAGGAGAGAGGAATGCCTTGAGGCATGATTTCTCACTTTCCCTCTCTCTGTCTCTCTTTAGTGAGCGCATGTGCCCTTTAGCAAACTAAAAAAATAAAGTATAACTGTTATTATATATAAATATGATTATTTCTATGTACATACAATTTTTAAAGAGATTTTTGTTATAGGGCACATGCACTCATAGGAGAGACAGAAACAGAAGACAGAAAGCAAAAGTACCCCCCAGGGGGATGGTCACACTGCAATCACTTCTCCTCTTGGTATTTTGGACACACACACATACCCGACTTGAGTTTTAAGTTGCCGGGTCTGGGACTCAAACCGCAGTTGACTACATGGGAGTTCAGCAACATAACCATTATGCCATCTGCTGGTCCCTATATACAATTTTAAAAACAAAAAAGAAACAAAAACACTCAAGGACTAATGACAGCTATACAAACATTCTATTTTATAGCAGTTAACAAAACTTAAGAATTATAAATAAAACTACTATATCTTCAATGACTTCTACAATGATCTATTACAGATACGATAATAAACAAGACACACAAACTCATACACCGTCTTCACTAAGAGAGATGTGATGTCTCTTCCTTTCTCCCCCACTCCTCTGGTCTGTCCCTTGATACACAGTCCCCAGAGAGCCAATCAATTGCCAGTATCTCTTAAGATTATGCTTTATTTCTCCATCTTCATCAGTGATAAAACACACAATAACAAAATGGCATCTAAAGATAACTCTAAAAGTGCAGGTTATAAAAACAACAAAGAATCCCTTTTTGTCTGACTAATCATTTTTTCAGCCATGTTCTACAAACACAAAACTATCAAGCAATTATGTCCATAATCTATTTTCATTTTTCTTATTTCTAGTTATCATTCTGGGTGTCAAATTTGCAAATGATACATACCTATCAATAAATTAATTTCTATACTCTCAGTTCAGTATGTAAAAAAGATGTTTTGAAAATCTGTGAAATTCTGGGACCAGCAGTTGGCTATGTTGCTGGACTCCCACATAGTCGACCATGGTTCGAGTCCCGGACCCGGTGGCTTAAACTCACGCCGGGTGCGTGTGCGTGCGTGCCCAAGATCCCGAGAGGAGAATGGAGGAGAAGGGATTGCGGAGTGGCCATCCCCTCTGGGGGGTGATTTCTCGCTTTCTATCTCTCTGTCTCTCTCTGTCTGGCGAGCGCATGCACCCTATAGCAAAAACCTCTCAAAAAAAAAAAAAATCTGTGAAATTCTCATGGTGTGCTAAATCAGAGGGCAGATGGAGGTGCATTATAGATATTCTACAATTACTTGCACAGTCAGATCCTTGAGTAGCATAATTTAAAAAAATCAAGATAGGAAATTATGAACCAGAATACAAGAGTCAATTGCTTCTCTTGAAATTAAGTAAAGAAATAAAATGGGCTGAAAGTCTTATTACTATAGGTTTGTTGGGAAAGTCATGATGCTTTTTTGCATAGAAAAATAGAAAAACACATGACCTAACTCATGACCTAATATTATGCCCCGTTCCATATGAATGTCCTAATCATTTGTCATCATTATCAGCGTTAACACTGCCAATAGCTGGAAAAGGGCACTTTCTATGATCACTGCCGATGATCAAGTGAGCAGGATGGCAAACGTGTGAGCAGGATGCAAAGTATGCACAATATAACCCTTAGCTAACGAACTGAACTAAAGGGTCATTCAAACAGATATCGGCCACCACTGCCACCAGGTCATTCGAAAGACCAGTAACTACTTGGGGCTCTCATTCTCAGAAAGGCTGTATTATTTTATTGGCCAT
Organism: Tupaia belangeri chinensis; assembly: GCF_000334495.1. Taxonomy (NCBI): domain Eukaryota; kingdom Metazoa; phylum Chordata; class Mammalia; order Scandentia; family Tupaiidae; genus Tupaia; species Tupaia belangeri. Next base: position 1,912,994 of record NW_006159690.1, read on the forward strand.
AAGAAGATCAACACGTTTTTTTTCAGAACAATCTTTTATATTATTGTAGGTTTCACAGGGTTATCAGGGAACTACTGAGTCATGACATTTCTTCTTTAATGCTCAATAGCATTCTGAATGACAAATATTCTATTTGTCTTAATAAGGAATTAGAGAAAATACTTCCAGAGACAGAAGAGATTATTTGCAAGGCTCATTTCCAAGAATAAATTCAACCAACATCTCAAATTAGATCTTAAATTAAATCTTCAATTAAAGGAAGCTGTATAAACAATAGTACTTAAACATAAACTACTGGGCCAGCTGGTGGCGTAGTTGGTTAAGGGTGGCTGGAATCCACATGGCTGACTGTACAGTCTGAGTCCTGGACCCTTCAAGTGGAAAAACACACAGGGTACGTGTGTGCACGCAATGGCATGCGTGTGTGCCCAAAATCCCAAGAAAAGGAGGAGAAGGGATTGTGGCACAATCATCCACATGGGGGATGCTTTCTCGCTTTCTCGCTTTCTCTGTGTGTGTGCGCATGTGCATGTCTTTTTCTTCCTGGTGAGCTCACGTGCCTTTTAACATATTAGAAAAAGAAAGAAATGATGGAGGCCTGCAGGTGGTGTGGTGGTTAAGGGCACCGGACTCCCACGTGGTTGACTGTGGTCCCGGACCTGACAACGTGCTTTCTCACTTTCTCTCTCTCTGTCTGTCTGTCCCTCTCTGATCAAATTAAAAATAAACAAATAAATAGTTAAATAAAATAATTATTTTAAAAAAAGAGAAAGAAAAAATTATTCATTCCTGTATCTCTAGCTCTTAGAAAGGTGGATGGCACTTAGCGAGAATTTAATAAATGCTTGCTATTGAATGGGTGCACCACACTACGGATTATAAGACTATCTCAATTCTGCCATGAACGCATCATTTGTGAAAGACAGTTACACAGGACAAGAGTACAATACCTGGTGATGGAGAGTTAGGGTAAGTATTTGGAAGGCGAAACACATAATAGATATATGATGCAAGAAGGTTGTTTCTGCCATGCTGATCTTGATTTCCCTCCAAGTTTTTGTGAAGTCGATTTATAATTGATGCCATTGCTTCAAAAGATGCTTGACCTAAATTGACTTTTAAAAGGAAAGAAAACACTTTTGCTCTCAATTTTTTTTTAGACTTTAAGTGTCACAAAGATCAAGGTTTTTAATTTCTACATGTTTTTAGGGATTACACATAGTAAGAGTATAAAGATAAAACTGATTGTGATTTTCACAACATCTTGTATTAGCTGAACAAAAAATGTCTTTCTAAATAAATCGAGATAAAAAATTCCTTTTATTCATTTCACATGAAAGTTTTACAGGTTTGATTATTCAAAAAACAAAACAATGCGCAATAAATGTTTATTATTTTCTAAAATAATGAAAGGACATAATTAGAAAAAAGAAACCTATCTTGTGTTTCACGTTAAGAATCAATGTCTCGTGGGAGACCAGCAGTTAGCGTAATAATGGCTATGTCGCTGAATTCCCATGCAGTAGAACGTGGTTCGAGTCCTTAAACTCACACTGGGCACATGTGCGTGTGTGCCCAAGATCCTGAGAGGAGAATGGAGGAGAAGGGATTGTGGCGTGGCCATGCCCCCTAGGGGGTGAACTCTCGCTTTCTATCTCTCTGTCTCTCTCTCTCTTTCTGGTGAGCACATGCGCCCTATAGCAAAAACCTCTCCAAAAAAAAAAAAAAGAAAATGTCTCGCTTTAAAACTGACTCTGGGGAACCAGCAGTTAGCGTAATGGCTATGTCGCTGGACTCCCACATAGTCGACTGCAGTTCAAGTCCCGACTCCGGTGGCTTAAAACTCACACCAGGCGCGTGTGCGTGTGTGCCCAAGATCCCGAGAGGAGAATGGAGGAGAAGGGATTGTGGCGTGACCATCCCCCCTGGGGGGGGATTTCTCGCTTTCTGTCTCTATGTTTCCTTCAGTCTGTCTGGCAAGCATACGCACCCTATAGCAAAAAAAAGCTCTCCCCAAAAAACCAAACTGACTCTGAAAATCTAAATAGCATAGGATGAGCACATATCATTTTTGTTTAAAAAGCTAAAAATGTCAACAATAAAAATGAAATATTAAAAATACTAACTTAAGACCCAGCCATAGTAGTCAGGCAAGTGGGATGCTGCTGTACATTACTGGAGCCATAATGGAAGGCTCCAGGTTTGGATCTGGGTTAACCTGCTGGATCATGCTTGGATGTGCCCATGATCCTGGTTGGCTGAGAGGCTGGGGAGAGGGTTGAGGTAATGGCAAGACACTGTCAAGGGCCCTGGTCTGTCCATCTATCTCTCTGTCTTTCTCTCTCAGGAAGTGAATAAGTAAACTTTAAAAAAATTACTAACACAATAATAATATAAAGAAAGAGGGGGGAATGGCAAATGAATAACTTGATTGAAATGAGTGAATCTGTAAAAAAATGAAAGGAAAAAAGGACCGGAAAAACAGGGTAAGGGGAGACTGTGTAACACTTGAAACGCCAGGCTAAACAATACCGGCTCACCCATTCCAGTCATCTTTAACAAGAACTGTGCAAAATTGGAGAATTCTGGTAAACAGCATACTGAATAAATAGGTAAACCAATCACTTTAAGCAACAGAGCCTCAGATTCTGTCATTTATTTCATCAGGATGGAAAATTATGCACAGATAGCCTGGCCAGGTAAGTTTTCCTAAAAGTGAAATAATCCACTAGAAAGGAAGATTCATCTATATATACTGGATAAACTAGAGAGAGAAACCTGTCTGTGGTGTAGCAATCCTGCCTGTGTTCCTGGTTCTTTTCCTTTTTCTCACAGAAGCAATTCCCCAAAACCATCAGAATCCTTCTAAAAAATCAGGTCCACTCTACTTCCTTCTTAGCAAATCTTGCCTTTGTCTCGCACACAAAAAATACACAGCACCTAAAAGGTCTTAAACTTCTCTACAAATGTATCAGATTACAAAACTGCTTTTAACTCCTTTCCAAAGGAAATAGTATCCATCTCCTATATAAGACTGGCCCACCTTTGGGTCCAGCAGATGGCATAGTGGTTATGCAGCTGGACTCCCACATGGTCAACCACAGTTCAAGTCCTGGACCAGCTGGCTTGAAACACACACTGGGAACATGTGTATGTGTGCCCCAAAACCTGAGAGGAGAATGGAGAAGGGATTGCGGCATGGGTATCCATCCACCCTGGGGGGTGATTTCTCGCTGTCTATCTCTCTGTTTCTCCAGCAAGCGCATGCACCCTATAGCAAAAATCTCTCTGGGGAAAAAAAAAAAAGGATTGACCCGCCTTCACTCTTGTCTGACAAACTTGCTTCACCAATTAAGCCTACCTCACTCATTATCTTATTTTTTATCTCCCTTCTATCAGCTGGTTTTTCTCAGCATGTAAACATCCTTAAATCTCTCCACTCTTTTGCCTTACTGAACTCTGCTTTCTCTTCTAAACTTTTTAGAAGAGTATTTCTTTCATCATCTGCTATTTACTCTTTAATTCCCTGTAGCCTGGTTTCTACTTCGCTTAGGCTAAAATGATTATTACTTTCACCAGTGGACATTTCTGTAAGAAATGGGTGAGAGAGGGACCAGCAGTTGGTATAATGGCTACATCACTGGACTCCCATGTAGTCGAGTCACGGACCTGGTGGCTTAAACTCACGCTGGGCATGTGTGCATGTGTGCCCAAGATCCTGAGAGGAGAATGGAGAAGGGATTGCGCGTGGCCATCCCCCCTGGGGGGTGATTTCTTGCTTTCTGTCTCTCTGTCGCTGTCTTTCTAGTGAGCGCATGTGCCCTATAGCAAAAACCTCTCAAAAAAACAAAACAAAACAAAACAAAAAAAGGAAATGAGTAAGAGAGGGACTCTCAGGACTCGGGTGGTGGCATGGCAGTGCACATGATGCTGCAAAGCAATCTCACCTGGGAATTTTCCCAGTTCAAATCCAGAGATTTCCCTCAGTGTGCCAGGCACATACTGGCCCACAACCAGGGGCTGCCTGGAGGCTAGGGATAGATCACAGCTCGAGAACTTCTTGGGGTGCTGTCTCTCTCTCCATCTCTGAAATACACAGATACATCCTAAAAGTGGTCAGGGGCTCTGCAGTCACTTGCCTGGGTCTGAATCCTGACTCTGCCTTACCACCTCGACTTAGATGTCTCCCCTGAAATAGAATCTCAGGAAGTTGAGTATGCCACTCCTCTATACCACCACTCGACACAAAATGTCCGTAGCAACTTTGCTCAAATTTCTTTCAAGCTCAATTTCTTTATAGGATTTGGGTAGAAGCTGACAAAAGTAGAAAAGTAACCCTTGGAAAAGGGCAAGAATGAGGAGCATCTCTCCTTCCCAAACAGTTAAGAAAAAGAGAATGAGCAAATGAAGAAAAGAAGAGCTATACAAATGAAGGATAGGTAGATGAACAAAAATGGAGACCACAGCCTATAAAATGTAATAAATGCCTATTTTCGTAACTGGTCTGTGAGATGTTGAAGTCAGAAAGCATTCCCTGGACAGTGCCTATCATTGTCTGGTACATATGAAGTGCACAAATACTTGGTGAATGAGTAACTGTCTCCATAATTTGAGAAGTACGTATGGCACACTTTATAAAAACAAATAAAAGAAAGTTATCATTTTCTGGCATTAGAAACAAATAAATAACCCCACACAAAAACCAAACGTATTCTTTATAGTTAGCAGATAAGAATCATGGTACTTTATAAAAGTTAGAAATGCCAGATTATAAACCTCATTATTCATCCCCAAACAAAAATAAATTACCTATTTGGCCAGCAATGACAGGAGGTCTAACAACTAAAAGTATCAGCTTATCAAGCAGAAGATGAAGAAATCGGACCACGGGCTCCAGCTGAGATGAATTCAATGCTGAGATACTGCTCTTTAATTCATTTTCTAAGTTATTTTCCATGATGCGCATGTCCCCAATTCGGACAGGGAACATGTGTTCATCCAGAGCATTGACCAGAGCAAAAAACTTGTCAAGATAAGGATCCTAAAATGAAGAACGAAGACAAGCACTAAGCAATTATAACACTGGAAACTTCCCAATTCTAAAAGGCTATGGACCACTAGTATTTCATATTCATTGATAATACAAAAAAAAGCAAACAGGTATACATAAACATTGTTTCAAATTAGACACACAAATTTTCATTTAAAATGGACACTTTAAATAATATTGGTTACTCAAGAAATCTACTATACTAATTAAAAAAAATTTTTTTCAAGGTTGAGTTTGCCTTGTTAGCTTGGGGCTTAATTAAGGTGCAGGTCTATTGGTACCTGTGCCCACTATTTATTGCCTCTGAGCTCCAAACCCATCATCCCTGCCACATTCTGGAATGATGGAGCTAGATTCTTCAAATTCTATTTCTGCTTTGTCAGCAGGGGGTGTGGGAAGCAGCAGTCTGCCAGCCTCAGGAGTCCAGAGGGACTTTCCTTCTTGTGTGTTTTTGTCCCTGATGGTGTGAATGAGGATGCTGGGGCTCTGTGGTCAGGAACACAAGCAGCAGTGCTCAACACAGTGGCGGTGACTCCTAGCTCCACAGGAGGTGCTTGCACCAAGTTCCTCTGATGGGACAGCGTGGCAAGCAATGTGCTCCGACCGCAGCAGCATGCTCTCCTCGGAGTCTGAGTGTCAGGCTTCCGGATTCTAGTGTAAGTTTCTAACTTCCTTCCTTGACCCTTTCTGTAACTGCTATCTCTATTATAAGCATGGAATTCCCATTTACTCCCATTTACTAGTGAAATATCTTTATCCCAGTTAGCAATTCTGTGTATTAAATTCTCTTCATTTGAATTACTGGTGGTTTTCATCTCATGACTAAATTCTGACTGCTTATTTAACCTCCTTACAAACAGCCAAGAGAAGTGGTCCTTTTTTCTTTTCTTTTTTAATAGACCACAGTTTAGTTTATTTTTAACACCCATCATGGCATGAATTCATAGGGAATAGGTTCCAGTAGCTCAGGCTCCTTTCCATTGGTTCTCACAAAGTGTGCTTCTCTGGGTGGAGCAGGCTGGTGCTTTAGTTGAACCCAGGTACCTTTCTCTTCGGCTTCTTTCTTTTTCTGGTCATTTTCCATCACACATTTTAAGAAGCTATCTCTGCTCTTAGAATGTTTAATATGCTCAATACACACATTAATTCTCTTGGCAAGAGTCTTGTCCTTAACTTGTTTGTTCACAACAATGCCAACAGCATGCTGGGTAACATTGTAGACTCTTCCGGTTTTGCCGTGGTAACATTTGTGGGGCATTCCTTTTTGAACAGTACCCATTCCCTTGATGTCTACAACATCACCTTTCTTGTAGATTCTCATATATGTTGCTAAAGGAACAACTCCATGTTTTCTAAAAGGCCTAGAGAACATATATCGGGTGCCTCTCCTCTTTTTCGTTTGTTTCCTTATAATGTGCCAGTCCTAGGATAGATGCTTACTCTTCCTGCCTCCTTTACACCTAGAGAAGGCTGTATGTTACAGGTCACCCCTGGGGGGTGACTTCTCGCTTTCTCTCTCTCCGTCTCTGTCTTCCTGGCGAGCGCACATACCCTATGGCAAAAACCTCTCCAAAAAAAAAAAAAAGAGTGCTATCCTTTGATAGCAAGTCTTGAGTACCAGGTTACCTTTGGCTGGTGTCTGGAAACTTGGGTTTCAGGAAGGCTCCCACTGACAAGGGATGGCTCATTGGAGCCTAAACTATTGAATCGTCAGGAAAGTCAGGATGCATTTTTGCACCAAAACACAGAAAAAATACATCATGACTTTTCCGATGACCCAATATTTGCATAAACAATATATCGACAGACATGACCAACTCTGTAAAAATAATAATTAACGTGGTTTATTTTTAAGCACGAATTTGTGAGACCTAGGCTAGAGAGGAGGCAATACATCGCTCTCTCTTGGGTGATCAGGTACAGAGGTTCTTTTCACTTGATTTTTAGAGTGAGAGAATTTAGTGAAGAGTTTTCCATCAGCCTGGCCTAAAATGGCAGGACATGTGGAAGTGGGGCTTGTTAAGTTTGGGAAGGAATTAAAGAGCGTACCTTAGAGATAAAGGGCTTGTATACAGTCACTAGATACTGTCCCAAGGGCAGATGCTGGAAGAGTTCTGTTATCAATGAGTCAAAATGATTGTGGGCCTGACTCACCCCATTACAGGGATATTATGCCAGGGACAGGATGTAGGAAGATTTTTGTTATCAAATGGGCCAAAGTGGCTTGTTAATGTCTATGGGCATGACTCATTCCAGGCCCTCTGGAAGGGATTTTATTAATAGGAAAAAGTAGTCCAACCTCTGTCTTCAGGCTTACGCTAAATACCTGCTCTCTCTCGTAGTCTGGAATTTTGGCAAATGTTAGGAAGAGGATGCTTATGTGACAAGCCCATAGTAAAAGCCTTGGGAAATGAGTCTCCACTGCACTTCCCTTGCAGACAAATTTTCACCTGAGTTGCTTCAAATGGCCCTGTGTGACTCTACCAGAAGACGACTCTCAGAAGCGTGTGCCTTGTTTCCTCTGGACTTGACCCTAGTGTGTCTTTTCCCTTTGCTATTCTGCTGTCCTGCCCTTCACTGACATAAATCACAGCTGTGAGGACGACTGGAAGTAGTTCTGCGAAGGCCCTCGCATCACCTTTCTACAGGTTGGTGAGCCCTGCATTCCACTTTAAACATGTCCTCTTCTTAACTCGACACTTTCTCCCCAGAAAGTCGCATTCACCAATAGTTTTGCTACACATTTACTCTGTTATCTCTGGTCCCAAATCACAACTGCATACTGGGCATCTTCATCCTAAGTGCCCTGGAACTTCAAGTCAACTGGGTCAAAAATAAACTCAAATAGTTCCCTGACTGCTCTCCCTTAGCTCGCTCCCAAGCTTACTTCTCCCATGTTCCCCATTAGGTTAGACATGACACCCACCTGGATTCTAACTGCAGTATTTAAGATCCTTCATAATCTGCTACCAGCCTGCTCTTCTAGCCTCAGTTACGAGGATTCCTGTGCGTTTTAAATTGCACTCATGCCAGATTACGTGCTGGTCCTCTAACAGATGAGGCCACGGTGTGCTGGCTATCTGATCACCTGGGTGGCTGACTCCCTCTCTCTGCAGGGGAAATGCTTACTTATCAATGCGACTTACCAGTCCCAGCTCTCCTCTGTACTTGAAAAGATTTAGTTAATCTATCTAATGCAATACTATTTTACTGCATTGTGATTATTTTTACCCTTTCCTTTGTTACACTTAGAGATAAAGGTTCCTTCCTTAGCAGGCAACATTTCTGACTTCATGGAGCTTACAATCTAATGGAGGACCAAAAAAAATAAATTTGTGTGTTATCTTTGTACATGTATAAAGAGAAACAGAGACAGAGACAAAGAGAGAGAGAGAAAAACAGTAATCTGCACCGGGTACGATGACACAGAGTTAACGGCTGCTATGTTTAAGAGTCACCAAAGAAGTCCTCTCTGAGGGGAGGAAACACCTTACTGAAAAAAAGTTAAATGAATGTCAGGAGGAAAAGCATTTCAGCTACAGAAAGACTAAGTACAAAAGCTTTCAGGAGAACTTGGCAGCTTCCTGAAATGGAGTGAAGAATTTGGAGTAAATGACCCCAGTAACTCTTTCCACTTGAAATATCTGAGTCTATGAGAAATAAAAATGAGTCAGATGATTATTTTTTAACTCTAATTCTTCTGTCACGTACCAGAAACTCATTAAAAAAAAAAGAAAACCCTGATTGTTCAAAATGACGTCAATGACAATTTGAAAAGCACAATGTTTGCTTTTGCTGACACTCAACGTTGTATTGATTCCTTTAAAAAAAAACTACGAAAACTATGTTTGGCACATATTCTGAGATCTGACAGCAGAAAACAAAACTGACATAGAACTAGATAATATGTTCTATTTATTAAAGTGAAATTTGATCATAAACATTATTAATATTCACTTACTTGTGTATGGATAGATGAAACAGCAACAACTTCAACATTAAAAACACCTTTGTGATTATCTACCCATTTCATACCCGGTAGAGGAACCTATAAAATATTAAATACAATGGCCATTGACACATGTGTAGATTATAAATTCCGAAAACAAAGCACAAACATACTATCTCAGTGAGAAAAAATACTATGGAAATATATTTTTATTCATTGTAAATCAATTTAAAATGTATATTTCATTTTATGTTATGATAGGAGAGGGGAAGCAGGGAAATGAATGTTATACTTTTTTCACTCTTACATAGTTAATACCAGACATATTATTCTGATAACTCTTTTTTTACATATTACATTGTGAAGCTATTTTCTATCAATAAATTCCCATGTACAATTCCAGTTTAATTGTTTATAATATTCCATTTTCTTTAAACAGTCCTACAGTGTTTTAATTGTCTTTGTTTAGAACCTGCCTGTCTACCTAGCTTTCTATTTATTTTTAGACTATCTATTTTTAGAGATAGGGTCTTTTTGTCTCTCAGGATGGCCTTGAACTCATGATCCTCCTGTCTCAGCCTCCTGAGTAGCTGAGATTATAGACACACGCTACCATGTTCAGGTGGAAGTCTGTTGTTTAAGGCTTAGAAAATATTTTTTTCTGATGTAAACTGTTAGGAATATCAACTAAAATAAGTTGATAAAAATAATTCTAAAAGCAGGAATTTAAATAAATGCTATTTCTCCTGCTAATTACAACTAGAACCTCTGAACCACAATATATAAAATGAACATAAAGACTCTGAAAGGTGAAGAGAAGAATAAAGGTGGGCTAGAGACCTCAGAGTGCAAAGAACTACAAGGCAGCACTAACGGCTTTCATTTTGCCTTATTTTACCTCCCACCGGTCCTAGAGAGGCTGTCAACCCAGAAACACCCTAAGAAGCAAAGGCAGCCCAGAGAAAACAGGCTTTCTGGCCAAACCCTGTATACTCCAGCCAATCACCAGGGACCAAACCTTGGCCCACTCGCACCCCCACAGGCTGTGTAGGGAGGACAGGCCGTCACCTTTAGCCCACCCTCCCCAGCCCACCCGTGCATGGTACCCCGGGGTGGTATCAGAGAAGACAGAGCTGGGTGTCTGTCCCTGCTTGGTAATTAACCTGAAGCAACCAGTGCCAGTAGAGGCAAAGCAGGGAGCGGTACTGGTACCCCTCCCCCCTCCCAAGCAGGGCAGTGTTAGCTGATGTCTGTGGGGAGCATGAAATGCCATCTCCTCTCAGCTTTGAGCCTCCCCACCTGACCCACCCTGGGAGTAGAAGAAAGGAGAGTGGGCAATACCAACCTCCACTTCTACCTGGCAGTGGGGCCTCCCTTCCCCACTGCTAAAGTAGAGTATTTAAATGCGATTTAAAGTCTCATAACATAATATCTGACACGCCCAGGATATAATAAAAAACATGCCTCATACAAACACCAGGAAAACCTCAACTTAAATGAAAAAGGACAATCACCGGACACCAACGCTAAGTTGGCATATAGACACTGAATTTAAAAGCAGCCATTATAAAAAAAATCCTTCAAGAAGCAACTACAAATATCCTTGAAACATATGAAAAACATAGATGAAGAAAAACAAATAGAAAACATGGGGGATTTCTTTCCTACACTTTTATCTTTGTATTAGTATAGAAAAGAAAACCAAATAAACTTGGTTTCCTGTTACAAAATTTCAACACTAATAAATGCAATTATCTCAACTGAGGGAAATAAAGGTTTTCAAACTTTTTTTGGGAAAAAAAAAAACAGAGCTGGTGGAATAAGTTTAAATATATCAAAGCAAGAAACAGGATTAGCTCTTCTAATTCAAAACACTTGCTTTTAGATTTAAGTAAATAAGATATACAAATGAGATGTGCCCATGTATTTCCTTTTTTGGGGGAGAGGTTTTTGCTATAGGGCATATGCGCTTGCCAGACAGACAGACAAAGAGACATAGAGACAGAAAGCGAGAAATCATCCCCAGAGGGGATGGTCACGCCGCAATCCCTTCTCCTCCATTCTCCTCGCGGGATCTTGGGCACGCACGCACACGTGCCCGGAGTGAGTTTTAAGCCATCAGGTCTGGGACGCGAACCTCGGTCGACTACGTGGGAGTCAGCGACATAGCCATTACGCTAACAGTTGGTTCCCCCAAAATAATTCTTTAAAAAAAAAAAAAAGAAGAAAGAAAGAAATACAAGTACTCAACCCCCAGTCCTTCTATTGCATCAGAAATGCTTCGGTAAGACTCAACACCTAGTGTTATGATAACCCTCTAGGTAATTTTGATGCACGCTAAGTAAAAACTGATATCTTTTGTCTTTTTAATTTGCAATAGGGTGCATGTGCTCACCAGGCAGAGAGATAGAGAGACAGAGACAAAGTTAGAAAGCACCCCCTAGGGGGATGTCCATGCTGCAATCTCCCTTCTTCTACTGGCTAGTGTGCTTTTTTTTTTTTTTTTTTTTTTTTTTAAATAATTATTTATTGGGGCCAGCAAGTGGTTAGAAGCTTTGGATTCCCACATGGCTGATAGCAGTTCGAGTCATGGACCAGGTGGCCTGGTTTCTCACTTTCCCTCTCTCTCTCTCTCTCTCTCTCTCTCTGCTCAAATTCAAAATAATAATAATAATAAAGTTAAATAAAATAATTTTAAAAAGAAATTCACAAAATAACTATTTATTTAATTTTATCTGTTTTTATTATTATTTTTTAATTTGATCATAGAGAGAAAGGGAAAGTGAAAAGGCAAGCTGCTAGGTCCAGGCCTCAAACCACAGTCAGCCATGTAGGAATCCAGCATCTTAAGCTCCACACCACCAGCTGGCCCTGCTTGGTATGTTTTTTAAGCCATCAGATCTGAGACCTAAAATGCAGAGTCAGCCATGTGAGATCCCCCAGCCTCAACTACCATATCAAGTGGCCTAGAACATTTACATAAACTTTTTTTTTTTTTTTGTCAGAGGCATATGTGCTCACTGGAGGTGAGGGTCAGTGAGAAAACACTCCCAAGGGACCAGCAGTTGGCGTAATGACTATGTTGCTGGACTACCATGTAGTCGATTGCAGTTCGAGTCCTGGGCCTGGTGGCTTAAACTCATGCCGGGCACGTGTGCCTGCGTGCCCAAGATCCCGAGAGGAGAATGGAGGAGAAGAGACTGTAGCATGTTCATCTCCCCTGGGGGTGATTTCTCGCTTTCTGTCTCTCTGTCTCTCTCTATCTTTCTGGAAAGCGCACGCGCCCTATAGCAAAAACCTCTCCAAAAAAAAAAAAAAAGAAAAGAAAAAGAAAACACTCCCCACTCCCATGGAGAATGGTCATACCACAAAATCTTCTCCTTCATTTCTTTCTCCTCTTTGAAATTTTGGGCATACACACAAGCTCCCCAAATTGCTATCCTGAAATACTCTAAAGAGCAGTAACAACAGGGAATAACAGTGGCAAACACTTCTCTAGCACTTTTCATGTGCTTGAGGGGCTATTCACAACTGCAGTCAGTGGTCCCACCTGAGAAGACTGCTTATAGGCTCAGAGTGAGAGGAACATGAATATTTCAGAGGAAACAAGCTGAAAACCAAGAAGATGAAGTATAACAAAGCCACACCAAAAAACTTATTAAGCTTGGGGCCGACAGGTGGTATGGTGGTTGAGGCAGCTGGACTCCCACATGGCTGACCGTGGTTCTAGTCCTGGACCTGGTGGCTTGCTTTCTCACTTTCTTTCTCTCTCTCTGGTCAACTTCAATAAAAGAAAATAATGACAATGAATAAAATTAAATAAAACAATTCTTTAAAGAAAAACCTTATCAAGCTTTAAGAAGGAAGTGGTCCAATGAGTCAAATCATAAAGCAATAGATTAATGGTTATGGAACGAGCTCATCAGTACCTAAGTATGCTTACATATCAAGTCTCATGCTCTAAGGTCTAGAGATCATGGAGGTTAAATAAAAAGCCTCGCCTCTTTTTATAAAGAATCAGAAGGAGTTCAGCCTCAGCCAGAAAAGTAAGTACAAAACTGCATTAAACAATGACTCACAAAGAAAATTGAACATTTAATTATCTCTCACTTGTGGCGATATAAAGAGACCCTGTCAGGAATACCTGGCTGCTTATCTGTCTTTCTCTTAATCTCATAAAATAAGTGAATCTTCAAAAAAAGAAAGTCAACGATAAATGATATGAGGAAAATTATAGCAAAATACAGAGAGACTGTAATAGAGGTTGCTATAAAGACAGAATAATCAGAGATGACACTCCTGGAGAAGTGATATTTGAGCGGATGACGAGTGAAATGAAGAAGCAGGCCTCGTGCTACAGCACTGCCAGCACAGGGAAGTTCAAAGGGCAGAGACAGGAATGCACTTCTCGCGTCTGAGGACAGTGGATTGTGTTATGTGCGGGTTTCAACTGAGTGACACAGAATGGTGAGAAATAAGCAGAGCAATTGCTTTGTATCACTTTTTTTAAAATAAAAACAATACAAATTTATTTGTGAATACTCTTTGATGTGTATCCTGGAAAACAAATGCCAAAAGGAAAAAATTCATAGTACATATTCCAGATTAACATTTATAAGCAGATTTCAAAATCATTAAGAGACATTGGTAACCATGTTAATAGCTCTGTCTCTTTCAAGAGGCACTTTGGTTTGTGAACAGTGGCAACAGATTCTCGATTAATATTTTTCAAATATTTTTAAGTCTTTCACATCATCATTAAAGCTCTAATATCTCTTGTATTGCATGTTCATAGCTACTTTGTTTTCACTTACACAATCATCAATTACAAAAATATTCTAAACAACTTATCTGTTTTTCCTTCCTCCAGTGAAATAGTAAATAAATCTATTAAAAGAAATAGTCACTTAAAGAAACTTCTCATGTTATAATATGCAAATTTTCTGAATTTGCCTTTTCTTTGAATTTATATTTCATGTATTATTTTGGTTTTAAAATGAATATACTTTAATATTTTAAAAACAGAACAAAAGCATCCACATTTTATAGAGAAATTTTAATTACAGAGGAAACAAAACTACTTTATTATCTATATACTTAGAGATGAAAGAAATGGTAAAGTTTATTTGGTAAAAACATCCACATAATGAAAGTAGGTTCTTGCAACCTGGGGAATCTCAACATGAGAGATACTGACCTCGGGAGACAGCACAGAATAGGCCTGGGGCGGTTTTTCCAGTGAGACCGGCAGGCAGAACTGGCCTGTCTTCAACCGTCCATTCTGAAGCATTGGTATCCACTTTTAAGTGAGAAGAAAACAATTTGAATTCAAATATGTTTGTCACAAAAATAATTACTTGGAAAGCCTGTCTTCAGAACTTGGTACATATTTGTCACGTGTAACCATACAATAAGGGATTTCATTACAAGAGGAGTCTTCCAAAAGATCATGGGAAATGAGTATTATGAAAAATCACGGATTTTGAAATAAACTTGTACTTTAGTTCCACCTCCACAAACTTTCTGAAGATACTTTGGATGAGTAACAATAATAGGCCTCTGCATAATTCCTCTAAAGACTAGCTGCCCAGACAACATTTTTATGAAGGAGGATCTCCAAAACATTATTATAAGCTATGTAGTATTTTAACCTATAGGGGATCTTTAGCTAAGGCAAAGTTGATTCTAGAAAAAAGTTGTGAAATGAATCAATTTTAAAACTGAGATAATAGTTTCAATGTAAACAGTAAAAGGAACATCTGACTAGCTATGAATGCTGAAAACAAAACTAAAAAACATGAATATTATTTTCTTATAGTTAGCAAAGTTCATGTTACAAACCGTAAGAGGCAAAAATAAATAAAATGTTGATGTATCTCCTTCGGATTGAATTAAGACTTCTAACACATTTTGTGATAGCACATTATGATGTCCTTCATCTTAGATTTACCTTTGTGATTCGATCATAATGATTTTGAAAAAGACTCAAGGGTTTTAATGTCTCTTCCAAAGATCTTCTTACTCATTTTACATTCAAACCATTCTCTCGTGAAGAACCCTGAAATCTATCATATTTATACTGCACTGTTGGGTAAACATCAAATAATCAAGATCAACACTGAGTGTTTAAACGTGTTAGCTAATGGATGAATTAATCATCCACAT
Organism: Tupaia belangeri chinensis; assembly: GCF_000334495.1. Classification (NCBI taxonomy): domain Eukaryota; kingdom Metazoa; phylum Chordata; class Mammalia; order Scandentia; family Tupaiidae; genus Tupaia; species Tupaia belangeri. Next base: position 1,928,158 of record NW_006159690.1, read on the forward strand.
TAATTAATTACAAGAACAGACATTTTCTTGTTATTCTTAATCTTTCTAACAGATACATCTTCATAACTGTGGTGAATCAGAAAGGGAATATCTAAGTAACAAGCAATATCAGCTATATCTTAAGTATCATAAATATTTTTCAGGTCAAGGAACTGAAATTTTAACAAAAAGGACTTACTGTATATCCAACTGGGGTTTCAAGAGGAGTATTTTGTTTCTGTTGACAACTAACATGATAAAAAGTAAAAAGCAAGTGATGATGGTCAGTTAAAGTGGCAGGGAGTTTAACCTTGATTTCTTCGTGGAAATCAGGAGACCTTCACATAACAAGAACAACAACAACAAAATAACAGTCAGTGACATGTTCAAAATAAGTAGCTTTTGCAATTATATATTAGAGTAACTTAGGAGTTAATTTTAGGGTTCATGCTTCATTTTCTCCCTCATCTAAAATATTCTTCTTTATTTCCAATCTCTAAATAACTAAATCCTATTCCCAGATGAGGGAGCTGCCACTGTTTCTAAAATTTCTCATCCCATTTGTACTAACAAGCTAAGTAACGCTACAGTTTAAAGATTCATTAATACTTTCCACCTTCATACTGAGATCTTCATTACATAAGAAACTGCATAAAAAAGGAGACTAGGGTAGGGCTTTCTATATTTATGAACCAATTCTGGTATATATTACATAGGAAAAATATATATACTATTTTTTGAAAAACCACACCATACATTTTTCTTTTATAGGAGTACAGTTTCGTTTTAGGACTAATTTTTGTCACACTTTTGTAAAAAGAAAAAAGGTATCTTTAGGCCACTTAGTATCAAGTTTCAGGGCTCTCTGGAATGTCTTGTATCAATTACTGCATTGTTAAAGAATTTAAAAAATGTTACCAAAACATGAACTAGTACTGACTGATTGCTAAAAAAAAAAAAAAAGAAAAGAAAAGAAAGAAAGAAAGAAAGATAAAATCAAGGAACACCCACAAATTGCATTTCCCACAGTTTAAAGTGCTCGGAGACACGGTAAGAATACAACAAATATCATGTAACAAATATCATGTCTGATCAAACCAACGGCACTTGCATCTCCATATTCACTAAGAGTGCCCCCAAGGAGCATTTTTATAGGAAAAATGCTACTCATGGAATACACTTTAAAAAGATAGAACATCTTAGTATCCTCTTCATACTCGGTTAGTATCTCTCAGAATTATACTCAACAAAAATGCAACCAAACCATCCATATGGCTCCAACTACCTTTAAAGTGAAGGGCATCCCACTAATTAGATTTTACTTAGATATTAGTAGGTCAAATATCTTTCCATCTCAAATAAGCCTCAAAAGCACTAACAGTAACTTAGTGTAGATCAGATCACAGAAATACTAAGTGGAACTAAGGTTTTAATAATACTAACAAGAAAGACAGCTAATGCTAATCATCAGAGAATTTGATGAATTCAGTAAAAAAAAAAAAAAAAGATGCTATGCATCTTAATATTAATTTGACTAATAATCATTGAATTATGAGAAGGTTGAATTTACCAGCAATGTCAGATGGTTTTGTCATTTTAAGTCTATTAATACTGAGAACAACAAAAGTAAAGACCTAACTACAAACTGAGATACTTTTAGAATTTACTACCTTCTTTATCATTATCTTTCTCATGTTGAGTGTTTTCATTGCCTCTGTCCTGAAATCACATTATGTGAAGGTTCTTGTGGAAAACTAAACATCTACAAGTTAGTCATTTTAATTGCCCACCTTTAGGCTAAACATTGTGCTATTTTTATGGTAGTTTTAAAGAAGAACAGTTTTTAAAAATTACCCTCAATAAGTGCATAATTTAATAGTTATGCTATAGGACAGAGGTTGGCAAACTAGGCCCCAGGCTAAATCCAGTCTATTGCCTGGTTTCACAGAGCCTGCATACTGAACATGGTTTTTACATTTTCAAATGGTTGGGGGGAAAAATGAAAAGAATAAGAATATTCTGACACTGAAAAGTATAGAAAAATTTAAGTTTCAGTGTCCATAAAGAAAGTTTTACTGGAACACAGCCATGCCCAAATACTTACAACTTTACTTATTGTCTCTGGCTGCTTTTGTACTCCAGTGGCAAGAGTTAAGTGGTTGTAAGAGAGACCACACAGCCACAGGCCATTTTAGGTATTACCTATTCCTTGGCTAAAAAAAAAAAAAAAAAAAAAGTTTGCCAACCACGGGTATAGAGCATATAGGGTTAAGTGCTTCAAGACTAGAGTTGAATAGACTGCTTCAAGTTTGAGATCAGGAAGTTGTCTTTTAGGGGGTGATATTTTATATGGACCTTAGAGAATGAGTTCCATAAACAAAAGAAATGAGTATTATAAGAAGAAAAAAATATCCAAGAAAGTCCCAGAAATAGGATAGTAGAGGGTATATTTGAGAGTGAAGCAGAAAGAAAATCACCCAGACTGAAAAGCTGATTGAAGAACAAAATAGGAAAGAAAAGATGAGTAACTAGAGAGAGCCTGAGTAACTAAAAAAATTGTACCATTAACAAAAATAGAGTCCGACAGAGATGCGCTCAGAGAGGGAGTCAGAGATAGATAAACAGAAACTGAGAAGGCACTGGGGCGCCCAATAACTGTTTCTAATAAACCACTGAAAGTACCTGCTTGTACTTCAAAAGGAAGATTATGACTGAAAAGAAAGACTTGGGAACAATTTACACAAACACTAAAGTAATAGCATTTTCACTGAATGTAACTCTAAATGAGAAATAAAAGTTATTTAGAAGAGACTAGAGAGAGAAAAAGAGTCAAGGGAAAAACTTTAGTACTTGGTATGGAATGCCTACACAGGAGGGAAAATAATAATTCCTGTAGAGGAAAAGAAAATAGAGCATCCAAAGATGTAGAAGGAATCAAGACGAACCCGAGCTGACAGAAAAGCAAGAAAAGTTAGCAAAACTTACACTGTACAGTAGCACTGAGCAAAGACTTGCATTTTTTAAGTAAGGACAATGTAAGTTTTGTTTGTTTTTTTGTTTTAGAGTAAGAGATGCAGTCAAGAAAGCAGGAAGTCAAATAAGGAAAGGGATAATTAATTGACTCCCACTCTGGAAGAGGCTGACCACTGAGGTGAACAGGGAACCAGCCATTACTATCTTTGAAACAGGTGGGTAGACAGATCACTATGGAGACAGCTTGGAGAGTAGAGAAGTTGAAGGATTTCAGATTGGATGGTCTTAATCAGCTTAATAAAATAGGAATGTTAAGATTAAGCAAGTAGAAAAGTAGGAGCTAGAAGAAACAAACTCCTCTAGTTATTGCTAAATCAGTGAAGGTTTAAAAACAAAACTAAAAACAAAACAAAACAAAACAAAACCCTGATGATGATAAAATTTCAAAGAGCAGAGGGGCCGAAAAAAGATGAAAGTAAAAAGAATTACCATAGCTCCATCATATGATACCATAACATCAATTTCTGATAGCCCTAATTGTATAATTTTGTGATTTTTCTCCAACAGCATTGAATTACCCCCCTCAAAAGAAAGCAGAAATGGTAACTGTCCCCTAATGTTAGCAACATCCCCAGGAAGTAAAATAAAAAATCACTAAATCAAAAAATAAGTCAATATGAATACCAACAATTTGACTAATGGATTCAAGCTTAGGAAAGAGTTAAGTAAAACTACAAAATGTCA
>NW_006159690.1:1932239-1954049 GCF_000334495.1 Tupaia belangeri chinensis
AGGGAAAGACTGAAGGACCAGAGGCTACAATGATCATCAGTAATGGTATACTACAAATGAAAGGACCAGAGAATTTGATAGAAAAGACGTTTCGTGTACAAAGCCTTATACTTGGGATCTACAGAGAATGACTGTGCATCTACCGACTGAAAATTGTAACGCTGATGTCAGCCTTGAATCTGGCACATTCCGTGCGGCAAAGCATTTGGTACACACACTGGCGTGAGTGCTAACAGTGCCCCTGAGAAGTGAGTAACTTGGAAAGAAATATTTGAATTCAGTACCTGTTATGATATACTACGGCTGTATAGGCTTCCTTTGAAAATTCTGAACAGCTAGATTTACCAAAGATTACCTGTAACAAATAACAGCATGTTGAAACTTCGTTGTAATAAATGCTGGATGTTTCATATCTATGTAAGAATTTGTCTGCTTTATTAACTATTTGAGAATAATGGGGCAAAATCAGCCCAATGAAGATGTGCCTACTGGCGTTCATTAAAAAAAAAATTCCATTGCTTAACTATAAATTTCTTTTCAGTCATAGACCCATCTGAGGCTCAAACATTCAAAAAAGTTTCTATCAGCTATATTTCAATCTACTGGACAATAAGGTACATTTCCTTCCATTTTCTTAAAGAAGGTGAAGAATTCATTTTTAAACTGGATGTATCATATCACTTGTAATTTATATGAGAATATGACCCTAGAATGGTGGCATAAATCTACCATACAAACTGGTGGCTTTTCCACTGAAACGGCAGAGTCATTCTGAAAGTCAAATACAAATTATTTATAAATGACTAAAAAATCCTATTTTAGGTCAAGCTATATATCATTTGCTTCTAGTACTCTCTGTAAGCTACAATACAAAGGAGGAAGAACTCCATTATCACATGTGTTTTAAAAAATACACATTAAAAAAAACTACAGTGTTACCTTTGAAGACACTTTAGAGGTAAAACAATTCAGCACTGTACAGTATCTGGAATTCTAACAGGAATATTGTGGCTAATTTGGGCAGACAATTCAATAAATGGTTTAATGATATCAAGGTCATAGCTATGATTCCTATAAGAGACAATTAAATTTGCAGTGTCATCTAGCCATAAACTCTTACGTATGGCTAGCTATCTTTATTTAAGAATGAACAGATATGCTGGCATAGAAGTACATTTTTAGCAACACAACTGGTAAAATAACCCAAAATGTATTCCTTATATAAGTGGATGAATTGGCATTATCCTTAATTAAAAGGAAGGATTAGGAAGTATTTCTGTTCTTTTTTTTGCAATATTTAAAGTGGGTCCTTTAATTTTACGGATATGTACAAGTGTGATAATTACGACTCTTCTAGATAAGTCTTACTTCATCAATTTGCTAATACCTCAGTGTGGTTTTATGACATGTTCCATGAAAGAATTATGAAGTTTATAATTTTACCATCCTTACATCACATGATCAAAAAAATTATTCTAATTACCATTTGAATAGGCTAATTTGGGCAGACAATTCAATAAATGGTTTAATGATATCAAGGTCATAGCTATGATTCCTATAAGAGACAATTAAATTTGCAGTGTCATCTAGCCATAAACTCTTACGTATGGCTAGCTATCTTTATTTAAGAATGAACAGATATGCTGGCATAGAAGTACATTTTTAGCAACACAACTGGTAAAATAACCCAAAATGTATTCCTTATATAAGTGGATGAATTGGCATTATCCTTAATTAAAAGGAAGGATTAGGAAGTATTTCTGTTCTTTTTTTTGCAATATTTAAAGTGGGTCCTTTAATTTTACGGATATGTACAAGTGTGATAATTACGACTCTTCTAGATAAGTCTTACTTCATCAATTTGCTAATACCTCAGTGTGGTTTAATGACATGTTCCATGAAAGAATTATGAAGTTTATAATTTTACCATCCTTACATCACATGATCAAAAAAATTATTCTAAGAACCATTTGAATAGTCCTTATTTTTATTTATTTATTTATTTATTTATTTATTTATTTATTTATTTATTTTTGGAGAGATTTTCACTATAGGGCGTGTGCGCTCGCCAGACAGACAGAGAGAGACATAGAGACAGAAAGCGAGAAATCACCCCCCAGGGGGGATGGTCACGCCGCAATCCCTTCTCCTCCATTCTCCTCTCAGGATCTTGGGCACGCACGCACACGCGCCCGGCGTGAGTTTTAAGCCACCGGGTCCAGGACTTGAACCGCAGTCGACTATGTGGGAGTCCAGCGACATAGCCATTACGCTAACTGCTGGTTCCCAATAGTCCTTATTTTTTAAAAACAAACACATTATGTCTATGTTTATACACTTTGAAACCATCCACATAAACATAAAAGCATTACATTTTCACGTGACTAATAATACACAAGCGAAAGGAATGCAGTACCTTTTGCTCCCTCTGAGGAGCTATTGCCTTTGACAAAATAACTGGCTTTATCTTCATAACTAAATGATACAGTGGAAAGTGTTCCCTTTTTTTGACTATGTGACAGGTAATTTTAATCATTTAGCAACATAGATTGAGACTTAATTATGCACCAATCTCACAAGCATCAAGATATACAAAGAAGTAGGACACAGACCCTGCCCTCGAGGAGCTCACAATCTAATGAGCCAGACAAAGAAATTGATATAATCATAAAGTGACAAGGCCCATGAAATAAGGGGGAAGATGCTAAGGTCACACCAAAGTGGAGGTGGTCTAACTACAGAGACAAGGTGGGTGCTGCTTGGGCTCTGCACAGGAGGCCATATACATGCTGAGACAAGGAAGAGTTCGTTAGGCAAACAATAAACAGAGTATTTTATACATACTACAGTTGTCATCAGCTCAAATTCATATAGAAATTCACATATGTGCTCAGAGCATCTACTTTCACGATCTATTATTCTTTCATCAACTATGATAGCATATTCCTTCCTTTGGCAGAAATGAAGAGCTAATGAAGAACACGAATGTAAATTTCAAACCTCAAGAATAAATTATATTCATTCAACAAGTATTTATTTAGCATGTATTATATACAAGAATCTTAAGTAACTGCCAAAGGAGAATACAAAGATGAATAATCTGTGTTCACTTGCTGTCAAGGAGATCTATAAATGCTGATGAAACTGAGGCAATAGGGGGACAAAAAAATGTATCTTTCCTAGTAAGTGGAAAGTCAGACGAACTTGATATAAGATGAACATGAACAGATAAAATACGACTGTTAACAATGCACCTATTCTTAAATCACTTTCATTCCACTAGGGTTCTCAGAGGAGAGTGATAGCATATGTTATTAACTTCAATAAGCTGAAAATATACTCTTGTAGAACTTGTATTTATTATTGTTCCACAAATCCTAAACGGCAATTTGGGCAGTCAAGACTCTCCAGTCTGGATTCGATCTACTCTACTCTTTCTGATGTATCTTGTATGGCTCTGGCTGCTCTTCACTGCTGCTGGACACTCCCTGACTTGAACAGCTTGCTTTCCCCCACTCTCCAGATCCACTGCCACGAACATCTTAATAACCTTTGGCTTTAGAACCAAAGTACCTCACCTAGGTGATGCTTGCTTGTTCCTAAACTTCAGCAGGTGTTCTTTCCCACCTTTGAACACCTATTCCTTTGAAGCCCTATACCAATCTTTTAATACTTAGCACATGCCTTGGTTCTCAGTATTAACAGAATGCAAAGACTTCAGTGAGACTTACAGGTACTCATAACTGGTTCTGAGCCCCAGCGATTATTACTTAATTCAAAAGCGATTCAGCTGGGGCACTGAAAACCTCCTCTGGTGAATCAAATGTGTAGTCAAGACTGAGAACTAATGCCTGAGTTCCTCAACTAAAGTGGGTAGAGTTATACATGTTAGAATCACTGGGGGGCATTTGCACCCTACAGCCTCCTAAATCCTACCTGGTCTTTCATTCTAAAGGGAGTTGAAGAGAACCAGAATCAAAAATGCCAAAAGCAGAGAAAAGGCATATGTACTTTGATAAAGTATTCTAGGTGATACAAATTGGACTTTCTTGGAAAAGCCACTTTTTAAGGTTTATATATCTTATGTCCTCTGGATGACAAGTCTTATTCATCTTTGTATCTCTGAGACTACTTAGCATATACCAAGTCCTCAATAAACAAGTTAGACTTTAAGTAAACTCATTACTATCAATATAGCATGTGATGCAGTTAAAAATTTGCTTTAAAAGATCACACTCCTTTCCAGCTGGAGCTGTCAACAACATGGTACAAAGAATGTCTATGTGAACTATCTAGGAAGAATAGGAAGGGTAAAGAACATTGCTTACCGGCATGGCATTGCTCAGATCCTCTCCATACATAAACTGGACTTTCACCGTTATATTTCTGGCAGAACCTTGACGATTGGCAAAATTAAGACTCTGAGGGTATATGTAGAGAAGATTTCTGTGAAAGTAACCATATAAATGATAGTGAATACATATCTAAGAACATTATGTATCACTCACTAAACACAAAAGAAATAAGTGACCAAATACTGAATTATTAATACTTGCAAGGCACTGTGCTAAGAATTTCCACATACAATGTTTTATTTGATCCTTAGGGCAATGAATTGAGGCCCAGAAAGTTCACTGATTTTCGTACAAACCAATTAAGTAAGTAACAAAGCTGAAATTAAAACACAGGTCAGTAAGGATTCAAAACTCACTATCTTTCTTCTATAAGAGGTTCTGAGAAATAAATGAGTAGGGACTGAAACATCATTAAGAAGTTTAAACACAGCTCTAAAATTACCTTAGTTACTTTTGCAGATATAAACACAATGGCATTTATAGATGTAGTTTTTATATAAATGTGATCAAGGATTTAAAAGGTATTATATACTATTCCACATTATATTTCCAAAACATATTACAGTATTGCAGGTATAACAGAATAACACATTGGGTTGTTGGAAGTCATGAATTTTTTTTGTTTTTGTATGCAAAAATCCATCACAAGTTTTCCAATGACTCAATAGTTACTATGAGACAATCACATTATATTCTGCATTTATTTGTCTTCCTGTCTTATTTCTTGACTCTTACAAAAACTTTCATAGTCCTTGCTGCCCACATAGAGAAGAGAAATGACTCAAGACATCAGAACGAAGGGTTAAAAGGAAGAATGAGGGACCCAGCAGTTGGCGTACTGGCTATGTTGCTGGACTCTCATGTAATCGACTGCAGTTCAAGTCCTGGACCTGGTGGCTTAAACTCAGGCTGGGCACATGTGCATGCGTGCCCAAGATCCCGAGAGGAGAATAGAGGAGACGGGATTGTAGGTGGCCATCCCCCCTGGGGGTTGATTTCTCGCTTTCTGTCTCTCTGTCTCTTTCTGTCTTTCTGGTGAATGCACACACCCTATAACAAAAACCTCTCCAAAAAAAAAAAAAAAAAAAGAAGGAAGAATGAATTACTTTATCTGAAGACTAGTGGAGAGAGTTGATAAGTTTCAAGTATAATAAAACCTTGCTAATTAATGGCTGGGACAATGAAAATAGGTCTAAATTTTCTGGAGGGTGGTAGGGCAATGTAGACATTTTAAATGAACACACCCACTTTACCCTATTTATGAAAAGTGTGCAGGGAGATGAAGAGTGTGGGGCATAGGAAGGGAGAAAATGATAGAATGGATAAAATTATATTTCCAAAACTAATAGTTATGGATTTAGTTTTTTCTAAACTTTATATTCGGTTTGAATTTTGAATGTCTTTGGCAATAAGCATACACTCTGGAAGTATTAAGGAAATAGAAAAGTTTTATTTAAAATAACCAAAAGAGAAAATGGCAAGTGAAGAAATTATGATTGGTCAGTTTGCCAATCAAAACAACTGGAAATCAAAGCTAACTATAACTGGGGCCAGCAGGTGGTATGGTGTTAAAGACCCTAGACCCCAACATGGCAGACCACAAACCTGGCAGCTTGAAAATCACACTGGGCACGTGTGCATGCGTGGCCCAAATCCCGAGAGAATAGAGAAGAGACTGCAGTGTGGCAACCCCCCACTCCCAGGAGATTTCTCACTTTCCCTCTCTCTGCCTTTCTCCGGCAAGAGCACTTGCCCTACGGCAAAAACCTAAAAAATATAACTATTGGTATAACTAACCACTGAAATTATCAAGTTAATTTCCAACCAGAAATAGTTACTAATTCTCCAACAAACAGTAGACATTAGATTGGGCACAAGAGAAATAAAGATTAAGAAGTTATCCCTTTGTCTTGAGAAATATACAGTTTAATGGGGCAGAAATGCCTATAAACACATCATTTTCAAAATAATGACAGGGCTTGGCAGGTGACAGAGTGGTTAAGGGCACTGGACTCCCACATGTCCAACCACAGTTCAAGTCCTAGACCTGGCAGCTTGCTTTCTCACTTCTCTCTCACACACACACACACCCTGACCCTCTCTGATCAAATTAAAATAAATATGTAAATGGATAAAATTAAATACAGTCATTTTAAAAAATAATGAGAGTGATATATAGATGCAATAAGAGGAAAAGACAGGTACTTGGCTGTCTGTGGACAAGTCTTTTCATCAGTAAGATCCCCCCATTTGTTGAAGAAAGTGGATTGTTTTTGTGTAAATTTTCCAGAGCCTAGATTTTACTAATTGCATCCCTGTAGAGTCATTTAACGTGTTTCTCTATGTTTTCTGTAAATTGAGAACTGAATTTAGACCCTTTGTCATATTTAGGTTCAATTTCTTCCAGCAAGATCACTTCATAAAGGATATCATCTTCTATCAGGAAGAAAATGCTTGCTTGTTTCTTTTTGTGAAATTAATGAACAATGAGGATCGATGCTTAAATCCATGAATTCATTAAAGGTTGCCAAAAGGTAATGCCGTATTCTATCATTCCTTCTTTACTTAACAGCTAGAACACCTCTAGCTGTGGCTAGAGGCTTGGCTTGCCAAGTGAGACTTGGCTTTGCCAGTGACTCGTTACACAGAAATAGTAAGAAATGCTTGATTCTTTTATGTTACTTGTCAGTTTTCTTTGTCTTCACATTTTTAATTGTTTTAAATTGACATTTTGTTGTTGTACATTATTATTACACACAATATGGTTTTTCAAAGCATGCATGCAGGACATGATTTATCAGTTTCCGAAACAACAACTTGGTGTACTACAATCCTCTAAATACGTTTTTAGATTTTTAAAAACTCATATATCAAACTTATATGATAGGTTTCAGTACATTAAAGTTATTCTTACAGATAATATCTGTATTATATTATAAATATTCATAATATATTGTGTTTGGTCAAAGAAAAAACAATTCAAGATTGTTTTTTGATTCAGCTAGAGTAGTCCTTGATAACTTCAGGTTTCCTATTGTAACATTTTCCAGGCTCTTGTACATTTTCTGCCCACATCTACAATCAGTCATTTCTCCAAGAACCTGTGGTTCTTTTGAGTTTAAAAAAAAAAAAAAGCTTTTCTAAACCACAGTCTGAGCATTCCTTGTAGTTCAGTGTCATTGTGTCTAGACTATGGAGGTAGAACAACTTAAAGGGGAAATGCTTTAATATGAAATATATCTTCGGTTCATACTGACATTTCCAATTCAGATTCAGGACTCTAAGGGTTTTGGTTATCTGCTTTTTGGGAGAGTGCAGGAGGGAAAGGAAGGAAGATAGGTATTTTTCACGGGATGTCGCCATGTGTTGACCCTCATGCCCACCCTCCTGGTTAGCTAAGACCATAGGCAAGTGCCACCACACGTGACTTGTTCTAGGTTGGGCAAGAACCTGGGCCTCTCAGGTGGCCTCAGCAATAATGCAGCAGATCCTTCCTGCTTGCACCATTCTAGCTAGGCCAAATTCAGGACTAGTAGGTTTTTACTTTAACTTTTCTCCCTCACATCTGTATGTCATTTTCCCCATGCTTAGAATCATTCTCAAGAACTATGAAAGAATTAGAATTTTATCACTAATTATTCATCTGCATTAATCCAACAATGGCATCTTAAAGAACTACAAAATTCTGTAATCAGACAGAGGAGGATAAGCACGCAAAGACTGAGAAGGCACCCACAGAGAAGTAGAAGGGAACCCATGAAAGTGCAAATACACAAAAACCAAAGAAAATATAAGATGAAAGAAATAGTTAAATATCGAATGTTATTCAGATGCCAAATGAGATACTAAATTAAATAACTGAAAACTGTCCATGAGATTTAGCATCATAAAAATGAATGATAACCTTAGGCTCATGACAGATAAAAGTAAGTTCAGAAGTAGGAGGTAAAAAGACAAAATACGTGGGACCAGCAGGTGGTATAATGGTTACATGAACTCCCACATAGTCAACTACGGTTCGAGTCCTGGATCAGGCAGCTTAAAACTCATGCTGGACACGTATGTGTGCGTGCCCAAAATCCCAAGAAGAGAATGGAGGAGAAGGGATTGCGTTGTGGCAATCCCCCCAGGGCGGGTGGGGGGTGATTTCTCACTTTCTGTCTCTCTGGTGAGCAAATGCACCCTGTAGCAAAAATCCCTCTGAAAAAAATGTAAAAAAATATTAAAATAAGTGACATTTTTAAAGTGTAGCTACAAAAAGGAAAAAGATAATGCAATAATTGAAAAACATATGGGAGTTATGGAAGTCTTTAAAATTAAATCCTAATAAAAAGGAATATAGTTAAGACAGTTTGCATACACTTGGACAAGAATGTAATTTATGAAATGGTAGGAGAGAACAGAATCCAAAGCACATAATAACATATTGGTCTCGGGGGCTAGCAGGTGGTGCAGTGGTTAAGGGTGTTGGACTCCCACATGGCTGACCACGGTTTGAGTCCCGGACTTGGTGGCTTGCTTTCTCACTTTCTCTCTCTCTCTCTCTCTCTGGTCAAATTCAAATAAATAAATAAATAAAATAAAGTTAAATAAAATAATTCTTTAAAAATATAGAAGCCTTAACTATGCCTATTATTCTTCACTGTAAGAAACATTTACGGAGTATCTACACAGTGTCCTAGATTCTGAGAATAGAGAGATAGGAAATAAAATCTTTGATTTCTGTAGAACTCATAGTCTAGAAGGAAATCAGAGAAGTAAATAATTATAATGTGTATGATAAATGTTGTGAAAAAAAACCCTCAACACTGGAGCCCATATGAAGACTTGAGACTAAAGAATCTGTCCGCAAATTTCAAGGAAACCTTTGCAAATAGTATGGACATGCAACATGCACACAGAAAAGTAAAATACACTATGCTCCCTCCTCCCTGCCCCAAACAAACCACCCAATTACTGAAATTGAGATCTCTCTCTTGGCTTTGGGGACATCCACATGACTGGCCTCCTCCCACCAGTCAAATAAATGAAAGTTTCACCTTTACCTTACCCCCATCACCTCAGTTATTTCATTCACAACTCTTACATAATCTATAAGTATTCTGTTCACTTATACATCACTTCTTGTTTTTTATCTCCCCCAATAGAGCCCAAACTTCACGAGGCCGAGAACCTTATCTATCTTTTTAACTTCTATATTCCTAATACCAAAAATACAGCCTCATATTTATTGAATGAGTGAACAGATGAATGAATAATATAGACTATACAGAATATATACAAAGATTTAATTGCTTGACACTTTTGGGAGCCTGGATTCTAGGTTAAATAGAAATTGACTGAACATTATCTATAAACTATGTTTGATTTCCAACATAAGCAATACAATATTTTTTTTTTTTTAATTTTTGTAGAGAGATTTTTTGGTATAGGGTGCATATGCTCTCCAGAGATACAGGAATTATCTCCCAGAGGGATGGCCATGCTGCAATTCCGTCTCCTCCATTCTCCTCTTGGAATTTTTGGCATGCACGCACAAGCATGACATGCATAGGCTGTGTGTGCTTCCTGGAGAGACAGAGACAGAGAGACAGAAAGCAAGGAATCACCCCACAAGGGAATGGCCATGCTGCAGTCCCTTCTCCTCCATTCTCCTTTCAGGATCTTGGGTGCACGTGCACGCGCGCGCGCACACACACACACACACACACACACACACACACACACACACATTCCTAGCATGAGTTTTAAACCACTGGGTCTAGGACTCAAACTGCTGTCGACTACATAGGAGACCATCGACATAACCATTATGCTGCCTGCTTGTCTCAAGCAACAGGATTTTAAACTCAACTTGTTTCTGAGGGTAAGAGGCACAGAACTAAATCCAGATTATCTGCTGTTTGACTACTAATTCCACTCATAAATTCTCTAAAAAACATACTAAGTCTTTATTTTTTTAAGAAAAACTCCTTTAAAGAAATTTCAAATCAGCAAGGACAAGGTAAATTAATGGAAACTCTTGAGAGAGTTGACTAACTATTTAGAGAAAAAAAAGATGAATTCCCATTTCACCCCCTCATCAAAACAAATTCCAGGGTAATCAAAGATTTAACTAACAAAAAGAAAACCATAAAAGTACTAGATGAGCTTTAAAGAAACTGTATTTTATAGTGAGGGAAGCAAGACTTAACACAAGTCACAAAAGTCATAAAAGACCAACTTGTTTTTTTTTTTTTTTTTTTTTGGAGAGGTTTTCACTATAGGGCGCGTGCGCTCACCAGCCAGAAAGAGAGAGACATAGAGACAGAAAGCGAGAAATCACCCCCCACGGGGGATGGTCACGCCACAATCTCTTCTCCTCCATTCTCCTCTCGGGATCTTGGGCACGCACGCACACGCGGCCAGCGTGAGTTTTAAGCCACTGGGTCCGCGACGCGAACTGCGGTTGACTACGTGGGAGTCCAGCGACATAGCCATTACGCTAACTGCTGGTTCCCAAGACCAACTTGTTTTTAAGAATTATTTTATTTTTTTTTTCACGTGAATTTTGGCAGAGAAAGACAGAGAGAGAGAGAAGAGAGAAGGCCTCCAGGCCCAGGACTTGAACCATGGTCAGTCGTGTGGGAATTCCAACACCTTAACCACCACGCCACCTGCTGGCTCCATAAAAGACTAATTTTAAAGTTCAATACAGCAAGCGATGTCATAAACATAAGTAGGGAAAAGTGACAAATTGGAAAATATCATATTCTAAATAGATGACAAACAGAATCCATAATATATAAATAATTCTTAAAAAAAAAATCTCTCCCCAAAAAACGAATTGCGGCATGGCCATCCCCCTGGGGGATGGTTTCTATCCTTCTATCTCTCTGTCTCTGTGTCTCTGGAGAGGGCACACGCCCTAAAGCAAAAATCTCTCTCAAAAAAAAGTCAACATCTATGAACTTACATAATAATAATATTTGCACTCATACATAAAGACTTCTGAGTTACAAAAAAAAAAAAAAAAAAAAAATTAAAGAGATACTACATACAAAAGAGCCAAAATACCCTGGGCTTCATTTGGAAGTCATATCACCATAAGATTGCACAACTTAGGGGAGGACAAAGGACTTTGCCTTGCTTGGAATTTGAACAAGTTACACTCAGATGTTCTAAAGTTCTATGTAGCTAAGAAATTTTGCAGATTAGCTCTTAGAAACCAGAAATCCTTAAATTAGGTCTTAAGTTTCCTTAAGAGTTTCTTATTTTCTTTGGCATAACATCTTTTAATTCTTATATTATCACTGGTTATATTTGATCTGGGTTCTATTTAAACAGGCACAAGTTCAAGCAAAGATTAGACTCTGCCTTCAACAATGTACACTCCAACAGGAGGCACTAAGAGGTAGATGTAAATCACTCATGAAGTTACTACCATCATTGTTTTCCTGTGTCGAAAGGCTTCTGCAGTCCACAACTAGGGAAATTATTTAATTATATTTGATAACGTAATGCAAACTACTATAAGAAAAACGTTATCCAGATATTTCTACCCCGAAACAACTTATTATAAACCAAGAACACATGACCACTGCCTCTAAGTTATCAGTGTTACAAGTGAGGAACTGCATATACTGTGCAAAAAGTACTAATATTCCAGTCCTGTACCAAACCAGGAGAGTGTGCGTCTTCATGCACCTCTTTGGTTATTAGTGTCCAGTCACATCCATGCTCCAGAAGGGGCCATTTTTAAAATTTCCTTCTCTAAAAAGGACTTGCTATATTGAAAGGTTGTATCTATTCCCTGTAAGTCTTGTACTTTGACAATTTCCAAACATTATGACTTTATCATTCTCTTAGTTGTTCGATAAATATTTATAAAAAAAACCCAATTTTTTTTTTTTTTTTTTTTTTTTTGGAGAGGTTTTCACTATAGGGCGCGTGCGCTCACCAGCCAGAAAGAGAGAGACATAGAGACAGAAAGCGAGAAATCACCCCCCACGGGGGATGGTCACGCCACAATCTCTTCTCCTCCATTCTCCTCTCGGGATCTTGGGCACGCACGCACACGCGCCCAGCGTGAGTTTTAAGCCACTGGGTCCGCGACGCGAACTGCGGTTGACTACGTGGGAGTCCAGCGACATAGCCATTACGCTAACTGCTGGTTCCCAAGACCAACTTGTTTTTAAGAATTATTTTATTTTTTTTTTCACGTGAATTTTGGCAGAGAAAGACAGAGAGAGAGAGAAGAGAGAAGGCCTCCAGGCCCAGGACTTGAACCATGGTCAGTCGTGTGGGAATTCCAACACCTTAACCACCACGCCACCTGCTGGCTCCATAAAAGACTAATTTTAAAGTTCAATACAGCAAGCGATGTCATAAACATAAGTAGGGAAAAGTGACAAATTGGAAAATATCATATTCTAAATAGATGACAAACAGAATCCATAATATATAAATAATTCTTAAAAAAAAAATCTCTCCCCAAAAAACGAATTGCGGCATGGCCATCCCCCTGGGGGATGGTTTCTATCCTTCTATCTCTCTGTCTCTGTGTCTCTGGAGAGGGCACACGCCCTAAAGCAAAAATCTCTCTCAAAAAAAAGTCAACATCTATGAACTTACATAATAATAATATTTGCACTCATACATAAAGACTTCTGAGTTACAAAAAAAAAAAAAAAAAAGAAATTAAAGAGATACTACATACAAAAGAGCCAAAATACCCTGGGCTTCATTTGGAAGTCATATCACCATAAGATTGCACAACTTAGGGGAGGACAAAGGACTTTGCCTTGCTTGGAATTTGAACAAGTTACACTCAGATGTTCTAAAGTTCTATGTAGCTAAGAAATTTTGCAGATTAGCTCTTAGAAACCAGAAATCCTTAAATTAGGTCTTAAGTTTCCTTAAGAGTTTCTTATTTTCTTTGGCATAACATCTTTTAATTCTTATATTATCACTGGTTATATTTGATCTGGGTTCTATTTAAACAGGCACAAGTTCAAGCAAAGATTAGACTCTGCCTTCAACAATGTACACTCCAACAGGAGGCACTAAGAGGTAGATGTAAATCACTCATGAAGTTACTACCATCATTGTTTTCCTGTGTCGAAAGGCTTCTGCAGTCCACAACTAGGGAAATTATTTAATTATATTTGATAACGTAATGCAAACTACTATAAGAAAAACGTTATCCAGATATTTCTACCCCGAAACAACTTATTATAAACCAAGAACACATGACCACTGCCTCTAAGTTATCAGTGTTACAAGTGAGGAACTGCATATACTGTGCAAAAAGTACTAATATTCCAGTCCTGTACCAAACCAGGAGAGTGTGCGTCTTCATGCACCTCTTTGGTTATTAGTGTCCAGTCACATCCATGCTCCAGAAGGGGCCATTTTTAAAATTTCCTTCTCTAAAAAGGACTTGCTATATTGAAAGGTTGTATCTATTCCCTGTAAGTCTTGTACTTTGACAATTTCCAAACATTATGACTTTATCATTCTCTTAGTTGTTCGATAAATATTTATTGTTTCTACAATGTGTAAGGCATTGTGCTAAAGTGCTACTAAGGGATATAAATTTTTAAATGGATAAAGATCTTGCTAATAAATAGCGTATAGTGTAAAAGGGAAGAAAAGCTGGCCCATCTCAATTCTATCTAAATAGAAGGTGAGTGAAATATTTCGGTCAATCATTGTAAGCCACAAAAACGGACAGCTTGGTTCAGAGAAGTTTTGAAATGTGCCCTTTGTGACCAAGGATCACAATCGTAACTTTTCCCTTTATAGAAGAAGGAAAAAACTTGAATTTTTTTAGCTCGACATACAATTCTTTAGTTCCATCACGTGTATCAGTACAAAAAGTAGGATGAAACTGAGTAAAAAGGGTATTTTTCTTTTTCTTCCACGTTAGTAAACGTATTTGTATATTTTTATTAACTCCTGTTATTTCTGCTACAAATATTTATATGGTTCTTTCTTAGATACTTAAGAAAAAATACACACAGGCTAGTCAAAAGACACAATTCTTACAAAGGTCCAAAAGACCAAAACTTAGAAAACCCAAATTCTGGCAAACTTTCCCAGCTCACAGGTAATGTTCTACACGCTTTGTAAATATTAACTCTTAATCTTTATACAGTCCTATTGAGGAGGTACCTTCACCAGACAGGTAAGAAAACAAGAGGTACAGAGAAGCTAAGTAATCTGGCCAAGGGTGAAGCTACAGACCAGCAGAGCCAGGAGTCTAACTCTGGTGATCTTCCTCCAGATTCATGCTCTGACCCGCTACACTACACTACCTCGACTTTAACTTTTATATTCAAAGCCCTTAATTCCAAATGATCAAAATAAAGATCTTCTATTTTATGTCAGGAAGAAGCATTTCTAAGAATATAAATTTAGAAAAGATCATTCATTTTGTACAATGCTGCTTGACAATTTAAAACTTAAATTCAAATTCACTGTGTCAACATTTCTCCCTTAGTTAACTTTATTGAAATTTTCTTTTAGGTAGGATTGATTATTCACATACACATACACAAGTTAAAAGTTTCATATAACAACTGATAGTTTAGGCCATTCCTATTTGCCTGATACTGTTGCTACACGTGTTATTTTTTAATTTCTCATAACCCTATAAATTGTATACGATAATTACTCCAGCTCCACAGATGAGGAGACTGAAGTATAGGACTTTAGGCAGCTTGTCCAAAGCCAGACAGCTTGAGCTGATTTCTGGACCAAGACCCTAGCCTGACTCCAGAACCCATGTTCTTAATTCTATAATATAAATATATCATGATCAGGTTTAAAGGGTTTGTTATTTTTTTCAAAAAGTTCTTAAACTGTTAACTCAACAAGGATCATCACTTATAATTTAAACATTTAGTGTTTTTCCTTTTAACATTAAGTTTCCAGCACAGTGGGGCATTTATTTTTAGACATACTATATACTATAAATCTTTTGTTTTTGGTAAATTTGTCTTATCAAATTTATTGCTATACCAGACAAACTTGAGAAAACCTGATGATAAGCAAGTTGATTCTGACACTGAAAGTATTCACAATTTCATTCTATTTTGACCTCAGATTGCAGGTCTATTGGTCCTTCAGTGGCCACATGAAAAAGAGTATAAAACACAGATGTTGAACATAATAGGAAAGAGGGTGAAATGCCTCTAATGGTACTTACTATGCATG
Source organism: Tupaia belangeri chinensis (assembly GCF_000334495.1). NCBI lineage: Eukaryota > Metazoa > Chordata > Mammalia > Scandentia > Tupaiidae > Tupaia > Tupaia belangeri. The sequence goes on from NW_006159690.1 coordinate 1,947,794, forward strand.
GGATTTTGTGATCAGGTACAGGATAGTTAAGATATATAATGTGAAATTAAAAAACATACTGACAAATAATTATATTACATATAATTATATGTTTGCTTATGTAGAATACCACAAGAATACAACACTGAGAAGCATTAACACCACCTGAGAGGGTTAAAGAAGTCTTCACAGAAAATGAATGGGTCACTGTTTCCAAAAGAATTAAAATACAATGAGTAAAATACAATCTTTTTTTTTTTTTTTTTTAGGTTTCATTTATGTATTTAGAGAGAGAATGAGCATCCCGACAGGCTTCTGACACTGCAATCTACCTTCAGCCCAGGCATGGGTCTATTTGTGCCTGCTGTACTCAGGGAGGTCTCAGGACTTGAACTGGCAACCTTCCTATGTGGATCTGTTTTATAGAGTGTGGCCTTTTACCACTATACCACTCTTTGGCCTTTAAAAAATACATTCTTGATTTACTAACTTTTCCTCAACTTTAATGATGAATTTACCCATTAAAGAGTTTTTTGATTTATAAATCTCTCTTTTTTGGGGAGGCTGGGGAGGAAGTTTTTGCTATAGGGCACGTGCGCTCACCAGAAAGACAGAGAGACAAAAAGTGAAAAATCTCCCAGGAGGGATGGCCACGCTGCAATCCCTTTTCCTCCATTCTCCTCTCAGGATCTTGGGCACACACACACACACATGCACACGCACCTGGCGTGAGTTTAAGCCATTGGGTCTGGGACTCGAACCGTGGTCGACGACATGGGAGCCCAGCAACAAAGCCATTACGCCAGCTGCTGATCCCCTGATGTATAAATCTTATTACAAATTGTGAAACATTAAAATTGGTTTTAAAAGTAGGTAGAGCCAGGGTGCCAGCAAGTGGCATGGTGGTTGAGGTGCTGGACTTTCACATGGCCAATTGTGGTTCAAGTCCTGGACCTGGCAGCTTGCTTTCTCACGTTCCCTCTCTCTGTCTCTCTCTAGTCAAATTAAAAATAATAATAATAAAATAAATAAATAAAATTAAATAGATCTTTAAAAAAAAGTAGGTAGAGCCCATAACACTGAAAAGTGAAGTTTATACTAAAACAAAGTGAAAAACAGTAACAATTTCAAACTATCTATTAAGTTAGTTGCTCATTTCTTTGATTTCATTCAACATTGATCTAACTCAAAGTGGAAGAAGGTTACATTTGTGCAAGTTAACATAGCTTAATAATTAACTTTATTCACCTTCCAACCTTAGCTTTGATGTGGCAAAGAGTGGTATATATAGAGTTAAGTCTAGGTTTGCTTTACTGGAGAAAAACAGTCGCAAATCATTTGAAATTGAGAAATTAGGATAAAAATGTACATGATTAAGCTCTTTCTTTTTATTGTTCCTCTAGTTATTTCCTCCAGAATTGACCAAGACAAATCATCATTTGATTCTATATCACCAGAGCCAAAATCAAGATTTGCTATGTTAGATGATGTAAAAATTTTAGCCAATGGCCTCCTTCAATTGGGACATGGTCTTAAAGACTTTGTCCATAAGACTAAGGGCCAAATTAATGACATCTTTCAAAAACTCAACATATTTGATCAGTCTTTTTATGATCTATCACTGCAAACCAACGAAATCAAAGAAGAAGAAAAGGAACTGAGAAGAGCTACATCCAAACTACAAGTCAAAAATGAAGAAGTGAAGAATATGTCACTTGAACTCAATTCCAAACTTGAAAACCTCCTAGAGGAAAAAATTCTACTTCAACAAAAAGTGAGGTATTTGGAAGAACAATTAACTTTAATTCAAAATCAACCTGAAATTCAGGAACATCCAGAAGTAACTTCACTTAAAGTAAGTAGATACCAAAGAGGGTTCATGTTTATGTTTTCAATGTAGACCTTTTAAAAAATACTTCTAAGATAATACAATTTAAATATGTTGTTGCATGACTGAAATATTTTTTCTCATGAAAAACAGCCTTCAGAAAATAAAATTTCCTGTTATAATTTCAAATTTTTGTTTTCCTAACATTACATGCAAGGACCTTAGAACAGTTCATGAAAAATATGTGTATTATGAAAAATTTATGCATGAATTTCAAATTTTTTTGCATTAACATCTCACTTTAAGTTCATTTTCCAAGAATTTTTTGAAGTCCCTCATATGTACTGAAACTAAATTTATATCTGATACAAAAATTACAAATCAGTTAAATAATAAAAATTAGAACATTAAATTACTGCACTATTGCACATACCAGAGGTAAGTAAAAAGTTCAAGAAATTTAAATTTAAAACTATTCTCCCATGTTTAAAATAGATGAAAATTATATAGTAAGTGATAAAGACATATTCCTATTAAAATACTGTGGGGTTTTGTTTGTTTAATTGAAGTTCAGATCATTAAATTTCAGAAATGGCAATTTTAAATAAACTGTAAGAACCAAGATGCATGTGTTATTGCAAAGAAACATAAGGAGAAGATGATTGCCAATATTCATTTTCTAATCCACTATTAGTTTTTAAAAATTAAGTAATGATAGTGTTATAGAAAATAATAACTTTAACTAAAAAGAAAGAAACTTTGACCAACCTAAGATCTTTGCCCAGACTTTTGTAGAACAGCAAGATAATAGCATCAAAGACCTTCTCCAGACCGTGGAAGAACAATATAGGCAATTAACCCAACAGCACAGTCAAATAAAAGAAATAGAAAATCAGGTAAGTGAGGGGTGGCAGGTAGCATGGTGGTTAAAGGTGCTGGACCACCATGGTTCAAGTCTCGGACCTGGTGGCTTCCTTTCTTGCTTCCCTCTCATGTCAAATTGGAAAATAATAATAAATAAAGTTAAACTGAAAAATAATTCTTAAAAAAAGAAAAGAAAATCAGGTAAGTGAATATTTTAATGGTATGCCCAATCTTTCAGACTGATTTATAAAAACACTGAACCTAAAATTATTTAGAAGTTTAAATTGGATTACAAATAAAACGATCACATCGGCATGATTAAGATCGCAGCCTTTGAAGCTCATAAATTGTTTGAATCACATCCCTAAACTTTTTCTATATGACCTTGCGTGAGTTCTTAAACCTCTCTGTTTCCCCACCTATCCTATGAAGATGATACAGAAACCTCTTATTGGATCATTGTAAGAAAAATAAAATTAATTCATAGCAGCCTAAGTGATCCTTTTCAATTTTCAATTAGATCATGTCTTTCTTTTGCTGAAAGCCCCCTAAAGGTTTCCCCTCTTATCATACTTGGCTCCTAAGACTTGAGATGACCTTCACTGGCTCCTGACTTCACCTTTTCAACTCTGGTCCTATTGGCCTCTTCACAGTTACTCAGACACATGACACACACTGCCACCTCAGGGCCTTGGTCCTTACTGTTCCCTCTATCTGGAATTCTCTTCTCCCTGGGATCTGCCTGGCCACTCTTTCATTTCCTTTGGGACTTTATCAATGAAACCTTTCTAAGTCACTTAATCAAAAATTACGGCCTTCTACTCTCATCCCTGAAAGCTTCAAACTCCTTAACTACTTTTCTCTTTAAAACTTTATTTATTTATTTATTTATTTTGAGAAAAAAAAATAATAATAAAATACAATGTGAACAGCTGGCTAGATGAAGGAGAGAGGAAATTAGAATAAAGCTTTGTCAGAATCTAAGCATTCCACTATATACTACAATCACTTAAAAAATATTATTTAGGGGGCTAGCAGGCGGCATCGTGCTTAAGGTGCTAGACTCCCATATGGCAGACCATGGTTTGAGCCCCGGATCCAGTGGCTTGAAAATCACACCAGGCCCGTGGATATGTGTGTGCCCAAAATCCCAGGAGCTGAACAGAGAAGGGACTGCGGCATGGCCATCCCCCCTGGGGGGTGATTTCTAGCTTTCTGTCTCTCTGTCTCTCTCTGTCTTCCTGGCAAGCGCATGTGCTCTCTAGCAAAAACCTCTCAAAAAAAAAAAAAAAAAGAAAAAAAAAAGTTGAAAACCCAACATATCTTAAACAGTACTGCTAAACTAACAATGAAATATTGAATATACAGCAAATAAAGCTGACAATCTGACAACAGCTTACTACTGAGGTTTATTAAGTTCAAAATATGCCTGTGTTACTGAATAGAATATCTAAGCAAATCTGAAATACTCTAAGCAAATCTGCTTTTGACATTGCTCTGTTTTTTGAACAACTGTATGTAACAATTGTTGGTTTTTTTTTTTTTTTTGGAGAGATTTTCACTATAGGGTGCGTGCACTCACCAGACAGAGACATAGAGACAGAAAGCGAGAAATCACCCCCCAGGAGGGATGGTCACGCCGCAATCCCTTCTCCTCCATTCTCCTCTCGGATCTTGGGCACGCACGCACATGCACCCGGCATGAGTTTTAAGCCTCCGGGTCCAGGACATGAACCACGGTCGACTACGTGGGAGTCCAGCGATATAGCCATTACGCTAACTGCTGGTTCCCACAATTGTATTTTTTAATGCACTAAGTAATGTGCCTGATGAAGTATTTTATGGAGAATTTGTACGCCTGGATAGCATTGCTTATCCCTCTCTTTCCTGCTTTTCTGCCAGAGGGCACAAGTGCTCACCCAAGGGAAACAGAGAGACACAAGGAAAGGGAGAGGGAGAAATCACCCCACAATGAGGCATGGTCAAGCCACAACCCCTTCTCTTCCATTTCACCATCCTGTCAATATTTTTGAGCAAGCACACACACACCTGGAGCATTTTCAAGCCAACAGTGCCAGAATTCAAACAACGTGGTCAGTCATGTGGGATCTGGATCCCTTAACCAGCAGGCCACAGGGAGACCCTGTTTATCCCTCTTAACATCAAAAGCAATAAACATTATGAACTGAAAGGCAAAATGCACACACATTATACTTCCAATATCCTCAGTCAGATTTCTCCTAATTGTAGATTAAATACTATTTTGAAAGTAGATTTATATTCTTTTAACAGCTCAAAAGAACCGGTATTCAAGAACCCACAGAAAATTCTCTTTCTTCCAAGCCAAGGGCACCAAGAACTACTCCCTCTCTTCAGGTGAATGAAACAAAAAACGTAGAACATGATGGTAAGATAATATCATGGGTTTCCTTTTTTAATTTTTTAAGTTAATTTATTTTTCTGTTGAGAGTGAGCAAGACAGAGAAAGGGGAGAAGGCACCCCCAACAGGGTCCTCTTGTCACAATCCATTCTCAGCTTGGTTCAGCTAACCTGGACCACAGGCATGCACGCGTGTCCACAGAATGCAGAGAGGCCTTGGGATGTAAACTGGGACTCTCATAAGGTCTAGAAACCAGGGCATTTCATGTTTCCTTAAAGCTATTATCATCAAATTTCCTCTTCTCAGGACTCACTCTAGACTAAAAGAAAGTAAAGAAACATATCTACCAAATACATTGTGTCAACCTAAATTAGACCTTGGGGTTTATTTTAAAGTCCCACAAAAGACATCCTTAAGATCCTTCATCCTAATCAGAGAAATGTAGGTATGGATTTAATATTAGATAGTGTGTATTACATTAGATGTGCTAATGATATGACAGTTATGTTAGAGAATACCTCATGTGTAAGAGACACATGGTGAAATATTTATGAGCTTAAGGATCATGGGTATTTGCAAATTACTTTCAAATCCACAACAAAGTACATGTTTGTATATGTGTGTGTATAAAAAAATGACAAAATGCTAGCTACTGTTGAATTCAGATAGAAAGATGACGTTGGTCTCCTCAGCAATTCATTCTGCTTTCCTGTTGCTTGAATATATTCACACAAAAAAATGAAAGTTGTGGGAAACAATATCTCCATTCCTAGCCAAACTTAAAAAAAAAAAAAATGCACTCTCAAAACGTTTATTTTTTATGTAATTACTACAGAAAAAATAAAATGATCTCTATTTTAGTTTTTTCCACATAGGTTTACACTTTCCACATAGCTCTCTTTACTAAATGCTATAAGTCAAGCACTGTGCTAAGTCTTATGTTCATTTTTGCCATTTTATATTGTTTCTGTCTCACACACCTGCATAAATAATAATAATAATAATGTGTTTAAAATTCTCATTTTATCCCTTTCATAAAAAAATCAATTTGGTAATAACTATTTTTATACTCTTTGCATAACATGCCATCAAATAAAAATGCTTTAGTATAAACACAGCTATAATTTAGTATTAAAAAATATATATTCACACCAAGTGCATGAAATATCAATTGAAATCTCAAGCTCTGGAATATCATTCCTGC
>NW_006159690.1:1954094-1975653 GCF_000334495.1 Tupaia belangeri chinensis
TATTCTACCACCATTTATAATAGAGGTGAGCAGAGAAGTGGCATGCATGCCACCAAATCCAGCACTGCTCACATTTTCAATGTGCACTGTGACGTTAACGCAGGTAAAAGTTTACCTAAGAAGGTGAACAGTTCGTTCGAGTTACTCACAGTCAGCAACGCTGTATTCTTTGTTCTGTACATATACATTAAGAAATGCATACTACATGAGTATTAATATAAGCCCAGTACTTGTATTTATCTATGTATTTATCCAGGATTCTCTATTTCTTCTGTAAAATAATCTGAAGTGACTAGTCTCCATAAACTTACTAAGACAAAATTCACTGGAGTCACTGTTCCTCACAACTTTTATTTTTCTTGTGAAAATATTCAAGCAACAGGAAAACATGAATCGTTAAAGAGACCAACACAATCTTTCTATCTGAATTCAACAATAGTTACCATTTTGTCATTTTTTTTATACATACATGTACACAAATACGTACTCTGCTGTGGTATTTGAAAGTAATTTTCCCTTAACTTTCTGGGACCATAGTAAATAATACATTATTGTAACATTAATAAACTATCTCACAAAGTCACCAACTAAAATAAACACTCTCTCTCAAAAAGCAAAACAAAACAAAAACGTATTTTCTATATTGTCAACATTAATCTACTAAAATACACAATTTTTTTCATTATATTCAGGTAGCTCATGGACATTAATTCAACACCGAATAGATGGGTCACAAAACTTCAATGAAACTTGGGAGAAGTACAGATATGGTTTTGGAAGGCTTGACGGTGAGGTGATTTCATTTAATCATTTATTTCACTTGTTACTTTATTATTTTTTGAGAACGTATTATGGACTGGGTATTGGGAATGTGCAATAAAAGAACCTTTGTAAAACTTATTAACAAATAATTACACATTTGTTATTAATTATACTTATTAAACTGTTATTTAAACTGTAATTACCACAATGAAATGTCTGTTCTTATACTTATTACAATTAATTTGATGGTTTATCATTATAATTATTAAAGACAAGGTTGATTAAGTGCTACAAGCTTTGATAAGTGGTGCTATGAATAAGCTACAAAGAGAACCACTGTTAGGACTCCCTATTCTACTCTCTTATTAACAGTTTAGATATCAATTAATTGGAGGTCCAACAGGACAAGAAAACTGTCAGATATACAGAACAAATTTTAAAATTTCAATTATTGGGAACCAGCAGTTAGCGTGATGGCTATGTCGCTGGACTCCCATGTAGTCGACCGCGGTTCATGTCCCGGACCCGGTGGCTTAAAACTCACGCCGGGCGCATGTGTGTGCGTGCCCAAGATACCAAGAGGAGAATGGAGAAGGGATTGCGGCGTGACCATCCCCCCTGGGGGGTGATTTCTCGCTTTCTGTCTCTATGTCTCTCTTTGTCTGTCTGGCGAGCGCACACGCCCTACAGTGAAAATCTCTCCAAAAAAAAAAAAATTCAATTATTTAAATATTATATATGTATATTATAAAATTTAACATGAATTAGTTATTGCAATGCAAATTATTTCACTTGACCACTAAATAAACATAAAATAATTGAAATAAAAATAATGAATAGATGAGACCAGTAGATGGCATAAATGTTACGTCACTGGACTCCCACGTAGTCGACTGCAGTTCAAGTCTGGGACCCAGCGGCAGCTTAAAACTCACTTCATGCACATGTGCATGCATGCCCAGAATCCTGAGAGGAGAATGGAGAACAGATTGCAGCCTGGCCATCCCCTCCTTGAGGGTAATTTCTCACTCTCTGTCTTTCCTGCAAGTGCACACACCTTATAGCAAAAAAAAAACCTCTCTAAAAAAAAAAAAGAAATAATAATGGATTTTTGAGAGGTTTTTCCCATAATTAATGAATAGATATTTAAAATCCCAAAAGCAAACTGTAAAAAATCTATGAACAATGTGTAAGTACCTGCTTACCAAGTAGAAAAATCCATTATTATATTACATTTTTAAACACTCAATACTATTTGACCACTTAAAAATTATATATTCCAACTACTAGAAATATAAATAACTAGAAGGAATGTTCAATAATATGTTTTATAGCTCAAAATTTTCTAAAAATGATTGTAACCCAAATATTAAAAGGCTGGTAGTGAAGTCCAGAATAGTCACTGCTAAAAATCAAGCCATTTGTACTCTCATTTACCAGCAATCCTAAAAATGAAGTTTACACTAACTCAACAGTAATGAGGAAATGTTGACTATTTTCACTGCATAGTTTAATAAAAAGGACTGTGATAAAGAAGGATCTATATTTATGCTATTTATATTTTTTATTTCATATGAAAGTAATTGTTTGAACTAATGAAAAGCTATTAAAGCCAAGTTTTAAAATTTATATATATATTTAGCCCCCTCCTTTTTTAACGACAGATTTTTGCTATAGGGCATGTGCACACGCCAGAGATAGAGAGAGAGACAGAGAGACAGAAAGCAAGAAATCACCCCCAAGGGGGGATGGTCATGCCACAATCCCTTCGCCTCCATTCTTCTTTTGGGATTATGGGCACACACACACACACACACACACACACACACACACATGCACGCGCACGCACCCAGCATGAGTTTTAAGCCACCAGGTCTGGGACTCAAACCACGGTTGACTACATGGGAGTCCAGCGATGTAGTCATTAAGCCATCTGATGATTCCAGCTCCCCCTTTTATTCCTATTAAGAAAACATATAAATCAACCAAATACCAAAAGTTAGATCTATATTTGAGGATGATGATATCACTAGTATCCAAGTCTCTAGAAATACTTAACAAAATTCTTGACTATATAAGGATATTATTAAATATCTAATAGTAAACCTGCTATATATAGGATGGAGAAGTAAGGTATTATTTTACTAATGACCAGACTTAAAAATATCTGGAATAGGGGACCAGCAGTTAGCGTAACGGCTACATCACTGGACTCTCACGTAGTCGACCGCGGTTCGCGTCCCAGACCAGGTGGCTTAAAAATCACGCCAGGCGCGTGTGCGTGCATGCCCAAGATCCCGAGAGGACAATGGAGGAGAAGGGATTGCGGCGTGGCCATCCCCCCTGGGGGGTGATTTCTCGCTTTCTATCTCTCTGTCTCTCTCTGTCTATAGGATACGTGCAAGCGCACGCATCCTATAGCAAAAAAAACTCTTCAAAAAAATACATCTGTAATAGTCTTATATGTTTCGCATGAGAAATACGTCTTGAAATACCCATTTTAGAAAGGATATTTAGACTAAACACACTTACTAATATTTGTAACTTTTTTTGTGTATATAACTATCTTCAATAAAATTGTTTAAAAAAAGAAGAGTCTCTAAAATGGTCAAGGGATTCAAGACTAAAACAACTCATTTACTTATACCAATAAAAAAAGACTAACAGTACCCAATCTGTACTTAACAATCCACAGATTTTTTTAAACTTTTCTTTTCAGGAGAATTTTGGCTAGGCCTAGAGAAGATATACTCCATAGTAAAGCAAGCTAATTACATCTTACGAATTGAATTAGAAGACTGGAAAGACAACATGTATTATATTGAATATTCTTTTCACCTGGGAAATCATGAAACTAACTATACAGTACACCTGGTGAAGATTACTGGCAACATCCCCAATGTACTCCCGGAACACAAAGATTTGAAATTTTCTACATGGGATCACAAAGCAAAAGAACACTTCAACTGTCCAGAAAGTTATTCAGGTACCTTTTTAAATACAAACTTTATTTTCAAATATTTAAAATGGCTTCCCACAGTATTAGCATTATCTACAATGTAAACTATTTAAAATCTTAATCCCAAATAAGCATTTTCTCTACTTAAGTATCACAGCAAAAGTGTTTATTCTAGTTCAACTAATTATTTTAACTCTAATTCTCAGATAGTCTATTTCTGGTAGTTCACAAAAGTCTTATGCAGCTTAGTTAAAATTGGAATACATAGATCTACCTCACTGTAATATTTATAAGAAATGAAAATGGTACAAAGAGGTGTGGTATTATCTGTTGAAGATATTCCGTAGTTTTATCAACAGTACTAGGGAGAAACGTTCACCTGTCGAAATATCCATTTTGTAAGACAAATAATAATGTGATCGAATGTATGGAAGAAAATGAAATGAAAATAAATAAATAAATTTTTTAAAAAAGGAAAATATACTCAAGGGATGGGAAAATGACAGTATCTACATATGAGTTTGTATGCATCAAACTACATATCTATCTTTTTTAGGAGGCTGGTGGTGGCATGATGTATGTGGAGAAAACAATTTAAATGGTAAATACAACAAACTAAGAGAAAAATCTAGGCCAGAGAGGAGAAAAGGAATATTCTGGAAGTCTCAAAATGGAAGGTTATACTTCATCAAATCAACCAAAATGTTGATCCGTCCAACAGATTCAGAAAGTTTTAACTGAACTGAAGCAAATTAAAAGTGAATAATAAATATTAAACTCACCCCAAGATACTGTGGTTTAATAATCTAGTATTAAATCCTTAATTGTTTGATAAATCGATTAAAAAGGCATTATCAATATAAGAGTAAACACATCATCACAACACCTCAAAAAACACCATTTACCTTTGTCAGTCAAAATTCTTATGGTATCAGCCCAGTCACAGCGGTGCATAGATGGTGTCATCATTTGGGAAGCTGGAAGCCACACGGGAGGCCCGATTCAGTTACCAGGCCAACCTGAAGATGCTAGACATGATCGTGCAGGCCTCTCTAATCCCAACTAATCGGGAGGCTGGCACAGAAAGGTGATGACACAGTAGCAGGACACTGTCAAAAATACCTCTCTATGCCTCCATCCATTTCTCACTCTATACCCTTTTTTTGGCCTCTCTTATAAAGGATTTCTTAAAAAACTGTAAAACTGTAATATCACTTGGTCATATGTTTTGTGATGTGAGAATCAATTTTAGATGGCATCAATCTAAATTAAATGGGTTAATTTTTAAATGATTTTTCAAAATAAAAACACCTACAAAAAAGGCTAGTTGGTGGCACTGTGGTAACACAACACTCTGTGATGCTGGTCCCATGTGGAAAGAGCTCAGGTTTGTGTCCAAAGGTCTCCCTACACATGTCGGGCACATGCATGCATGCCCATGATCCCGAACACTAAAGCTGGGGGTGGATCACAGGATGAAGACCATTTGGTGGCGCCTATCTCACTCTCTCTTCCCCTCTCATAGAAGAATTAAATTAACTTAAAAAAAAAAAAAAAGGAAAGAACCTTACAAAGAGACTTTTAATTTAAAAGTTATCATGTGGGCTAACTAGTTTAAAAGATGAATAGGTCCTTGAAAAAATACAAAGGACCAATAATTGTATAGTTTTTAAATGTTATAATATTATTAATTTCAATACTAAAATTCAGTCAGTTCAGAGTACATGTGAAAATTTGTAATATGAAGTTTAAAACTGATGCTTCAGTATACTATAAAATAATTTGAAATAAATATTTGATATGGCTTATTTATGAAGCCAAATGAAGCAGAGTAAGACACTATACTGAAACAGTTTCACTATCTCAAATGCAGTAGATTATGATTACTAAGTCATATTGACTTTATTATCAGGTATGACTGTACCTTAAAATATCTGTAAACTTATCTATACTGTATGCTTTTTATATATTTTAATCATTCATATGTGAAAACAGTAGTTTTAAAGGGATCTTGCCAGACTATTATGAGAATGAATGTACCTGCAGCATCAGGGTAATAAAGCTTAATGGTAATTTATTCCTACTGGATATACTGTGCATCTAAAACTTTTGTGTAACTTTCAAACAGAACTGAAAATCATAAGTTATTGATTATTTAAACAGCCTGACAAGTATGTGTGTATGTTTAAAATACAATAAAGGCTCAGTCCCTAAATTATAAAAAAATTAAATTTTTGTAATTTTTATTACTGAAATCACAATACATGTATGATTATGCTATTTCTTTTTTATTTTTTTTTTGATTATGCTATTTCTAATTTAAATAACTTAAATTCTAAATCCCCAAGGAATATCTCTAAGGAGAGTTACTGTCTGTAACTCGCAAATGGCACTTAATAAGTGAAGAAAAGATAGAAAAGTAAATCGTAAAAATAAAAATTTTGAAAAATAGTAATAAAAATTCCAAGAGCATCAAAGGTATAATCAATTTACTTGATTTCTAGTGAATTACTAGGAATTCTTTTTTTATTTTAAATGTATTTATTTACATTCATTCACTGTACATCAACAGTATACAAAATGAGATTTTCCATCCAGAATACACTGTATACTGGCTCAATCAAGGATATTACTGTATGTGTTATCATCAACAAATAATTTTCCATTTCTTTTTTCCTATACATTTTGCTTCTTTTTTCCTCCCCCTTGATTCCCTACCTTTCACCCTCTGCCATTACAAAGAGTTTACTCTGAAACAGTATGAATTTTACTGACAGCAAGTATACACACTTCATTCCAGGGTCACATCCTATGTTATGATTTATTTACACACTCTCTGGCATTCTAGAATCAGTCTGTTTTCATGCTTGTCTTTTCTTCCTAATCGTGTAACTCATCGAAGTCAATTAACCATTAATCAAAAATGTATTCATTGGACTAGCCATGATGACAAGAGCAGTATCACAATATTGTGTAAGGCTGGGGGCAAGTGGGAGGCCAGGAGTCAGATCCGGGACCACCTTGAATCATTCAGGGATGGTAATGCATGCCTGTAATCCTCGCTAACTGGGAAGCTGGGACAGGAGTATGGCAGTGAGACCCGTCAAGAATACCTCTCCCTCTCTCCCTCCTCGTATGTGTCCTCTCTCTCTCTCTCATTTAAGAAAAAAAAAGTATTCATTAACTAATATTTATTATCTATTTTCCTCCTTTATGAAACCTACCCCAAATTTGTATTCTTTTTTTTTTTCTTTGCACCAAAGTAAATTCATAATTTAATTCTGGTTATTTTTTTTCCACAAAAGTTTTGGAAGACCCTTTGTATTCAATTTTAAACATTTTCATATAAATACAATAATATTAAACATACTCTTTAGAGATATGTTTTTCATTGAATAGTAAGTTTATGAAATGTATCTATGAAGTTATATAAGGAACAATTCATTTACTTTTATTGATGTATGGTATGATACATGAGCATAATATAACTTTTTTTCATAATGAATATTTTAATTTTTTTTAAAAATTTGCTAGAGGGCACATGGACTTGCCAGAGCAGAGAGACAGAAGGAATAGGGAAAGTAAGAAAGCACCCCCCCCGTTGGGGAACGATCACACTGCAATCCCTTCTCTGCTTCTGCTTCCAGCATTTTAGGCACACACTTATGCACCCCGGCTATTTTTCAAGCCTCTAGCTATGAAACTTGAACCATTAAGTCAGCCATTTGGGATCCAGCTGCCTTAACCACCTTGACACTAGCTGGCCTGAAAAGTTAGATTTTTTTTTTTTGGTTTATTTTCTCCATGAGCAAGAGAGAGAGAGCTTGCAATAGGGTCCCTACACTTTAGTCTACCCCAGTCTTCAACCAACCCCAGACTATGGACTCACACATGCCTGGCATACTCAGGGAAGGTCTCCAGACTAGAACTGCCTTGAAGAGTGTTGTGCATTTTTCCACTGTACCACCATCTGGCCCTGAAGTATTTTATTTTAAATTTTAAGTGGTAAACATATACAGAAAAGTGTACAGATCCCAAATGCAAACTTAGTGAATTATTACAAATTGAACATTACAAACCAATTCAAGAAACCAAACATGGGGGCCAGCAGGTGGCATGGTGGTAAAGACGCTGAACTCTCACATGGCCTACCACAGTTCCAGTATTGAACCTGGCAACTTGCTTTCTCACTTTCTCTCTCTCTCTCTCTGTGGTAAGCCTGTGTACCTTGTAGCAAATTTTAAAATAATAATGATAAATAAAACTAAATAATTATTTAGGGAAGAAAGGAACAAACAAACAAATAGAACAGGACCAAACACAGAAGCCACCCTTTAGCTTTCTGAACTCTTCAAAGATAACAACTATACTTGTTTATAATCCAAAGATTAGTTTTATCTATTTTTGAATGTGATATAAATGAAACAATATAGGATATATTCTTTTGATTTTGACTTCTTTCCCTCAACATTTTTTTTCTTTTTTTAATTTCATTTTCTTTTATATATTCAATCACATTATTCAGCTTACAAAGTGAATATTTCAAGAGGTGAACATTTCTCCAGTTGATAAAACTATAAAATATCTTCAACAGATAATACCACATTTCTTTGTCCCATTAATGCTTTGCCTCCCTATTTTTCTTCTAAATGTCCTTCCTCAGACCCTACTTTTTCACACATACTGTATCTGGTAAATACATCCACATACTGTGTTTCTATATCCTTTAGTCAATCAGTTTCAATCCCCACTTAATATATACTGAGTGTCCGCACTCTATGACCAAATTTGTATTTGGTCATAGACAATTTGACAACCAAATTTCCTTATTTTTTTCCCATCACTAACAACCACAAAAATTACATTTATGTATGTACTACTGAGTAATTATGCAACACGGCAGTTTTAAAAACTAAAAAAGAAAATGACCAAACATTGGCCTTTTTATCAAAGTCCAAAGTATTCCCTTAGCAAACCAATTAAGGTAAAATTGCCCAATTGGCATGAAATGTACAGGTGGAGGTCAAAAAGGCAGTATTAACAATCTCTTGGTAAGCCTTTTAAAATGAGGATTCAGGTTGACTCCATGGCACAGTAGAAATATGCTACTCCCAAGAACCTCACAGGTGAGGATCTCACAGGTGTCCGCAGTTCAAATCCCTGGCCGGGTCAGCCTGAAACATCCCAGCCTCTGTCAAGTGTCTGGGGAATGACAGGCTGGAGGAATGGAGGGAGGGGACTGCCATGTAATCAGTCCTGTGGCGGGTACTCATCTCTCTCCACTCGTATGTACAGGTTCTACCATGAATAAAGAAAACAATGTTTTTTAAATTTTAATGAGGTTTCCATGACATTTTAGAAAATACAAAATTGGGACCAGCACATGGCATAATGATTACATTGCTGGACTCCCATGTAGTGACAGCGGTTCCAGTCTCAGACCTGGTGGCTTAAAACTCATGCCAGGACTGTGTGTGCCTGCCCAAAATCCCGAGAGAAGAATGGAGAGGGGAATTATAGTGTGGCCATCCCCTCAGGGGATGATTCCTTGCTTTGTGTCTCTCTGGTGAGTACACGTGCACTCCATAGCAAAAAATCTCTCAAACAAACCGAAAAAGAAAATACAAAATTAAGAATTTATTTAAAAACATAGAAACTGCTTTTCTAAATTCATGTTTAGCCCTAAGAACAGGCAAATACCTAAGAAAATGATTAAGAATATTTGAAAGCACAATAAATGACAACCTTATAGATATAAGGTTATAGTAATTTATCCTCAAATAAACAACCAAGCCTCTATTTTCACAGCCAATAAATGAGAATAATCATAACCCTATCAAATCTACTTCATAAAGTTCTAATCAAGTAATTAATGCATCTGAGCGGTTCTATGAACTCTGAAGTTCTAAACATACATATACTTCTGTTTTTTGTTGTTTTTTTTTTTTTATGTTTTTGCCATAGGGTACATGCACTCACCAGAGAGAGGCAGAGAGAGGGAAAATGAGAAATCACCCCCAGAGAGGATGGCTACATCACAATCCCTTCTCCTCTATTCTCGTGGGATTTTAGGGCACGCAGGGACACACAGCCGGCATGATTTTCAAGCTGTAGAGTCCGGGACTCAAAGAGCAGTGGGCCACATGGAAGTCCAGTGCCTTAACCACAACACTACCTGCTGGCCCCACAAACATACATACTTTTAAAAACTGGATCATGGGGATCAATCTTCACAATACTTTATGTAAATAACCTACATAAATGCTTCCTAACAAAATACTCTAATTCTCAGGAGAGGAGACCAAAATTAAAAATTTACTTTCATTTCCTAGGAATCTAAGATAACACTTCATCACCTTCAGATTCAAGCCCCTAACTTAAAAACTAAAATGTTAAGAAACAGAGCTCTCAAAAATATTTACAGTTAGATGGGACTAACAGCGTAATGGCTATGTCGCTGGACTGCCATGTAGTCGACTGTGGTTCGAGTCCCAGACCCGGAGGCTTAAACTCACACCAGGCGCGTGTCCGTGCGTGCCCAAGATCCTGAGAGGAGAATGGAGGAGAAGGGATTACAGCGTGGCCATCCCCCATGGGGGTGATTTCTCGCTTGTTGTCTCTCTGTCTCTTTCTGTCTTTCTGGTGAGCATAAGCGCCCTATAGCAAAAACCTCTCAAAAAAAAATATATATATATATATATATTTATAGTTAAAATAAACAAGGAAAATAAGATACAGTAAAAGTCAGAGTGTCATATCTAGGGCATTTTAAAATAGCAGAGTATCAAGCAGTGGCTTGAGACATCGATGAATATTAAATAAAAATAAATACTATTTAAAGGGATATGAAAAATGTAAATGGAGGGAACCAGCAGTTAGCGTAATGGCTATGTCGCTGGACTCCCACGTAGTCGACCACAGTTCATGTCCCGGAGCCGGTGGCTTAAAACTCACGTCGGGCGCGTGTGCATGCATGCCCAAGATCCCAAGAGGAGAATGGAGAAGGGATTGCAGCGTGGCCATCACCCCTGGGGGGTGATTTCTCGCTTTCTGTCTCTATGTCTCTCTCTGTCTGGTTGGCGAGTGCATGCACCCTACAGCGAAAACCTCTCCCCCCCCAAAAAAAGAAAAATGTAAATGGAAAAAAATGCTTCTTGATTTTCAATACTGTGCACATGGTTTTACTTCCTTAAATCATGACTGTAGGAAAATCATAACAGTATTAGATGTACATAGAAACTATACATATTTTTATAGAATTATTTAATTTTATTTATTATTACTATTTTTTAATTTGACCAGGGAGAAACAGAGAGAGAAAGAGGGACAGTGAGAAAGCCACCCATAAAGTCTGGGACTTGAACCATGGATTGCCATGTGGGAGTGTAGCACCTTAACTACCATACCTAACCTGCTGGCCTTGAAACTACACATATTTTTATATTACAAGTATTATAGCTATCTCAAAATAGTGTTGATGCTTATTACTACTTAGAAAACACAATAGTTTTCAGATCTGAAGCTAGACCTTGTTCATTAGTAAAGAAATACAACTTTAATATTTTGATTCAATGTCATAGATTTCCTTTGTTATCCTATATATTTTATGTTGTGCATTTAAAAACATTACAAAAACAACAAGACCATCACAAAGTACTATGGAAGGAAAAAAAAAATCAGGAACCCAACTCAAAAGGGAGACCTCTTGTCCTATAATAATCTGGTTTAAAAACATGGGGGCCAGCAGGTGGTGTGTGGTTAAGGGCACTGGACTCCCATAGGGCCGACAATGGTCCGAGTCCCAGACCTGGCGGCTTGCTTTCTCACTTTCCCTTTCTCTCTCTTTCCTCTCTGGTCAAATTATAAATGAACAAACAAACAAACAAAGTTAAGTAAAATAATTCTTTTAAAAAAATAAAAATAAAAACATGAATTTCATGACTCTTGTGTCATAAAGTAAACTGTATACATTTGCTTAGCCTAACTGTCCTGGGTGTTCCTAGAAATAAAATTTAGGAAATAAATAAATAAGCTTATTAAAATATTCAAAACTGATGAGGATAAAATTATAAAGAGATCACAAACATTTCATTTGTTGTTGTGGCTAATTTTTTGAAAGAGATTTTTACTACAGGGCATGTGCACTTACTGGAGAAAGAGAGACAGAGAGACAGAAAGCGAGAAATCACCCCACAGGGGTATGGCCACACCTAAATTCCCTCTCCTGCATTCTCCGCTCAGGATATTGGGCACGCATGTACATGTACTCTATGTGAGTTTCAAGCCTCCAGGTCCTTGAACCAAGGATGGACACGTGGGAGTCCAGACGTTGTGGCTAATTTTTAAAAAATCATCAGCCGGGGAGCCAGCAGGTGGCATGGTGGTTAAAGTGCTAGACTCAGGGCCAACAAAGGTTTGAATCCCAGAGCTGGCAACTTGCTTTCTCACTTTCTCTCTCTCTGGTGAGCACATAGGCCCTTTAGCAAATCAAAAAAATAAAAAAAGCTAACTAAATAAAATAAACTTAAAAAAGTTATCTGCTAGAAATACATACTGAAGGATCTGTAGCTAAAGTGATACGATGTCTAGGCTTCACTTCAAAATAATTTTTTAATAAAAAAAGGACAAGCAATAGACGAAACAAGAATGACAATGTTCTCTTTATTTTTGTAATCATTGCAGTTTTTCATAACGAAAAGTTTAAACTATATTCAGATTAGTTCACGGATAACAGATTTATTAGGGATTATTAAGAGATGTATGGGGTCTAATACTAATTACTATGGTCCAGATCAAAATCAACTTTCCTTTTGTTCTTTCACTGATAACTACCGAATCTGAAATGCTGCATTCATTCTAACAATCACTAGACAGAAAAGTAAAGACACTTCAGTTTAATATGTGATTACATTATATTATGTGATTACAATACATTATTACATTAATAATAATGACAACTAAGGCGACTGTTGGGGAAGAGGCTAATTCTAATCATCCTGCCAAGAATATCATGTGCTTTGAGGACACATTTGCTCAATTAGATGTACCTTGATCTATTACAACTCAAATGCAATAGCAGTTGGTCAAGTACCAGTCGGGAACATAAGTAACACTGCACACCATTTATTACCAAACTTGCCAAAATTCAATATAGGATTTTTTTTTCTACCAGTAGGAAGGGGCTTTTTATTTGACTGTCTTATTGAACATTTGCACTCGTGTTTTTTCTGTGGTACCATGACGGCCTAAGTATCTCCCTGATAAAGCAGGCATCTGATGGGAACCCACCCATCTGGCACAACAAGGACGATGCCATTCATTCTCACCGTGAGAAACTACCATGTCTCTGCATATCCTCATTTACCCCTTCAGAAGATTTGAAGAGACAAGGTCTCTCCTAGATTAACCCTCTCCAAAATGAAGTGACCGGCCATGTGTGGGGAAAAAAATAGTCTGTTATTTAAATGTGAAAAATCTCTAATTTCATGTCTATTTTAACAATAGATTTTCTTAACGTCTTCAAAAAATAAAACCAGTGTCTTTAAAAGCATGTACTTTTTTATATTTAAATAATAAATAAAAATAACAAACTAGATTAAAATACACCTTCTTTTTTTTTTTTTTTTTGAGAGGTTTTTTTGTTATAGGGCGCGTGCGCTCACCAGACAGACAGAGAGAGACATAGAGACAGAAAGCGAGAAATCACCCCCCAGGGGGGATGGTCACGCCGCAATCCCTTCTCCATTCTCCTCTCGGGATCTTGGGCACGCACGCACACGCGCCTGGCATGAGTTTTAAGCCACCGGGTCCGGGACGCAAACCGCGGTCGACTACGTGGGAGTCCAGCGACATAGCCATTACGCTAACTGCTAGTTCCCTAAAATGCACCTTTTTTAGACAGCCTTTTCTAAATTGTCTAATAATGAACATAAAAACTGAAAGTGAACAGTATTAAGTAACAGGAAATGGGTCATTTTCAGAATACAGCTCTTTCTACAATGGTTACTCACATCAGTAAAATGCTTCTTTCACATCAATGCTTGAGTTTATCTGTGCTATACCATTCATTCTCCCTCTATTTAGATAATAATTTTATCTTTTTTCCTCTTTGAGATGCTTTACAATCCTCTCAAGTTTCTTACTAAGTATAATATGCAAATATTCTCTTAAAACCCATGTTAAAAAATACCCAAATTCCTAGTTTGTTCAGGTATAATTTTGAACCCACTGGAATTTCTGCTTTGTCATTTGTAAAATAGGAATAATCACACTGGTTTCGTGCAGGCTGCTATGCAAAGTTAGTGAAATTATGGCTATTTCTCAACTAAAAGTAGTCTTATATCAATGTTATCTTCTTTCTTGACATTATTCATTGAGAAAAAAATACACATACAGATCTATATAAGGATAACTGGTATATAATACCAGAAATCTATGGCTTATCCTAAAACATTCCTGAGAATGCAAAGTGAGTGGAAATGAGCTAGAAGATTAGCATTATCCTGATCCAGCACAACCTTTCAGTTAGAAAATATTTATGAAACATTCTGTAAATTATTGATGTTATTTGTATGTCACCTGTTATCTGTCAAGGTTGTCATATATCTTCTATTGTCATTCCAAAGCCACTTTTATCTATGCTAGACTTTCTAGATATATTTAAGGGCTTCTAAAGAGCTTTTTATTGTATTTTTTATTAGTTTTCTGCTACAAAGCTCATGCACTCAACAGAAAGGGGGGAGAGAGGAAAAATGGGGAAGAGACCACCCCTAAGAGGGATGGTCATGCTTTAATTCCTTCTCTTCCATTCTTCTCTCAGGATTTGGGGCATACATGCACATGTGCCTGACATATTTTTCTTTTCTTTTCTTTTCTTTTCTTTTCTTTTCTTTTCTTTTCTTTTTTGGAGAGGTTTTTGCTATAGGGCGAGTGTACTTGCTAGAAAGACAGAAAGAGACAGAGAGATAGAAAGCAAGAAATCATCCCCCCAGGGGGGATGGCCACGCCACAATCCCTTCTCTTCCATTCTCCTCTCGGGATCTTGGGCAAGCACACACATGCGCCCGGTATGAATTTAAGCCACCAGGTCCGGGGCTCAAACCACAGTCGACTACATGGGAGTTCAGCGACATAGCCATTACGCTAATTGCTGGCCCCAAAACTACAAGATAATATTTAACTCCAGTCAGAAGTGTTATGATCCAAAACAAAAAACAAACAAACAAACAAAAAAACAAAGACAAGTGTTAGCACATGAAAAGGGTACCCTTCTATGCTGTTGGTGGGAATGTAAATTAGTACAACCGCTGTGGAAAACAATACAAAAATTCCTCAAAAACCTACAGATAGAACTACCATATGATCCACTAATCCCACTCCTTGGTATTTACCCAAAGGACAGGAAAACTATCAAAAAAACACTTGCACATCTATGCTTATTGCGCATTAAACACAACTGCTAAAACACAGAACCAACCTGGTGTCCTAAAACTGATGACTGGGTTGAAAAACAGTGGCACATGTAACACTACAGTGTATTACTCAGCTTTAAGAAATGATGAGACCCTACTATCTAATTCAAAGTGGATGAATACAGAAGATACAATGTTGAGTGAAGTGAGTCAGACTTTGAAAGATATACACTGTATATCTCTATTCAATTTGTACCAAATATTTGCACAGTATGGCAGAAATGGAAAGATCTGAATATATGATAGTAGAGAGAAGTGTAGATACCAGAAAGTAAGGGAGGGGAGTGCATGGTACAGAGTGGGTGGTAAGGGTGGGTTTGAGGTGCAAAAGGAAGAAGGATGTAACAGACAAACAAAGTTGGGAAAAATATATCTATATATTATTAAAACAGCTTGTATGGGGGTCGGCAAGTGGCATGGTGGTTAAAGGTGCTGGACTCCCACATGGCCAACCACGGTTCAAGTCTCGGACCTGGTGGCTTGCTTTCTCACTTCCTCTCTTTGTCTCTCTCTGATCAAACTGGAAAATAATAATGATAATACTAATAAATAAAGTTAAAATAAAATAATTCTTTAAAAAAAGGCTTTAAAAAAAAAAACAGCCTATAACTTTTTACATACTATCTGCATAAACACAATAAAGATAGTGAAAAAAAAACTAAAGCCTTCAAAGGTAAAATAAGACACATAGAATTAGACATCAGAATCATACTGAACTGTTAAAAAAGCACCACTTAAGGGAACCAGCAGTTAGCGTAATGGCTATGTTGCTGGACTCCCACGTAGTCGACCGCGGTTCGTGTCCCGGACCCGGTGGCTTAAAACTCACGCCGGGCACGTGTGTGTGCGTGCCCAAGATCCCGAGAGGAGAATGGAGGAGAAGGGATTGCAGCGTGACCAGCCCCCCTGGGGGGTGATTTCTCGCTTTCTGTCTCTATGTCTCTCTCTGTCTGTCTGGCGAGCGCACGCGCCCTATAGTGAAAATCTCTCCAAAAAAAAAAAAAGTACCACTTAAGAGACCAGCAGATGGCATAAGGATTACATCACTAGACTCCCACATAGTTGACAGGAGAAGCCTATACAACTTAACTGAACAATAGTGAGGGGTAAGGAAAGAAAACACATTATGATAATTCTGGAAGTTTGGGCCATGGGAACTTAGTAAATGGTGGTGAGATACAAGGATGGAAACACAAGGTTCTGTTTTAGAATCATGTATCTGGAGCTACCTGTTGAGTATCCCAACAGAGATATCAATCATAGTCTTAACATTCACAAATAAAAGGAGCACGGTTCATAAAAGTATGTCCAAATGGTATCCCAGTAGTTACATAGTATTCAGCCTGAAAAGTTATATCCAACAACTTCATGTCAAGTATTTTCTAGGTAGTAAATACTCAACAAAGTTTATCAATTGTTAGAACATAATATAGGGGCTGGCAGGTGGCAGGGTGGTTAAGGATGCTGGACTCCCACATGGTCGACCACGGTTCGAGTCCTGGACCAGGTAGTTTGCCTCCTCACTTTCACTCTCTTTCTCTCTGTGTCTCTCTCTCACTGTCTCTCTCTAGTCTAATTAAAATAAATACATAAAGTTGAACAAAAGAGTTCTTTAAAAAAAAAAAAACATAGAGCATCAGTTCATGTATAATACTAAAATTTTCTAATAAAAACATTTAAGAAAAGATAGTAATTAGAAGTTCAAATATTTTAACCTAACAGCCCAAGAATCAAATGTTAGCACTACCACACTAAAGTGTGATGCTCAGTAAAATTTTTAACCTCTTTAATACCTCTGTTTACACACCTCTAAAATGAAGGTAACACCTGCCTTAAACTATGAGGACTAAATAAGATAATGTATAGTATATAAGGTAATTAACCTTACTCTTGGCACATAGTAAAGGCTTAATACATTGCGACTATGAATAAAACTGTGTGGTTAAGAGGATAAGTAACAAAGCTACACAAAATTGTTGGAGAATTTCAAAATAGCTCCACTTCAACATTAAAATATATAGTATCTTAGTTCAGAATTAAAATTAAAAACCTCTTACCTATAAGTAGTGTTTGGAACATAGACATCCCTGGCAGGAAACTCTAAAATTTCTCTGGTAGGCCTAACTCGACTGTCAGGGTAAAGTTTCACTTGAAGCAGTTCTGGAGTTAGGCAATAATAAGGATTTTCAGGTGCGGGAGAAATGTCTATCTTCAGCTGAGCTGTATATGAAAATACATTATAAAATCAATGTAAGCATAATAAATATCCACATTAAAAATGTTTTTGGAATTGTTTAGATCCTATTCCTGTAAGAAGTCTGGGTAGAATATTACAGAAACCAAATATCTCAGATATCAAAATCATTTCATTTTACCAAGTTTCAAACTTAAAAGTTACTGATACAGACATAAGTGAAAAATAGTAAATACTGAGACTAGCAGATGACATAATAGTAATGTCGCTGGACTCTCATGTAGTCGACCAGAGTTTGAGTCCCAGACCCAGCAACTGAAAACTCACACCGAGGATGTGTATGTGCCCAAGACCCCAATAGGAGAATGCAAGAGAAGGGAATGCAATGTGGCCATCCCCCAGGGGTGATTTCTCACTGGTTGTCTCCCCGGTAAGCACATGCATCCCATAGCAAAAATCTCTCTCTAAAAACTAAATAAGCGTTTATTGAATGAATAGCAAGGAGGAAAAAAAAATAAAGGAAAATAAAAAGCACAAACAAAGAGAGAGGTTCTAGCATAGGAATAAGTCCGCATTTCCAAGGTTAAATGATTTCATTTGGCCTCTTTGGCATAGCAGACTTTGAAACAGTTTTATTATAGAATGGTTTATTCTAACCATAATATATATCTGTTTCTGAAATACTTATCATCCTACATGTATTGTTTTCCTTTAAAAATAATTTTTAGCTACAATATTATTCATCATTCTCATTTCAGTATTCAAATGATCAAAATTGCTAAATTCTGCATCTGAAGTATTAGCCCATGTGACAGTTAATAAGAATGAAAGGTATTAAGTGCAGAAAAATGTATGGACCAGAGCTCAGTTATTTCAATCTTCCCAGTAGAAGTTAAAAAGATTTTTAAAAAATCATAATTACAAATAATGTATTAGTGATAATAATAGTTGTAATCATATCTAATCAAATTTTAAAAATACCTGTAATAGGTCTTAGTCGCCGTAAGACAGAAGATGGCCTTCTCATATCAGCAAGAAATTTGTACAGATCTTCATCACTTAAGCGATCTCCTTCCTGATTTCAAAGATAAAGGAAAAAGCACTCAATAAAATATCAAAGATGGAAAACCAATTTACATAGCTTTTAATAAGCATGATCTTCTTACAATGTAATCAGAATAAAAATAAAATTGAATTATGGTTATAAGTAAATATCATCCTGACTTGTTTCATTATTTTTTGTACCTTCAAATTTTACTAAAATGTATGGTACTAGTATCTTTTTATTTTATGTATAGTCAATTATCTATGACTATAATACAAAACAGAATACCCTAAAATAAACAAAACCAATCTAACTTGCAGGTAGATGAAAAGGAAAAAGATATGGAGAAACATAAAATAGAACCAAAAAAGCAAAGTAAAATAAAATATATGGTAAGTCTTATAAATTTGTCATGAGTTAATATTTGTCTTTTCAACTTTATATTACAAAATTTTCCAAGCACAGAAACCTACAGCTTTGGTAAACTTTAAGGAAAAAAGGAAAAAACAGAGGAAGGGCGGGGGTGGGGGGAATGACCCATTGTTAAGGAAAAACACAACTATCCTGATGCTAAGACAAAAAGAAAACTCCAAAAGGACCTCAATCAAAGGGGAAAGAGACAAAAAACAAACAAACAAAAAAACAAATAAAAACAAAACAACTCATAATGACAAAAGACAATGAAAAAACACACTATATCTATTTTTCTTTTCAGAGAGATTTTTGCTATACAGCGCATATGCTTGCCAGAGAGACAGACAGAAAGTGAGAAATCACCCCCCAGGGAATGGCCACACTACAATCCTTCCTCTTCTATTCTCCTCTCGGGATTTTGGGCATGCATGCACACATGCCTGGCATGAGTTTCAAGCCTCTGGGTCTATGACTCGAACTGTGGTGATGGCAGTCTAGCGACATAACCATTCTACCATTTGCTGGTCCTAAAACACACTATATCTTTTAATGCAAAAATTTTAATTTAACACTTTTTTTCCTTAAAATAGCTTTTAAAATAAAAAAAAATAATAATTTATTTAATTTTATTTATATTATTATTATTTAATCTGCTATGGGGCATGTGCACTCACCAGAGAGACAGAGAGAGAGAAAAAAAATGAGAAAGCAAGTAGCCAGGCCCACGACTTGAACTGCAGTCAGACACGTGGGAGTCTAGTGCCTTAAGGGCAATGTCACCTACTGGCCTCAAAAATTTACTCTTTTATTGGACCAGTAGTTAGTGTAATGGCTATGTCCGCTGGACTCCCCACGTAGTCGATCGCAGTTCAAGTCCTGGACCCAGTGGCTTAAACTTACGCCAGGCACGTGTGCGTGCGTGCCCAGGATCTCGAGAGAAGAATGGAGGAGAAGGGATTGCGCGTAGCCATCCCCCGGGGGGGGTGATTTCTCACTTTCTGTCTCTCTGTCTCTGTCTGTCTGGCAAGTGCACGTGCCCTATAGCAAAAAAAGTCTCCAAAAAAAATTTATTCTTTAATTGAAGAGTCAAGTCAGTCTTTAGATTTATCTAATCAGCCTTTTGACATTTTACTGTTTTTAATACATTTTTCACATACTGTCTTTTTGGTGATTAACATATTTAAACTTACATTACTATGAGCTCACATTGAACCATATCCCATTTGTTATTTTTTTAAAGAATTATTTTATTTAGAGACCAGCAGTTGGCGTAATGGCTATGTCGCTGGACTCCCATGTAGTCAACTGCAGTTAGAGTCCTGGACCTGGTGGCTTAAATTCACACTGGGTGCATGTGCGTGCGTGCCCAAGATCCCAAGAGGAGAATGGAGGAGAAGGGATTGCGGTGTGGCCATCCCTCCCTGGGGGGTGATTTCTCACTTTCTGCCTTTCTCTCTCTGTCTTTCTGGCAAGCGCATGTGCCCTACACCAAAAACTTCTAAAAAAAAAAAAGAATTATTTTATTTAACTTTATGTATTTATTTTATTTATTTTAACTTGATCAGAGAGGGACAGAGTAAGAGAGAAAGATAGGGAA
The DNA here is from genome assembly GCF_000334495.1 of Tupaia belangeri chinensis. NCBI lineage: Eukaryota > Metazoa > Chordata > Mammalia > Scandentia > Tupaiidae > Tupaia > Tupaia belangeri. Next base: position 1,974,537 of record NW_006159690.1, read on the forward strand.
AGTGAGAAAGCAAGCTGCCAGGTCTGGGACTCAAACCACAGCTGGTCATGTGGAAGTCTAGCATCCTTAACCACCATGCCATCTGTCAGTCCCAGTCCCATTTGTTATTATTTTCTACGCAGGTTATAGAACTGATCTCCTTGAATTCCATTATTTAGGAAAAAGATTTTTAGTTTCTAAGAGGGTTATAGGTTTTTGTTAATACTCTAAAAATAGCTTTTAGTTTTATTAAGTTATGAAATTTGATTTTATGAAGGTTTTTCCCAGTTGGTACATATGACTAATTATTATAAATGTTCCATAAGTTGCTGACTGAAATAGTGTATTTTCGCCTCTGGACTACAGAATTAATACAGATCTTTAAAGACTCATTCATAATACCTTCAGATTATCTGTAGATTTAATTCTGTCTTCGTAATCTGTTACATTACATTGCCGGCCTCCATTCTTTATTCCCTATTTGTTTACATGCCTTTTGGTAATGGGGTAGAATTCTGCCCCCTAGACTTGGCCATGTGCCTTGCTTTTAGCAAGCAAACATGTTGTAGAGAACTGAAGGGCCAAACGGTGGTGCAGGGGTAAAACACTATGCTCCGTGAGGATAACTCACTTGGGAGGGTTCCAAGTTTGTGTTCAGATATCGCCCTGTGTACACCAGGCACTGCAAGCCCATGATCCACAGTGGGCTAAGGCTGGATTGCAATGTCAAGACCTGTTTGTGGTGCAGTCTCTCTGTCTCTTTCTATCTCACTCGCGGAACAAATAAACTCAAAAAAAAAGGAAAAAGCAGAGGCTTAAAAAGATTTGTCTAGTTTAATGGAACTTGTCCTCTTGCTTGATTTCTGCCATTGGCTATGAGACATGACCAACCTACTCTCTCAGAAAAGCAGAAGTCAAAAGACGAGAACTGAGCTCTGATGTTTCAGTCTTCCCAACAGAAGTCACTTTAGATCAGCTGATCCCGCTCAACCTCCAAACATGTGAATGAGCCTAGAGCATCCCTATTCTACATTTCTTCTACATTTTCTTTTTTCAAAGAAAAAAAAAAAAAGAGAACGCCTGTGCTCACCAGAAAAACTGAAAGACAGAAAACAAGACATTACTCCTCCAGCAGGAA
>NW_006159690.1:1975684-2020272 GCF_000334495.1 Tupaia belangeri chinensis
TCCCTTCTCCATCATTCTCCTCTACGGATTTTGGGCATGCATGCACATATGCCCAACATGAGTTTTAAGTCACCAGGTATGGAATTTAAGAGAGTCCAGCAACATAACTATTATGCCATCAGCTGGCTCAACATTTATTTGTTATTTTTACTCTTACAGCAATAGAAAACTGAATACAACTGTCAACAAATAGAACAATGTTTTGAAAAACTACTGTGCTGATTTCTGTTTTTAAATTTCCATGAAATTCTTTTATTAATAATTATTTAACTTACTTTATTATTATTATATTTTAATTTGCTATAGGGTATATATGCTCACTAGAGAGAGAGAGCAAGAAAGCAAGCCATCTGCTCCAGGACTCAAACCATGGGTGGCCGGCCATGTGGGAGTCCTGCACCTTCACCACCACATTATCTGCTGGGCCAATCTCCATGTACTTTTAATATCGTTGGCTTGATACATTTCAAGTCTATACATAAACTAACTTATGTCTACTATATCCCAATTGTGGATCGTGCCCTCACACACTAAAACATAAATCAACAAAATTGCCTTCTGTGTCTCAGAGGAAATGTGCACTGTGATTTCTACTGTATTAAAATGGCTTACTGAATTTGCATTTGTCTGAGTTATAACTTTCCAGCTATTTAAGTATACTTACACAAAAAGAACATGCTCATAGTTAACATTTAAAAAAAATACAGAACTGAGCAAAATAAAGCACATGTGCTCCGTACGCCCAACAATCATTTAAGTTTTCATAATCACTTTGTCCTAATTCCTAGTTACCAATATTCAAAACAATGTCTGGTACATGATGAATGCTCAAAACGTACTTGCTGGATAAATAAGTGAAGGGTGAATAGTTTTGTTCATTTCAGTTTACAATACCAATTCAATGCTAAAACAGACCGAAAAAATAAAGAGAGCTGTAGCACTAAAAGCAGAAGTGACATAGCAGATGAAGACAGAGAAGGGAAAATGACATCTGCAGTTTGTGTCACTATGTCAGGGTATATCTACTGCCCTTTTCCCACAGCTATGTTTGGCCTTGATGCAAATAATACGCAAATGGCCTTCTCCAAACTCTCTCCTTTTCTATTTTCCTTTTTTTTTTTTTTTTTTTTTAGATTTTTGTCATAGGTCACATGCATTCACCAGCTAGAGACAGAGAGAGGGAAAGTGAGAAATCACCTCCCAGAGGGGATGATCATGCTGCAGTCGCCTCTCCTACATTCTCCTTTTGGGATTTTGGGCATACACACATGTGCACCCAGTGTGATTTTCAAGCCATTGGATCCAGGACCTGAACCACAGCTGGCCATGTGGGAGTCCAGTGCCTTAACCACTATACCACCTGCTGGCCCCGAGATTTTTTTCTTTTTATACTATTCATAACAAAAAGAACTTTACCATTTCAATTGCTTACCAACTACTTTTCTGTTCAACTAGTGTCTCTTGGAGTGGCTGCCTGTGAATAATACTGACATATAACAGTAAAGGGGGCTTCAACTCAAGGCAAGTTCCTAACTCAACACTTGCCCTCTGAAGCTATAAGGTGTCAGTAAGCCAGGTTTTCCTCCTCTTACTCAGAATAACACCTCAGTAGAATTCTAGGAAAAACTTTAGCATTTTTCCTTAATCTACTCTAAAACACACTGATGGTGTATACTCCTCCAGTTTGTCATACTAATACAAGTTTTCTTCCCATTCTAATACAGTTCTGGTCATCTGGTCACTAATAATAAAGACTTTTGAAATTTTCTGAATTTGATTCACAGTATAAAATCCATTTTACATCAAAATCCAGTATATGAATAAATATACATAAACCCTAACAAAAACTGGGGAGAGGGGATCCCTGAAGCAGCCCCACTCTACTGATCTTTTATTGTTGTTGTTTTGTAAGTTGGGTGTTACCTACTAAACTGATTTCCATTAATAATAGATCATGACTGGCATTTAAAAAATACTAATTTATGGGGGCCAGCAGGTGGCGTGGTTAGGGGCACTGACTCTCACATGGTCAACCACAGTTCAAGTCCCAGACCTGGTGGTTTGCCTTCTCACTTTCTCTCTCTGTCCCTCTCTGGACAGAGGAGGAGAGAGAGAAAGAGAGAGAGGTAATTTTTTTAAACATTTAAAACAAAAATACTAATTTGTGGAGCCAGCAGGTGGTGTGGTGGTTGAGTAGCTGGACTCCCACGTGGCCAATGACAGTTCAAGTCCTAGACCTGGCAGCTTGCTTTCTCACTTTCTCTCTCTCTGTCCAAATTAAACTACATAATGATAACAAATAAAATTAAATAAATAAATAATTCTTTAAAAAATATTGGTTTGACCTATGATTTAAAATGGAAAGAGCAGATTTGCAGAAAGTAAAATATCTTTGCTTAAGAAACTCTTGGATCTATAAATTCACCTTCAAAAATTTAACATTTGACTGCCTTTGGCACATAAAATGTACTACTAGGGCCTGAAAGTTCTATTGTACATTCTGTAGATTATGGTAGTTTAGGTTGTAAACACTTGGGTAGGAAAGACAAATGTAGATACACACTCATTAAAAAAATTCACAAACCATCAATGTTAACCAAAAGTTACACTATTAAAATTGAGCAATAGGATATAGGTATAAGAGATTAATTTTGGTAGATTGATTAATCAAGGTCAACATTTAAATACAATACATTTAAAACAACAGGCACAATATAAATTAATTCTTATTCTTATAGTTTTTATTTTTATTATTCTCTCATTCTTAAAGTTTTTAAACTTCTTGGAATCTCACTCATATATATGTACAGTACAATTACTACTTTTCTAAAACTAAAACAAATTTATGTACAAACGACCTCCCAGAATTCCTACATGACAGAACAATACCTGCTTAAAAAAATTTGTCACTGTGAGAGTTGCAGGACGAAAGCTGGTCAGGTTACAAGCATCATCTCCACTTGTTGTCCTTTCAAGTGATCGTCTGCCAACAATACTAGAATTCCTCCTCTCTGACCAAGACCCTTTTCGTTCTACCAAGGAAAAAAAAATAAGATGTTCATTTTTTATATAATTTAAAATTTGTTTAGAAAGAGCTTCCCAAACATGGAGAAAATAATCCATTCAGCCTGTATATTAGAATAGAAGGATTTTACTTCTGGAGACATTGGTAAAAAGGCACTATGGCCAAACCTTCTGGCTCTCTTTTTATAACTTCACCAGTAAAAAAAAAAAAAAGCTCTCTCTAACATGCAAAAGTTTGTAAAGCAAAAAAGAAAAAAATTAGAGTGAAGAGACGACCCTTGGAATGGGAGAATGTATCTGCAAACACTCCTTCAAATAAGGAACTGATAACCAAAATATACAGGAACTCAAGCAGCTTACCTGCCCCCCCAAAAAAATCCAACTAAAAGATGGGCAAAATAGTTGAACAGACAACTTTCTAAAAAAGACATACAAACAGCCAAAAAGCATGTGAAAAAAATGCTTACCAGGCTTACTATTCTTTATCATAAGGGACATGCAAATCAAAACCACAAAAAGATACCAGCTAACCCAGTCAGAATAACTAAAATTAAAAAAATAAAACATGGTAAGTGTTTGCAAGGTGATGGTGAAAAGGGAACTCTCCTATACTGTTGGTGGGAATGTCAATTAGTACAGTCTCTATTGAACACAATTTGGAGGTTCCTCAAAGACATACCATAGGATCCAACAATTTCACTCTTGGGTATCTACCCAGAGGGTAGGAATACACTTAGTCGGAAAAACACTTGTACTTCCATGTTTATTGAAACACTATTTGCAACTGTTAAGACATGGAATCAACCCAAATGTCCAAGAACAGATGAATGGATTGAAAAAGTGTGGCATATATACACTATGGAATACTATTCAGTCATAAAAAATGAGACCCTGGCATTTGACAGAAAGTGGATGAACGTGGAGGATTTAATGCTATGTGAAGCAAGCCAAACTATGAAAGAGAGGCTCTGTATGTCCCCACTTAATATATACCAAATATCTGCCCTCTATGGCAGAAACTGAAAGGTTAGAAGGTATAAAAATATGGAAAGCAACTGTGGATACCAGAGACAGTGTGGGAAGAGGGTCAGAAATGGGGGGGAGGGGTGGGAAAAAGTGAAATGGGGAGGGGGGGAGCAAAACATTCAGTGGACATAAAGATGGAAAATCACCTGTTGATGAAAATGTGTATGGTATTATATTTGACTGGACTAACATACAGGGTATTCATGCTGAGAAAATTCATTTTTTATGTTGTAAAGATATACAGTGATTGAATGTAAGAAATAAGAAAAAAACATTTAATGTTTTAAAAATGCAAGTTTAAGTGTATGACCAAAGATGAGCTGTGAAGAGCAATTATTGAGAAACTATGCAGCATGAAATACTCACCACAGCAGAATTTTAGTCACCACATAATGGTCCCTAAGTCTTAGCACTTGAGTTTGAAACATAATTATAAAATAACTTGCATTCAATTCAACATCTTTGAAAGATAATCTTGTTATTTAAAATCTATATAACAACTAGATTGAAGATCAACAAGGAAACAGAGAGCTTAAACAAAACTATTAAAAGAACAGATCCAAGAGATATTTATATTACACTCCACTAAGCAAAGCAGAATGCACATTCTTCCCAAGTACTTAACAGAACATTCTCCAACATAATCTATATATATATATACTAATCTACCAAACAAGAGACAATAAATTCAAAATTATTCAAATCATACAAAATATATTCTCCAAAAACAATAGAATTAAGCTATAAACCAGTTAAAAGAAAATTTATGAAATTCACAAATATGTGGAAGTGAAATAGCAAATTTCTAAATACTTAATGGGAAATAGGGAATAAACAGGGAAATTAGAAATAATTTATGATGTTTGAAAATCAAAGTGTATCAAATATATGAGATACTGCTAACGCAGTGCTCACAGAAAAAGTTGTACATATGTCTTAATCAAAAAGAAGTATCTCAAAAGGTATAACCTCATACATTAACTACAAAAGAGAAACTAAACCCAAAGCAAGCAGAAGGATACAAATCGCATAATAGCAGAATGGGAATAAGTGAAACTGAAACTAGAAAATAAATAAGGTAAGTGAAATCAAAAACAGCTTAAATAAATTGATGTAGAAAAAATAGGAAACGTTCAAATCACTAAAATCAGGAAAGGATAACTGGGTAAGTACATACAAAGAATGAGGTTGGACCCCTACCACAATCATGTACAAAAATTAATTCAAAATGAACTGTGAATCTAAATGTATGCATTAAAACTATAAAAGCCTAGAAGAAAATATACAAGTAAATCTTCTTGATCTTCGGTCAGATATAGTGTCTTAGATACAATGTCAAAAGCATAGTGGCAAATAACAGCATGGAAAAATTAAAACTTTAGTGAAAAGTTTTTTTAAGAGAGAGATTTGTGTTGTAGGGTACATGTGCTCGTCAGAGAGACAGAAAGAGAAAGACAGACAGAAAGCAAGAAATCAGCCTCTAGAAGGGATGGTCATGCCACAATCCCTTCTTTTCCATTCTCCTCTCGGGACTTTGGGAACACACACACGTGCGCCTAGAGTGAGTTTAAGCCACTGGATCCGGAACTCGAACCATGGTTTACTGTGTGGGAGCCCAGGGACACAGCCATCACACCACCTGCTGGTCCCGAACTTTACTGAAATTTAACACTTCTGAGTTACAAACAATATGATCCATGAAAGAGATCTGATAGACTGGGAGAAAATAACTGCAAGTTATATATTAGAGAAGGTATTTATATCTAGAACATAAAAGAATTCTTACAACTCATTGACAAGACAAAAAATTAATAATTAGACATCAACTTAATAATAAAAAAACAAAAAAGTCATTTAAAAATGAGCAAAACAGCACCAGCAGCAGTGGTGGTGTGGTAACACAAGGTGATGCTGAACACACAATAGAAGGACCAAGATTTAAGTCCAGAGTTCTCTATGTACATGCCAGGCTTCCACATGTGTGGCCATGATCTGTGTTGGTTAAGGCAAGAGTTGGACTGCAACATAAGGATTCTGTTGGAGGTAATGTCTCTCTCTCATAGAAGTAATAAACATTTTTAAAAACAAAAATAAAATGGGCAAAGGATATATACATATTGGGTCTTTGGAAACATCATGACACATTTTTACATAGAAAAACAGTAAAATATGTCATGATTTTTCCAACAACCTAATACATACTTCCCCAAAGAAGATAAATAGCTGATTCCAATATACACAAAATGAAGCTAAGGTCATTAGCTATCAAGAAAAGATGAATCCAAACCACACTGAGAGACCACTTCACCTGCACTAGGACAGCTATATTCAAAGGACAGATAATAACCAATATTGACAAAGATATGGAGAAAGAGGAATTTTCATACACTGGTACTGAAATTTTGGAAGGTTCAGCCATGTTGGAAAATAGTACAGCAGCTCCTCAAAAGGTGAAACACAGAATTACCATATGACTCAGCAATTTCACTTCTACCTGTATATCCAAGAGAAAGCAAATGTACGTCCATACAAAGCTTATATGTGAATGTTCATTGCAGCATTATTCCTGATAACCAAAAAGTGGAAACAATCCAAATGACCATCAACTAATGAATAGATGAATATGGCGTATCAATATAATGGACTATCATGTGACAATTAAAGGAAATCAAATACTGACACATGCTAGAACACGGATGAACCTTGAAAACATTATGCTAAATAAGAGAAGATAAACATAAAAGACCACATATACCATTTGTATGAAATTTGCCATAGATAAATCTATAGAAGCAGAAAGTATATTAGTGGCTGTTTAAGACATGGATTGAGGTTTTGGGGGGAATGAGGAATGACTGCTAATGAGCATAAAAATGTTCCAAAATTAAATTACGTGGTGGTTACAGAATACTGTAAATATGCTAAAAAACACTGTATTGTACACTTTAAATGGGTGAATTTTATGGTATGCAAATTATATCTCGTTAAAGATTTTTTAAAAAAGAGGCAAAAAGAAAAAAAAATTTTTATGACAAATCACATTGTAGAGTCTATTAAAAAACTACTTAAGAAAAAATGTATAGATTTATAAATATCTTATATACAATACTCTTACCTCCAGTACTGATTTCTACTTCTGTAGAATCTCTCTCTAAACTCCCAGCACTGCTAACAATATTCATTAAATGAATTGCAGTCCAAGCGAAAGGCATGCGGTATTTCCCAAGTCTTTGGCAAAACTGATCAGCTTGACTTTTCAGCTTCTCCAATTTTTCCTTATTCTGCAAAACAGAACTTTATACATTATATGATGATTACACTCAAAAGAAAGTGGTTAAAATATTTTCAGGCCATCTAAAGGAACAGATTAAGAACTTTCAGTTCTCAGGTCGGTACCTTCCTGAAATATCTTTTTTTATTCATTTTTTAAAATTTGCTATAGAGCACATGTGCTAGCTGGTAACAAAGAGAAAGAGGAACCCCCCCACCCCGGGGGGGATGACCATGTTATAATTCCTTTTCCTCCATTATCTTCTTGGGATTTGGAGCATACACACACGTTCAGCAAGTTTTTCAAGTCGCCAGGTCCAGGACCCAAGCCATGCAGTCACTCATGTGGGATTCAGCTGCCCTGACCACCACACCACCTGGCTGGCCCACAGAGATAAAGTACCTTAACCAATAACAACTCAACCTATTCTGGAAATATATGTGTAGAGAAGGCCTCTGAAATTTCTGTTTGTGATTTTGTCATCCTGGGAGAAAAGAAAAGGAGAACAAATGCCTAATGTGTAAACAGTGGGAAAAGACTAGCAGTCCAAATAGCACAGGTCTATCTGGAAGGCATCCCAGAAGCTGGCTCAAATTTTATGCTGTCACTGAAAACAAACACTAAGGAGGCCTGCAATAGCCCACCAACAGTCCAAGACTGAAAATCTATACTACATACAGTCTACCACATACTCTTTTCATATAGGATGTTAGTGAGGTATCCGCTAATGAGTGTCCTATCTTGAAAAGCAGGGCTGGGAAAAGACAGAAAGATAGCTAAATGGTAGCACTACTTCTTATTGTATCTATTATATCTCCAAAATAGATTGTTACTTTAAAAGCTTAAATAGTGAGTAATCTTAAATGCTATCATCTGTATAAGTATGTAAGGAAAACACTGGAAGAAACTGGTAGTATATTTGAGTTCTATATAATACAGCAAATTTAATTTTGAAAATGTCAACCTGGGGAAAGCCGAATACTTTAACACTGATTTCAGACAAAGAGCCAAGGATCAAAGAAGAGTATCATGTGCTCAGAGCTATCTACATTACCAGAAAAAGTTCAGTTCTTGTTCTGAATCTCAGAAAAATAAAACTCAAACATTTTCAAGATTTTGGCGGCTTGTCCAGTATTCCTCAAGTATACTTCTCCTGGCAGTGCCAGTATTAAATTTTGTATTCAAAGCTCCAAGAATCACTATATTCTTAGAGCTAACTCGGGGTATCTAAAATGTGGTATTAATTACTTAACAAAATTTGTTCTTTTATAAGTTTATTCAAATTCTAGACTTTAGTCATCTCATAGCAAAACAAAGTCATATTTTCTATTTTTACAATATTCCTTAATTATTTGCAGGGAGATGGTAGCCAAGAATACTTTAGTTTCTAGAAAAAGTACCATCAATACCACTGCTTTGTAAATATAGGAACTTTGTAATTATTTAGAAATAAACCTGAAATAACTTGGCTCTCTCTAAGAAAGGAAAAATTTTAAATCCGTTTTGGGGTGGCAATTTTAAAGAACAGCACGCCACAAGATACAAGCTGGCTGACAAGGAAATTCTCTTCTTTAAAGGAAGAGGACCAGATCATGGTAGCACAGAGTAACACAACTGGACTTAGATGGGAAGGTCCCCAGCTCATAGCCCACCATCTACACACCAGGTGTGTGTGTGCATGCCGTAACATGAGTTGGCTGAAGTTGATGGTGAGGATTGTGATGTGAATACCTTCCTGGGGGTGCCTGTCTGCCTGTCTGTCTGTTTCTCACACTCACATGTAAGAAATAAATAAATAAAACCTTAGAACCAGCTGGTTGCATGGTAGTTAAGGCAACTGGACCCCACGAGGCTAACTGTGCAGTTCAAATCTGAACATAGCCTGAAATACATGCCAGGCGTATGTGTATGCATGCCCAAAATCCTAAAAGGAAAAATGGAGAAGGGATTGCAGCGTGATCACCCATAGGGAGTATGCTCTCACTTCCCCTTTTTCTGTCTCTCTCCAATAAGCACATGCACCTTCTAGCAGATTAAAGAAGAAAGAAAGAAGAAAGGAGGCAACAAAAAAATGAATTTGTAGCAAAATTCTTTAGTATATTTTATTTAGTATTCTCCCGAATTACAACAGCAATAACAGAAGGGAAATCGGAGGTATGATATTCTACCTTGGTGGCATCTGCTTCTTTGAAAATCATGTATGGTTCTGCACATTCACCAATGTCCCCTTGCTGTAAGACTTTTTCTAGCTGTCAAAGGCAAAAACATACAGATTAATTAAACTTAAGGGATGACACTCAGTCTGAGATGTAAGGATGGCTTAATACATAAAAATCAATGTAATATATCACATCCACAGGACGGGAATAAAAACTACATGATCATTTAAACTGATGTAGAAAAAACACTGGACAAAATCCTGTGTGTTCTCACAACAGAAATAACCTACTAGGAAAAGAAACTATCTCAACAAAATAAAGGTCACAGAAGAAAATCCCACAATTAACATCATACTAAACAGTGAAAGACTGAACATTTTCTCTCTAAGATCTGAAACAACATAAGGACTCCCACTTTCACCTCTTTCATTCAACACAGTACCAAGTCAGTACAATTAGGCAAGAGAATGAACTAAAGTGCATCTGAATTAGAAAAGAAGTAAAATTTTTCTGCAGATGATATTATCTTTTATTTAGACTAAAGATTATAAACACACACAGAAACATAAAGAAATTAACACTAATAAATGAATTTGACAAAATGTCAGGATATAAAATCTATGAACCAAAAATGAGGAATCTAAAAAGGTAACTAAGAAAAAAATTCTAGGGTTGGCTCTACAGTCTAGTGGTTAAGGGAACCAAATCCCAAATGGCTAACCACAGTCTGAATCCCAGTGCTAGCAGCTTGAAAAACATACGAGGCAGGGGCTGGCAGGTGGAGTGGTGGTTAAGGCACTGGGCTCTCACATGGCTGGCTGCAGTTCAAGTCCCAACAGGATGGAGAAATGAAGGAGAAAGGACTATGCATGACCATGTCTCATTGTAGGGTGTGTTCTCTCTCTATGTCTCTCTGTCTCTTTCTGGTAAACACACACAACCTCTGGAATTTTTTATTTTAGAAAGAACAAAGTTGGAATGTCTCATATTCCCTGATGTGAACATTTATTATACACCTACAGTAACCAAAATACTGTGGTTCTGACATAAAGACAGCCATATAGACCAATGAAATTGAGTAGAAAGCTTAGATATAAACCCTTGCGTATATGATCAAAGGGTGTCAAGATCATTAAATATAAAAAGGACAATCCTTTCAACAAAGTTTTGAGAAAACTGGATATGCAAATGCAAAAGGAAAAGTTGGATCCTTACTGCATACAAAATTAACACAAAGGAACCAGCAGTTAGCGTAATGGCTATGTCACTGGACTCCGCGGTTCAAGTCCCAGATCCAGTGGCTTAAACTCACGCTGGGCACATGTGCGTGCATGCCCAAGATCCAGAGAGAAGAATGGAGGAAGGGATTGTGGTGTGGCCATCTCCCCTGAGGGGTGATTTCTCACCTTCTGTCTCTGTCTCTCTCTGTCTTTTTGGCGAGCACAAACGCCCTATAGCGAAAACCTCTCCAAAAAGAAAAAAAAAAGAACACAAAAATGAATCAAAGACCTAACTATAATGCTCTTAGATGAAAACATAGGGAAAAAGCTTTATAAGACACTGGACTTGGAAATAATTTCTTGAACATGATACCAAAAGCATAGTCAATATAACAAAAAATAAACTGACTACATCAAAACTTCTATTTACTACACTGAAGAAAGAAATAGAGTGAAAAGTCAACCTATGGAATGGCAGAAAATATCTAATATAAAGATTATCTAACAAGACAATATCCAGAAGTAAATAAAGAAGTCCTACAACTAAAGAACAAATTTTTAAAAACTTGATTAATGAATGGGCAAAAACTTGAATAAATATTTCTCCAAAGGAGATATACACATGGCCAGCAGGCATATGAAAACATGCTCAACATCACAAATCACTAGGAAAACACAAATCAAAACCACAATGAAATATCACACAACCAGAAAGATTGGCTATCAAAAAGAAAAAAAAAAAAAATTTTGGTGAGGATATGGAGAAATTTACCGTTATGCATTGTTAGTGGAAATGTAAAATGTTGCAGTCATTATGAAAAGTGCATCAAAAAAAAGCAAAACAGAATTACCATATGATCCAGCAATTTCACTTCCAAGCATATGTCCTAAAGAACTGAAAGCAGGTACTCTAAGAACTATCTGCCCACCCATGTTCACAGTAGTACTATTCACAGTAGCCAAAAAGCACAAGCAACCCCAGGGTCCATCAATGGACAAATAAAGAAAATGTAGTGTTGACATACAGTGGGACAGTATTCAGCTTTAAAAAGGAAGGAAATTATGAACCTTGAAGAGGTTAAATAAGCCAGTCACAAAAAGATGCCACATAACAGTTTCAATCAACAACAGACCATGTACACACAATAGTCCCGTAAGATTACAATGGAGCTAAACAATCCCTACTACCTAGTTACGTCATAGTCATCATAATTTTATAGCATTAACATATTACTCACGTGTCTGTGGTGATGCTGGTATAAACAAATCTCCGTTACTGCCAATCATATATAAGTATAGCCCATACAATTACGTAGCATAAATAATAAATGACTATGTTACTGGTTTATGAATTTACTATACTCTATTTTTTCTCTTCATCTTAGAATATACTTTATCTACTGAAAAACAAAAAAGGTGACTATAAAACAGTATGCCATGTTACATCAGCAGCAGCCTTATGCAATTTGTGTTTACCATGTGTCTTGATAACATCATTTCCGCTGGTGCTTGAATTAATCTTGTGTTGTCAGGGTCAGCAGGTGCTATGATGGTCAAGGTGCTGGATTCCCACACAGTCAACTGTGGTTTAAGTCCCCGACCCAGCAGCTTGAAAATCATGCCAGGCACACGTGTGTGTGTGTGTGTGTGTGTGTGTGTGTGTGTGTGTACGTGCCCAAAATCCCACCAAGAGAATAGAGAAGGGATTCCAGCATGGCCATTCACCCTGGGAGATGATTTCTCACTTTTCCTCTCTGTTTCTCTCTGGCAAGAGCATGTGCCCTATGACAAAAATTTAAAAAAAAAAAAATGTTCTAAAAGCAGTCACTCAGGACTAGCAGGTGGCATGGTGGTTAAGGCTGGAAACTCCCACATGGCCAACCATGGTTCAAGTCCCAGACCTGGTGGCTTGCTTTCTTACTTCCTCTAACTTCCTCTCACTCTCTCTCTTTCTCTCTCTCTGTGTGTATGTGTGTGTGTGTCTCTCTGGTCAAATTAAAATAAATGAATAAATAAATAAAATTAAATAAATAATTCTCAAAAAAAGCAGTCACTCATAAATTTACCTCTAGTTATATATTAAAATAAAAATATATGATTTAAAAGGGACAACTCAGAGGACCAGCAGATGGCATAATAATTACATCACTGGACTCCCACATAGTTGTCCACAGTTCGAGTTCTGAACCTAGCAGCTTAAAACTCACACTAGGCACTTGTACATGCATGCTCAAAATCCTGTAAGAATGGAGGAGAAGGGATTGTGGTATGTTCATTCCCCCAGAGGGGGCTTTCTCGCTTTCTGTCTCTCTAGCGAGCGCACGTACCCTACAGGAAAAATAAAAAAAATTAAAAAATTAAAAAAAGAAACACAGACAATTCATAAAATAACATTAAGTGGCCAATACAATAGAGTCCACTTATCAAACTTTATGCCTATTTATGTGAGAGAGAAAGAAAGGAAGAAAAAAGGAAAGGGAAAAATAGGTATTTCACACAAGGTTTTACCACATCATATGCCTCCTGTCCCAGCCTTGCAGGTAGCTAGGATTACAGGTATGCACCACTGACTTCTGTCTGTTTAGGCAATAAGGGAAGCCCATGTTCAATGTCAGCCCATCCTAAAAAGCCAGACATTGGTCCACGCCTGCATAATCCCAGCCGTTCAGAAGGCTAAAAAAGGATTACGAGCTCTTGGCCATTTAGGGTAACACAGCAAGAACCCGTCTAAATAGCCAGGTATGGTGGCAAGCACCTCTAGTCCCAGTTACCACGGTTTATCTCCCTGTTTCCTTAGAATTGAACATTTACAACTTCAATGTTTCTTACCCTTAATCTTACCTAAGCCATACACCATCATGGTGCCTACCAACTCTTGTCAATAAATAATCTCACTTTCAAGCAACCAATATCCCAACTGTCTCTACCATACCAGCTCATTCCCTTTATGTTCTATTTAATTAAAACCTACTATTTTTCCCACAGAAAATAAGTATGTATTATGTTTGTCATTTATATTCATTTCTAGAACTTAATTTTACTTTATAAAGGAGCTTCTGAAGACCACTGCTGCTAAATCTTTGCTCACAAAATTATTCATTATAACTCAGATATATTTTAAACTGAATTCATAGGAATGTATCCACAAATTAGGACATTATTCCTGTGGGTAAACAGGATTCATTTCATGATAATCCACTTTATAACCTTATTATAAAATTCATTACCTCTTTATGAAAATTTTATATAAAGTAATTAAAGAATATATTTTAGGCTATTCTCAAGTCAAGATCAAGTTAAGGTAAATTATTCCTTAAGTTACACTAAGCTAAGTAGTTTTGTTTTGTTTTGTTTTTTGAGAGGTTTTCGCTATAGGGTGCGTGCACTCGCCAGACAGAGAGAGACAGAGAGACAGAAAGCGAGAAATCACCCCCCCAGGGGGGATGGTCACGCCGCAATCCCTTCTCCTCCATTCTCCTCTCGGGATCTTGGGCACGCACGCACACGCACCCGGCGTGAGTTTTAAGCCACCAGGTCCGGGACGTGAACCGTGGTCGACTACGTGGGAGTCCAGTGACATAGTCATTACGCTAACTGCTGGTTCCCAAGCTAAGTAGTTTGGTAACATTTAGATTTTAAAATTTGTAACCCTTATTTTTTTTATTTTAAGAATTATTTTATTTAACTTTATTTATTTATTCATTCATTCATTTTAATTTGACCAAAGAGGGAAAGGGGGAGAAAGAGAGAGAAAGTGAGAAAGCAAGCTGCCAGGTCCAGGACTCAAACCACAGTTAGCCATGTGGGAGTCCAAAGCCCTTAACCTCTACAGTACCTGCCGGCCCACCCTTATTCTTAATTGACAGTCAAATCATAATGCTGCATGACCTCAATGACTTAGTTTTTAGTATTATATGATTTAGGAACTGAGTGATAAAATTATAGTATAACTCCTATGATGGTTAATTTCACATGTCAACCTCACTAGGCTAAGATACAGTTGTTTGTTCAAACACCAGTCTAGATACTGCTATGAAGGTATTTCCTTAGTGGTAATTAACATGTAAAGCTATAGATTTTGAGTAATGCAGATTATTTTCCATTATGTGAGTGGGCCTCATTCAATCAACTGAAAGCCCTAAAAACAAAACCTGGCTTCCTAAAGAAGAAATTTCCCTTTGACTGTATCTTAGAAACCATTTCTGAGTTTCTCATCTGCTGTCCTGCAGAACTTGGACTCAAGACAATATAAACTCAATTCTTACTGAATTCTTATTTTACCAGCCAGCTCTACAAATTGCAGACTCACCAGCTCACACAATCATGTTAGCCAATTCCTAAAAATAAATCAATCTATGCCTCACACCCCTCCAGAGAGTTAGCTAACTAGACAGACAGATAACAGGATAAATATCCTGTTAGTTCTTTTCTCAGGAGAATCCTGACTGATATAGCTTAGCTTCCCATTCAAAAAACATTAAGTAGCACCTACAAGTCTATGTCCAATATTGTTAAGGAATAGCTTTGCTCCTAAAAAGTTTTTAATATTGATAGGAAAACAAGTACAAAGATGCCATACAAACAAATATAATTAACATTATTCTCACCTTTATTACAAGAAAAACATCTTGGGAAGGATAAGTGATGGAAAAAATGGCTGATCTTGCCAGGGTGGTAATGGCAGCAGGTGGTACATGCGGCCGTAATAATCCTTTCATCTGCTCAGAATTAAGGTCAAAATAAAAGTTTTCTGAAATCTAAAAAAAAAAATCATATATTAATTTTAAAAATCTAAACATTTTATAAAAACTCATGAAAATCAAATATACCCACTTCCAAAATAATAGATATTAGATATTTTACTCTAACCCATAGTTTACCTTACATTTCACAGAGACAAATCTTAATAAGTATAAATCAAAGCAAAAGAAATGTATAAGCTAAAGAATCATATTCCAAACTTTTTTGATTAAAAATGTGACATCTGGGGCCAGCAGGTAGCATGGTAGTTAAGGTGCTGTGATCCCAGATCTGGGGGCTTGCTTTCTCATTTTCCCTTTCTCTCTCTCTCTCTGTGTCTCTCGCTGATCAAATTAAACAATAACAATAATGACAAAATTAAATTATTTTGGGAAAAAACTGACATCTAATAAAATACACAAGGAAACTGTCTTTGAGATAGATGATTCCAAATTGAATTTTTTAAAAATTACATGAGGGACCAGCAGATGGTGTAGCAGTTAAGTCACTGGGCTCCAACATAGTCAACCTCGGTTTGAGTCCTGAACCCAGCAGCTTAAAACTCACGCCGGCTGTGTGCCCACAGTCCCAAGAAGAGAATGAAGGAAAAAGGATTGCAGCCATCCCCCTTGGGAGGTTATATCTCATTTTCTGTCTCTCTGTCCCTCTCTGTCTCTCTGGCAAGTACACATGTCCTATAGAAAAATATCTCTCAAAAAAATGTGAAAAATATATAATCCCACAATTTAGATAACCAATACAAGTTGCTGAAACAGAGTTTATTAAAGAACTCCATAATGTGTCATTTGTTGACAAGTCACCGAAGCCTTTCCAGATCCTCCTGCACATTCAATTTAAAATATTAAATTAAGAAATGCTTGCTGTATGAGATAACCCTATGAAAAACTTGTAAATGCAATAAAGATATGATAGTACTTAACCTCTGTGGCCTAGCGGTTGAAAAAGCCAGATCCCATATAGCCAGTCATGGTTAAGAGAAACATTCCAAGTACATGTGGATACATGCCCGAAATACTGACAGAGTGGAGAAGCAGGGAAGTGACTGTGGCATGACCATGCCCCTTTGTGGGGTGCTTTTTCCCTTCCTCTCCATCTCTCTCTGGCAGGCACATGTACCCACTGGAAATTAAAAATAAATAAATAAATAAAACTGGGACCAGCTGGTGTCATACAGTTAAAATACTGGACTCCCATATGTTTGAACACAGTTCAAGTCCCAGACCTGGCGGCTTGAAACTCAGGCTGGGCATGTGAGCGTATGTGCCCAAAATTGCAAGAGAGGAATGGAGGGAAAGGGATTGCAATATGGCCATCCCCCTCAGGGGGCTGATTTCTCACTTTCTATTTTTCTGTCTCTCTCTGTCTCTCCAGCAAACACATGCTCCCTATAGCAAAAACCTTTCAAAAAAGAAATAAAACTAAGAGTATTATGAAGACACATTAGTTTTTGACTATGCAAATGGTCTTTTAGCTACTGAGAAATCTGAAAATTATTTTTTATTAAAAATTCACTACTTTTTTTGTATCTTTTACACCATTTGTCTCAAATGTTTTTCTTGTATTATCTTTTTTATTTCTTTCAGTTTTTTTAAAATTATTTGTTTTATTTATCATTTTTTTTCTTTCCATTTGCCACAGGGATCATGCAATCACCAGAAAGAGACAAGAGAGATAAAGAGAGAGAGGGAAAGTGAGGAAGCAAGCTGCCAGGTCTGGGACTCAAACTGCAGTCAGCCATGTAAAAGTCCAGTACCAACTAACATACCACCTGTGGTCCCTTCTTTTCTATTTCTTAAAACAACAAGGTTGCCTCTGCTACTTTTGAACACTTCCAATGAAACAAAAGCTAGTTTACAAAGTATTTTAAAATTAGAAAATAATCAGCCTTATGAAATTAAATTTCTATTTCTTTTTCTAAATATTTGTTTACTAATTCTCACAACCATTACTTCCTATAAAGCAATTTTTAAAAAAGTTTCTGAAATCGTTGATTGTGACAAATTACTACCGTCAAATTACATAAACTTACCTTTTTCTTTTCCTTGACATCATATAAAGCCAAACTTGCAAAAATGGGCTCAATTTCAATCTCAAACCTTTATAAAGGAAAAGGGTAAAATAATTTAAAAATACATATAAAAGACATAGGTACAGAGAAATTCTTATTCCCAAACTAAATTACCTCAGTACCTTATGCTCCACTCCATCTGTGCCTTGGTCTACATTATACCTTTTCTGAAGCCCACTTCTGCATGTAGATCTCTCGCAGTCTAAATGAACGCTTACCTTTAAGTCCATCTTGTGGCACTATCACGTTCTAACCAGTAATGTGGCCATCTGTATACATGCATAGGCTTGTTTTTAAATAAGCTTTAAAACCAAAGATCTAATGTTTTCTTTTTCTATTTTCAAATTATTAGGTCAAGAAAATCATGCATTTTTGCATAGAAAAACATGTCGTGACTTTCTCAACGACCTAATATATATATATATATATATATTTAATGCAATAAACTTAGAAAATACATAGAAATATTCAGAGCAGTCAAAATTTCTCTATGTGGAAAGAACCACAATTCATAGTATAGTACTTATCCAGCTGAATTTTTCCCTATGTATAAATGCACTTAACTGAATTTTTCTGAGCAAAGAATATCACAGTATAGTCTGTCTGAGCTTCTTTTTAAAAAAAAAAAAAAAAAAAAAAAAAAAAAAGACAAAAATCTGGGTCTTATCACTCTGAGATCCTCCTGTCCCATCCCCTCCCCCCCCCCGTGGGACTACAGGCATATGCCACCACCACACCCAGCTCTTGTTTAGACAGGATCTTGCTATACTGTCCTAGACAGCCTCAAACTCCTAAGCCACCTGCCTCAGCCTCCCTGAGTTAATGGGATAAAAGGCACTGTCTCAGCTTTTAGGTTGGACCTGGAATCACCTGGAATCCTACATCGTCCCAGCCTGCACAGCACTGTATCATATCCATTTGTGTATAGCTTAGCCTGCAGTCTGTTTTTGTAACATTTTATAAGCAAATTTCCATGTCATCATTATTAATCTTACCATTAGTTGGAAGGTTGGCATAGTAATTTCCATTATAGAATATGCCAAACTTTATCCTATAACTGTATACTTAATCTGAGATGTCTAATTCACTTTCAAGAACAATAAGCTGCCCACAGTAAACATTTAGCATATTTAAAAAATATATATTATGTGGAGCTGGACCTGCGGCCTATTCTTAAGGCACATGGCTACCTGTACAGTTCAAGTCTCAGCCCCAGTGGCTTAAAACATGTCTGGCACCTGTATGTGCACACTCAAAATACCAAAAGGATAAAGAAATGGATGAGAAAGGACGGTGGTATGGCTGTGTCCCACCAGAGGGTGCTTTCTCCTCCTGTCTTTCTCTGGTAGGTACATGCACCCTCTTGCAATTAATTATCTCTTCCCTCATGTTTCCTACTTAGCTATTTCCATTTTGGAATTTGAATTAGACTTCAGCTGATATTGCTTTCATATTTTTTATCTATTTACATCTCTGTATAAACTCCATGTGAATTTATTCAGCTCCTAGTTCAATTACTCACTTTTTAGTTTTATCTAATCTATGTTTATCCCACCTGATAGAGCTTATCATTTCAACTATAAAATCTCTGAAAAAGCCAAATGAATCATTTAAAAAATCTTCCTGGTTTATTCTAAGACTCTCTTGCTTCTTTGTTATATTTTTTAAATGGGTATTCACTTAAATATATTTAAAAATAATTATTTTATATCCTAAATGGGATCAGTTAAAACCAGTAAGATCTTTGCAAGTCTACAGTTTGTTTTGCTGACTTCCGGTAATTTTTAACTGGAACTAGAATGTTATCTGTAGAATGGCTTTGAAGCCTGAAACTTTTTATTCTTTTTCATTTTTGCCAGAGAACGTATGCACTCACTAGAGAGAGACAGAAAATGAAAAAGCACTGCGCACTGTGGAGAATGGCCACACTGCAATCCCTTCTCTTCCATTCCTCCCTTTTTTCAGGATTTTGGGTATGCATACACACTCACCTCACATGTTTCTCAAGCCATGGAGGTGGGACAAGAGCAGCACAATCTGTCATGTGAGAATCAGCTGCCTTACCCACCACACCACGGACTGGACCGAAGCCTGGATTTTTTTTTTTGGCTGCCAACAAATTGTGCATTTCTTATCAAGCAAAAAAGAGACTTTTAAACTTTGAGTTTCCTTAAAAGTGAGGACTTCGACAAACATTTTTATCCATTCCAGGAAATGCACAATAATTTAAAAAGTGCATATCACATATAGACAGCTTAGAGAGTATAACTTGAAGATAATGGGAATTTCATACATTAGCCTTTAATAAATTGTACAAGTTATTTTTTTTAAGTTTGTTTTCCAAAGACATAGATATTTAATATTATTTCCACTGTACAAGAGTCACAAAAATAAAGCACAATAGAGGGGCCGGCAGGTGGAATGGTGGTTAACGGCGCTGGACTCCCGCTTGGCTGACTGCAGTTCAAATCCCGGACCTAGTGGCTGGCTTTCTCACTTTCTCGCTCTCACTCTCGCTCTGTCCCTCTCTGGTCAAATTAATATAAATAAATTCAGTTTAATAAAATAATTCTTAAAGAAAAACACAATAGAAAAGGAGAAAAAAGTCCAATGAAAGGAAAATTTGATTCACAGCATTTGATTCACTTCTGGACTCTCTTTCTGGTTCTTGAACGGATCTGTGTGGCCTGCTCTGTCTGTGAATTTGAGCATTCCATATCTTCAAAACTAGATTCGGTACTTTCTTCAATTTCCTTCTTTCTCCTTGTTACTGTTTTTACTTTCAAGCCTCCATTCTACACAACGCTGAGGTCCAGTATGCCATCATCTCAACTTCCTATAGCTGTCAGTCCTTGCTAAAGAATCTCTCGTAAATTTTGATAAAGAGATATCTCAGTATAGTCCAGGAACTTCACTGTTTCCATGTATTTAGCAATTTCATCTAGCTTGTTTTTCCTCAGGGAGACATTTGTCCATCAACCCTGCCATATTTTCTCTGTATCTAATTTTGGAATCTATAACACAGGATCTTTCAAATTACCTCCCAAGGAAGGTGGCCACTAACCACTGGGCCATGCAATAACCAAGTATTTCCAAATCACAATGTCTTGATGGGGCCATGCCATTATGCATATCAATGCTTATGAATCCTACAGTGCTGTCGTGACATCTTTTAGGGTCCTCTTTGTACTCTTTTATGAACTCCTTCTGGGTAGTACCGATAAGCAAGGCCAAAATATACCAAGGAAACCTGGTCACGTAAGAAACCAAGTCACCAGGTCCAGACCCAAACCACATTGGCCATGTGGGAGTCCAGCGCCCTTAACCACCACACCACCTGCTGGCCCCAAAATATAAAAACACTTTGAACTGAATTTTTGCCTTGAGTTTTTGGAGCCACAGACAATATGCAAAGTCACAGCAAGGAATTCTGACAGGAGTTTTCATCCCTCCTGTTTCCTATCTGACATCTCCTTGTTAGAGCCAAAGTTGTGATAGACAAATATCTCTACTACTTAGAATATTATTCCTATGAAATCTAATGTCAGGCACTTACGTAGGAGTCTAGTTCTACCCTGCTTGAGTGCCAAGCTCTTTCTCTTGCATAGTCCATTAAAACCAAACATGAGCAATAACTCTAATGTAAAAAGTAGCTACAGAGTACCAACCCCTCTGCGAAATCAAAATTTCTTAGCATTTTTACGCTTCCGAAAAATTCATTTCAAATCAGCTTAACCATGCCTAAGAGGGATTTACCTAAATGTTAAATATTTCCCTAAATGTATTATTAACCAGCAGTCTTTTCAATAGTAGAAACAATTTTCTCATAGCAGGATAAAGGAAGACTATCCTTAGAAAACAAAATACAAGAGAACTTATTTTCAAAAATTCATCAGTTCCTATAATTAACTAAAATAAAGCTTTTGTTTCTGATTCTTCCTGAACATATAAAGTGACCTCAAGTTCTTCTCATCTTAAATTGTATTTCTTGTCATAGATAAATCAGATGTATATATTTTAACAAGAGTTGATCTAAAAGAACTAAATATAATAGTGTTAAGTGAAAAATAATTCTATACTTTATTTTAGAGCATAGCTTCCCTGAACAGGCCAGGACACACCACAGTTTTAAAATGGCTTCTGAAATTAGCAAGTGAAAGGAAAAGTCCAAGGTGAGGAGAAGTGGTTGAAAATTTTAAAAATAAATAAATAAATAAATTTAAAGAGAGAGAGAGCATGAGACAGACAGAGACAGAGAGAGGAAAGAGGTCACCCTACCTTGTCTGAAAATTTCAGGAGTCTAGAAGATGGGAGTTTAGGGCATAGCTTCCCTGAACAGGCCAAGACACACCTCAGCTTTAAAATGGCTTCTTGTCTGAATATTTCCCAACCCAACATTTATTAAATGATGAATGGACAAACAAAACGTGGTGTATTCATCCAATGGAATATCAGTTAGCCATACAAAGTACTGACACATGCCACAACATAAACAAACCTTGGAATCATTCTAAGTCAAAGAAGCCAGACTAAAGGACCACATATATGATTTCATTTAAAGGAAACGCTCAGAATGAGCAAAAATATTTAGAGACAAAGTAGACTGATGGTTGCCTAGGACTAAAGGAGCTGGGAAAAACAGGGAGTGAGTGATAATAGGTACAGGATTTCTTTTGAAGGTGATGAAAGTACTTTAAAATTTATTAAGGTAATAGTTGCATATATCTAAGAAAATACAAAACCCCATTAAACTGTACTCCAGGTGACATGGGTAAATTCACTGGTGAATGGCACACTGGGAATGTGCTGGGGATACTGCATAATATGTGAATTACATCTCAATAAAGCTTTTATTTTTCTCAAAAGTGCAACCCAAATGTTCATCAGTTGATGAATGGATAAACAAAATGCAATGTATCCACACCATGAAAAAGTGGCCAGCCACACAAAGGAAGGAACTACTGATACATGCTACAACATGGACGAACCTTGAAAACATTATACTAAGTGAAGAAGCCAAAGGCAAAAACACCACATACTAAATAATGTTGTTTATGTGAAGTATCTAGAATAAGTAAACTCACAGAGGCAGAAAAGAAGTTCATGTTTGCTAGGAGTTGAAGGAATGAAGAACAAGGAATGACCACTAATGAGCACTGTTACACATTGAATCATATCCCCCCAAAATTCACGTGTTCAAGTCCTAACCCTCAATGTGAATGTATTTGGAGAGAGGGCCTTGAAGGAGTTAAGTAATGTTAAATGAGGTCCTAAAGATGGGGCGAAAATCTCATGGAATAGGTGTCTTCATAAGAAGAGGAAGGAAGACACACTGAGACCTCTCTCTTTCCATAGGTACACACCCAGAGGCAAGGTCCTGAGGACACAAAGAGAAGGCAGCCACCTACAAGCCAGGAAGAGAGGGCCCACCGGAAACCAACCCACCAGCACTTTAATCTTCAACGTCCAGCCTGCAAAACGGAGAAATAAACTCCTCTTGTTTAATGCATCCTGTCTATGATATTCTGTGATGGCAGACAAACCACACTAATGCAGGCATGAGGTTGCTTTTTGGGGTGATGAATATGTTCTGGACTTAGACAGCAGTATAAACATATACCATGCACTTGTACACTTAAAAAGGGTGAATTGTATGACATGTAAATTATAATGCAATACGGCTATTAAACAGACAAAAAAGGGCCAGCTCCATAGAGCTGTGGTTAAGTGTCATGCACGGGGAACCAGTTCCCAGATGGCCAACCACAGTTTGAATTCCAGCCCAGCAGCTTGAAAAACATGCCAGGCACGTGTGCAGGTATGCCCGAATCCTGATGGGAGGGAGAAATGGAGCAAAAAAGATACACAATGACTGTTCACAATTATGGGATGCTTTCTGTCTCGCTGTGTGTGTGTGTGTGTGTGTGTGTGTGTGTGTGTGTCTTTCTGGCAAGCATACACATCTTCTGGCAATTAAAAAATATTTGAAATGTTTTTCATATTTCATATATGTTTATATATTCAAAAAGCTCACTATACCGCATTTAACAAGTTTCTGGATAAAGCTAACTAAAAATATAAAGCCTTAACTTTCAAGGTGAGAAAATTTCCAGAATTATATACAAAAGTGATCCTTACAAGTTGCTTCTTTTAGGAAACTCCAGGAATGAAAACTTTTTTCCTAAGTCAGAATTAATAACTAACTTAAAATAGTAACATGATATAATGAAAAAAAAATTTGTTTTTCAGTTAATGATTACATAATAATAAGCTTGCCAGCAATGATTCTTTTGAATCTTGGTTTCCTCATTTGTAAAATTAAAAAAAAAAAAAAAACAATATCTACTTTAGAGATTACTCTGAAGATAACATGAAATATAATACAAGAAGGCACTTTGTAAAGCAGAACATAAATGTAAGATAAATCACCTCAATTACAGTAGCTGAAGTTATTTAACTTTTTTTAAGGAAGGTAAAAATACATACTGCAAAATCTTCAAAAAGCAAAGCCTACCATATAACAAACACAAAATCAACTCTTTAAGGAAAACGTTACTTTGTCTTTTTATCCTCTAATGAAGAACAGTATCTGGTAAATACAACAGCATACAGTAAATATTGTTTCAAGTTTTAGGACTAATTGTACAGATGTGTCAAAAATTTACCTTCACATGTGAACAAAAGTGCTCTACATTTGTAAAATTAAAAAAAAAAAAAAACAATATCTACTTTAGAGATTACTCTGAAGATAACATGAAATATAATACAAGAAGGCACTTTGTAAAGCAGAACATAAATGTAAGATAAATCACCTCAATTACAGTAGCTGAAGTTATTTAACTTTTTTTAAGGAAGGTAAAAATACATACTGCAAAATCTTCAAAAAGCAAAGCCTACCATATAACAAACACAAAATCAACTCTTTAAGGAAAACGTTACTTTGTCTTTTTATCCTCTAATGAAGAACAGTATCTGGTAAATACAACAGCATACAGTAAATATTGTTTCAAGTTTTAGGACTAATTGTACAGATGTGTCAAAAATTTACCTTCACATGTGAACAAAAGTGCTCTAAACTTTCATATTTTGCTGAATAGCATTTAAAATTATACATACTATAATACTTTTCAAAAGGACACAAATGCAAATATAAAATCCACTAAGATTTTATTCACTAATGCTCAGAATCTTATTCCAGAAAATAAAAGTTATGCAGTAAAAAAGACAAATACTCACTTGAGTGATAAACATTTTACAAGAAGTCTTTGACCAAAATGCTCTTTGGGTACGTCAGGAACGCTAAGCCGTTCTATTGGGTCTTCCTACAAATGGACAAACACCACTGAAGTGAACACACTTATCATATTCCAACCCTTTACAATTTAAAATTTTTAAGAACTTATTTAGCTAATCTAATACTTTTAAGTCTTCACAACTGAACATAGGACAGAATGATCTATTTATCCAAAAACAGAAATCATTCACTCATAAATATACTTAATTCATAAAAATGAATCATGATTATAAAAAGTATATTTCGGGACCAGCGTGCCCAAGATCCCGAGAGGAGGATGGAGAAGGGATTGTGGCGTGGCTATCCCCCCAGGGGGGGGGGTGATTTCTCGCTTTCTGTCTCTCTGTCTCTCTTTCTGGCGAGTGCACACGCCCTACAGCAAAAACCTTTCCAAATAAATAAATAAATACATATATATATATATATATATACATATATATATATATGTATTTCATTCACAGAAATTAAAACAATATTTCAATAGTTATATTTCCTACATTATAATAACACTACATAAAAATTATATCCCCAAAATATCTATGTTAATGATCATTTGCTTCCTTATATGCAAACGTCGCTACCTCATCTGGTGATGGATGCAAAGCAAAGAGTTCCTTGTGACGGTTGGATTTCCTTTGATCATCATTCTGACGATCTATTTCTTCATTTGGAGTTCGATCAAGTAAATTGGGAAGCAAAGCATCAGGAAGTGAATTTTTCAAGTCAAAGATACTGCAGGCCCAGCTTCCCCTTGGAGTATCATCTATTGACATTGAACGTCTTTTAAGATCATCCTGTCATACAAAACATTAAATATGGATGTATTACTTAATGATAAAAATAAACTATTTAAAAATAACTTCTTATACTACTTAAGCATACAAGTATTACCTGCTCATCCTGGTAGCTGTTGCCATCCGGAGCTTCATCAGATTCAAAGACCTGTTTTGGCAAACCTTTTTGCCTTTCTTTCTGTTTATCTAATGTGTTGGGATTAAATCCTGTTCCCAGTTTATGATACCTATTCAAAATAAAATAGTTAAATAAATATCAATTATTGAAATTTTCCACTTTTTCAGCATCATTATTTAATAAGCCAACCATTCTCTCTGTTGTTTCTATACAAAATAAATAGCAATGTAGAGTGGGTTAAACATTTAATGAGAAGGAGCACTTCCATGTAAAGGTCCTTTAATATAAATAAAGAACAGATTATGAGTTTCCAGAGACAAATCATATTTTCCTTCCAACCATATGTATATGATTTTTAAGCTATAATTTCAATGTGGAGAATTGGTCAGTAAAAAGAAAATTAGGGAAGGTCCAGCAGTTAGCGTAATGGCTATGTTGCTGGACTACCATAAACTTGACTGCAGTTCGAGTCCTGGACCCAGTAGCTTAAAACTCATGCCGGGCACATATGCGTCCATGTGCCCAAGATCCCAAGAGGAGAATGGAAGAGAAGGCATTGTGGCATTGCCATCCCTCCTGGGTGGTGATTTCTCGCTTTCTGTCTCTCTCTTTTTCTAGCAAGCACATGTACCCTATAGCAAAAACCTCTCAAAAAAAATTAAAAAAAAAAAAGAAAATTGGGAAGCAAGGTTAAATAAAATGAGAAAGTATAAAATATATATTACACTAATACAATAATACAAATCTTTAGATCCAGCAGGTAGCATTGTGGTTAAGGCACTAGATCCTACAATGGCAGATTGCGCAGTTCAAGTGTCAGACTTCATGGCTTGAAAAATAAGCCAGGGAAAAGAAAAGAAGAGACTGTAGAGTGGTCATCTTTTGGGGGATGATTTCTCACTTTCCCTCTCTCTCCAGCAAGGACACAGGCCCTATGGCAAAAACCTTTAAAAATTTCAAAATACAAATAATAATAATACAAATCTTTAAAAGATAAAACACACACATACGCACTCACATACACACATATATATATGTATACACATGTATATATATATGTGAATATATGTATATACATATATTTAGCACTAAACCTTAAAATTTCGAAGTCAAAAATTGTTTTGCTGTATCTCATTATGTATATCAGAACCTAAGATGATAGACTTACAAAATAAAAAATGGTAAAATCTACATTACTGTACACACATACTGTTTAATTTTATCTGTGTGTATGTGTGTGTGCGCGTGTGTGCGCATGTGTATGACTAAGAACAACTCTTAAAGTAATTTTCTTTCCTAACAACCCACTATTCAAGAACATCAAATAAGAACTGATCAAAGAGCAGTTACTATTCATAATTCAACACTTTATAGGTTCAAACTGTGGGATTATTTTAATTAGAGCAAAACAATTATGATTACCAGAAGATGGCATGGTTCTTGCTAACAACCAATTTGCAAAATAGTAAGGAATCACATTTGATATGAATCGTATCTTGTCTCATTTTTAAAGCTATTAAAATAGCAGGTAGATGATATTAACATCACAGCATAGTCACAAAATAAAATATAATTTTTTTGTCTGGACAAATTAAAATAAAGACAACATAGTAACATGCAAGGTATTATTCAGAAGCAGATATCCTAACATTTTATTAAATGATTCCAGTATCTTAATCTGTGACGTGACATATATAAACTGCTCTGATAATCTGGAATAGTGCTGCATTCCGTTCTAAAACTGAGAGTGTGGGGACCAGAAGGTGGTGTGGTGATTAAGCTGCTGGATTCTCACATAGCTGCCTGTTGTCCAAGTCCCAGACCTGGCAGCTTGAAAATCACACCCTGTGTACGTGCATGGGTGCCGAAAATCCCAAGAGGAGAATGGAGGAGAAGGGATTGTGACATGGTCATCCTCCCTGGGGGGTGATTTCTTACTTAACCCGTCTCTGGCAAGCGCACATGCCCTATGGCAGACACCTAAAATATTAAAATTTAAAGAAAAAAAACAGTATGAAATTCCAGAAAGCTGAGAAGAATGACTGAGGATCAATACTCTTCTATATTAGTGCCCTGCCCTCCAATCAGATGCCATGATAAGGCCATACATGTTTAGCCATTCAACCACAGCCACCATTTCTCTGACCTCATCTTCTGGCATTCTCACCTGCATTTATTCTGTTCCAGTTACACTGACCTCTCAGTATTTCCTGAACATTTCCAGCATGCTCCTAAATGAAGTCTTTACATATACTGTTTGCTCTTCTGCCTAATAACACCTTTCCCCAGATACACATAGGGCTACTCTCTCACTTCCTTTAGGTCTCTGCTCAAAATCACCTTATCAAGTTAAGACCTCCTCTGATTACTAACACAAAATAGAACATTGTGGTTCTCTTCATGGCCCCTTCTATCCCCTTCACCCTAGTTTTTTTCCTCCACAAGACTTACCTATACCAAATCTGTTATAAACTCATCGGTGATTTTTCTTGTTTGTTTATTGATTTCATCCTCCACTAGAATATAAACTCCATGAGAGCAGAGAGCCAGTTTTATTCATTTGCTGTATCATCAGTGCTTAGTATAGTGCTTGGTATATAGAAGACTCTCATGAAATATTTACTGAATGAATAAATAAATGAAATACTTTGTCTCTTTACCATCCTGTGCTGAATTATGGAAGAATTTTGTGGCTTCATCTTATAATTCACATTGACTCTGCCATTAAGTTTATCTTCTGAGCTTTTCATATTTTTTCACCGATCAAAATTTTATTTTCCGAGGCCAGCAGTTGGTGTAATGGCTATGTCACTGGACTTCCACGTAGTTGACTGCAGTTTGAGTCCTGAACCTGGTGGCTTAAACTCACGCTGGGTGTGTGTGCGTGCATGCCCAAGATCCTGAGAGGAGAATGAAGCAGAAGGGATTGCTGTGTGGCCATCCCCCCTGGGAGGTGACTTCTTGCTTTCTGTGTTTCTGTTTGTCTCTGTCTTTCTGGCAGGCACACATGCCCTATAGCAAAAACCTCTCAACAAAAATTGTAAAAAAATTTAATTTCCAAAGATAACTAATTGATTCTCATGGTTATGATATCATTTTTTTTTTTAGATATTTTTGCTATAGGGCACATGGACTCGCCAGAGAGACACAGAGAGACAGAGACAGAAAGCAAGAAATCACACCCCAAGGGGGGTGGTCAAGAAATCACACCCCGGGGGTGGTGGTGGTCATACTGCAATCTCTTCCACTTCATTCTCCTCTTGGGATCTTGGGCATACACACAAGCACCCAGCATGAGTTTCAAGTCACTGGGTCCAGGACTCAAACCGTGGTCAACTACATGGGAGCCCAGCAACACAACCATTACATCATCTGCTGGTCCTTCATTTCACATTTCTTATGTACACTACTATTACATATGTGTATTCATTACACCTGTGGGTCTTAATATGTGCTCTAGTGA
The DNA here is from genome assembly GCF_000334495.1 of Tupaia belangeri chinensis. Lineage (NCBI taxonomy): Eukaryota > Metazoa > Chordata > Mammalia > Scandentia > Tupaiidae > Tupaia > Tupaia belangeri. The sequence goes on from NW_006159690.1 coordinate 2,004,883, forward strand.
CTATTTCCTAAATTGCTCATTTTCTTTGTAGTTTGATCATTCTTTTTCAAGTGTTCTGGCTTTTGTCAAATACTTGGTGATTCTGAGCTCTATGTTCATTTTTGAATTTGTATCTCCTACATCTGGCTTGAACTACTCTATCTGCTTACCCTGACTCCATAGGCAGTGATTTGGGGAAGGGACAAATCGTGCTACCAGGCAAAGTCTGCCAGTACCTGGCTATGAAGGTTCCTTCTTCCTCCAAGGTATGCTCACCCTGAGCACTATCCCATCAGCTCAAACCTCCATAATTACTACTACTCCTTAAAAAAGGGCAGGTATGTCTGCTGCCACGCCGGTGTGAACTTGAGACAGGAAGTTTCTTTCTTTTTTTTTTTTTTGGAGAGATTTTCACTGTAGGGCGCATGCGCTCGCCAGACAGACAGAGAGAGACATAGAGACAGAAAGCGAGAAATCACCCCCCAGGGGGGATGGTCACGCCGCAATCCCTTCTCCTCCATTCTCCTCTCGGGATCTTGGGCACGCACGCACACGCGCCCGGCGTGAGTTTTAAGTCACCGGGTCCGGGACACGAACCGCGGTCGACTACGTGGGAGTCCAGCGACATAGCCATTACGCTAACTGCTGGTTCCCGAAACAGGAAGTTTCGAAGTAACCGAATGTCCAGCACTTTCCCCAGGCCTCCCTTCCACTACCTGTATTTATTGCTTCTGGTCTTAAGGTATTACTCAAGCTTTTGCATATATCTTCTCCACAGATATTTTATACTGCGTTTTTTCTTGTATGCCTACCTTCTATTTCTCATAACTTCTAGCCCCTTTGTCCTTCATTTAGCAGAGCAGAAAATGGATACCATCTACTACTACAGTAGTCTCCCGATCCACGGTCTCAGCTATGCAGCCAAATGTCATTTGAAGAATCATCGTGGCTCATCATGCAATGATCCAGGTTCTCCCAAAGCAGGATGATAATCCTCCTGACATATCGTTAAAAAGTCTACAGTAGGGACCAGCAGTTAGCGTAATGGCTATGTCTATGGACTCCCATGTAGCTGACCGAGGTTCGAGTCCCGGACCTGGTGACTTAAACTCACGTCGGGCATGTATGCATGCGTGCCCAAGATCCCAAGAGGAGAATGGAGGAGAAGGGACTGCGGTGTGGCCATCCCCCTGGGGGGTGATTTCTCACTTTGTGTCTCTGTTTCTGTCTTTCTGGCAAGGGCACACACCCTATAGCAAAAACCTCTACAAAAAAAAAAAAAAAAAAACACAACTCTACAAAAAAGGCAAAAAAAAAAAAAAAAAAAAAACACAACTCTACATAAAAGGCAGCAGACTGCTTTTATTAGATCACACCACAACTACACAACTAAAAAGTATGTCAGCACTACCCCACAGGGTGACGCCTAGCACAGTATTAAGTCCAGGGAAACAGCAGCTATGTGAGCAAAAGAATGAGCAATGGTGACATCACTTTTGCTAGTGCTATTTAGCACAGACTGTTTCATTTGTGAAAATTATAGTGTCATAACAGAATTCTCCACTACTCATTCATCGTATTTCCTTTAGAAATATAAAATAAGGCTAAGAAGTTTTGGTGAAAAGATCCTTCTGTGTTATGAAAATTAGTAAAGGAAAAGTAGGTTTTTGTTTGTTTGTTTGTTTCTTAATGAATTAATATTTCAAATACAGTCCATTAGAAAAACAAATTCTGTGATATATAGGTCAATGATCTGTAAATACGACTTAATAAAGCAAAGAGACTTTCAAAATAAATTGAAATGGAAAGCTGTCTATTAAATTTAACTTAACTATACAACTTCCAATAAACTGGACTTTTGAGAAATACAAATTATTCATCAATATCTATCCAGAGACTCAAAATCATTCTCATATGAGTTCTTAATGATTTATAATAATATAGAAGGTCCCACAAATACTGTATAAGAGAGAAAAAGTAACTGTGCAACTCCTAAGGAGAAAATATCCATGGACAAAGGTTCCAGTTTTGCTTCTTCAACTATTGTGTTTAAATGAATTTTCAGGTCTCATAATTGCTATTAATCTACCTTAATTTATTTACAAATCAAACCTTTTTTTTTAAAGAATTATTTAATTTGATTTATCATTATTATTTTTTAATTTGCTATAGGGCACACACACTCACCAGAGAAAGACAGAGAGAAAGAGGGAAAGTGAGAAAGCAAGCAGCCAGATCTGGAACTCGAACCATAGTAGGCTATGTGGGAGTCTAGTGCCTCAACCACCACGCCACCTACTGGAGCCCAAACTTGGTATTTTTAAATGTTATAATAAGCATGTAACTTACTTTCTGATCACAATTGCCCAGTCTTCTGTATAACTTCTTATACAATCTCTAACATGTGGATCCATTTCACTATTTTTAAAAAGAAAATATATTTGTAATTTAGACAGGAAAACATTGATGGTTATAAATTTGGTCACTGCAATTTTTATCCTTATAACAGAAAACACTACCACCACAAAATATAGGGTCTACATAAAATAATGGAATAATAGTTACACTGAAATGAGAAATAGGTAAATGCTTCCTTACCTTTCTTCAGGTACAGCAGAAACAAGGGTTCTGCAGTCCCTAGGACTATAAACAACTTCGATATCATCTGGAGGAAATTCAACCAAATCCCTTAGAGGGCCAGAATCCACAGCTAAAGGATGAGTAATGAGGTACTCTTCTAAATCCACTGGATCCACTGCTTCAGTAAGGGGCACCTTAAAAAAGAGGGGTGGCAGTTGACAAGTAGGCAAAAAAGGAAACAATGAACATAAAAATGTTAAAACTTTAAGCAAAGAATATTTACAAATTTTTAAAATACAATATTCTTTTTTTTTTTTAAGAGGTTTTTGCTATAGGGCACATGCGCTCGCCAGAAAGACAGAGAGAGACAGAGAGATGGAAAGCGAGAAATCACCCCCCAGGGGGGATGGCCACACCACAATCCCTTCTCCTCCATTCTCCTCTTGGGATATTGGGCACACACACACACACGCTCCCAGCATGAGTTTAAGCCACTGGGTCTGGGACTTGAACCTTGGTCAACTACATGGGAGTGCAGCGACATAGCTATTATGCTAACTGCTGATCCCAAAAACACAATATTCTTTTAATCTAGTTCTGCCTACAAGTTCAACAGATACTCAACTAGAAGCACTAAAGATACCACAAAGTGTGTCCTTACGCTTCTCTATGCTTTTGGTTATATTTTCTTTAACTGTCTTGACTATACTTTGCCCGTAATGCTCACATAAAAACAATAACATTCAGGCTGGGAGGTGGCATGGTGGTTAAGACACTGGACTCCCACATGGCCGACCATGATTTGATTTCCAGACTTGGCACCTTGCTTTCTCACTTTCCCTCTCTCTCTCTCTCATTCTGTCCTTCTCTGGTTAAATTAAATACTACTACTAATACATAAAATTAAATAAATAATCCTTAAACAAATAAAAATAAAAAACAGTAACAATAATTATAAGCAGCTTTATCATACTTTAAAATTTACAAAGTACTCATTCAAACATGATTTTTTTCTCTTTTTTGTCTCTCTGGAATGTTCACTGCTAAGTTTTAGACAATACTTTTATTTTATTTGTTGTTATTATCTTAGTAAAACATATAACCAAAATGGTCCTCCAAAATGTCTGCCCATTCTAATCCATGGACCCTGTATGTATTACTTTAAATGACTAGATAGATAAAAGTCTCTGTAGATGTCATTCGGAATTTTTAAGTGGGTAGAGCCTAAATACACTTGCATATACTCATAAGGAGGTAAAGGGAAATATGGACAGAACATCCAGAGAACAAAGCCCTATGAAGACAGACCAAAGAGAGATTTGAAGAGTCCAGCCTTAAAGACATAAGTGAAGTAGCCACAAATCAAAAACTTCTAGATGCCACCAGAATCTGGAAGAGGCAAGTACTGATTCTCCTCTAGAGCCTCTGAGGAGAGCACGGCCCTGCCCCAAACCATCAGTGATACTGATTTCAAACTTCTGGCCTCCAGCACTGGGAGAGAATAAATCTGTTGTGTTAAGCCCATCAATTTGGAGTAATTTGTTACAGTAACCAGAAGAAATGAATACACAGACCCTATTGAAAGTATCTACCAGCAATAATAAAAGATTTACAACATTCTTTAGCTAGACTGAAAATATATCTTTTAAAAAGTTACCATATTTCTTTTTTTTTTTCTTTTTATAGAGGTTTTTGCTATAGGGTGCATGCGCTCACCAGAAAGACAGAGACAGAGAGGCAGAAAGCGAGAAATCTCCCTCTAGGGGGATGGTCATGCCGCAATCCCTGCTCCTCCATTCTCCTCTCGGGATCTTGGGCACGCACACACACACGTCCGGTGTGAGCTTAAGCCACCGGGTCTGGGACTTGAACCTCAGTTGACTACATGGGAGTTCAGCGACATAGCCATTATACTAACTGCTGGTCCCAAGATACCATATTTCTTACCTAATCCAAGAAAGAAAGACTATTGAGGCAAAACTATGACAAATGTATGATTATAGACAATGAAAATGAAAACAAGAACATGTTCTTTTTTTTTTGAGAGGTTTTTGCTATAGGGTGCTTGTGCTCGCCAGAAAGACAGACAGACAGACAGACAGACAGACAGAAAGCGAGAAATTACCCTCTAAGGGAGATGGTCACGCTGCAATCCCTTCTTCTCCATTCTCCTCTTGGGATCTTGGGCACCTACACACATGCCCGGTGTGAGTTTAAGCCACCAGGTCCGGGACTTGAACCATAGTCAACTACATGGGAGTCCAGTAACATAGCCATTACACCAATGGCTGGTACCAAACATGTTATTTCTAAGATGTTCAACCCGAATGAAAATACTGCAACATGCCTCTGCAGGCACACATTATTTAAGAGAAGGTCCTTTACATTTCTTTGGAGTGACCAACTTGTAATAGGTAGAGCAACATTTCAAAGTATCAAGTGTGATAATGAATGACTAGCACATCATAAACGCTCAAGGTAGCTATTATTATTATTATTATTGTAACTCATTTAAACCTCCCTCAAACCCTGAAAATTAGAGATTACTATTTGAAGCCTACAAATAAAGGCATTTGTGTCCAAAGAAGTTAAGCAAGATCTGAAAATAAAATAGCCATAAAATAGTGCAATGAAAGTTTGAAACTGGGTCTTCAGCTCTAAACCTCATGTTTTTTTCTCTTATGAACTGCCATAGTTGAACTGCGTCACCCAAAGTTCACATCTTAGAAACTTCAGCTCCAATCCAAGATTGCTGGAAGGCAGAGCTGAATAAGAGGTTGATTAGGGTATGAGGAGACTAATGTTATTATTGTGGGAATAGATTAGTTATCCTAACAGGTATTTTTGCTTTGGTTTTTATGGGGTTTTCTTTTTGCCAGTAGGCACATGAGCTCACCAGACAGAGAAAGAGACAGAAAGAGAAAAATCACCCCCAAAGGGGCTCGGTCATAACTTATCATCCTTTTTTCCTCTGTTTCATCCTATCAGAATTTTGAGAACTGACACACACAGGCCCAGTGTGTTTCTCCAAGGTGCCGGGCCCAGGATTCAAATTGCTGCCAGTCTCGTAGGATCCAGCACCCTATGCACAGTGCTTAACTGCTGCAGTATGGGGCCAGCCCAAGTCTTATTTATGTATTCATTCATTCATTCATTTGTTCATTTATTTTGAGTTTTTCTTTAAATGAGGTTAGCCCCACTTAATTTCTCTTTCCTTCTTTCTTCTCCTTGTGCCCCATGTTCTCTTGCCCTTGGTCTTCCACCACAGGATGACACAGCACAAAGACACTCATCAGATACTGACACCCTGATTTTAGACTTCCTAGACTCCAGAACTGTAAGAAGTAAATCTCTGTGCTTTATAAATTAGCCAGTGTTGGGTATGCTGCTACAGCAGCACAAAACAAACTAAGACATAAGCATTTTGTCTTACCTATGCTCTCAAGTACATATTATACCACTATCATGTTCTTAACAGAGAGAAAGAAAGCAATCCAACAGGCAAAACACAATCTATCTGAAGCACTGTTGCTGGAACAATTGGATTTCCATACAAGGGAAAAAAGGAACTTCAATCCTGACATTAGAACATAAATTGAGATGTATCATAGATGTAAACATAAAATACTAAAACTATAAATATGCTAGAGGAAAACAGCATAATGTCTATAATTAGGGAGTAAGCAATGCTCTCTTAGACATGATACAGAAAGAAATGACTACAAAAAAAAAAAAACGTTTTATGCACCAAAAGGCACTATTAAGAAAATGAACAGGTAGGGCCAGCAGGGGGTGTGGAGGTTGAGGTGCTGGACTCCCACATGGCTGACAACAGTTCAAGTCCCGGACCTGGTAGCTTGCTTTCTGACTCTCCCTTTCTGTCTGTCCATCTCTCTTTGGTCAAAATTGAAGATTAATGATAATAAATCAAATTAAAAATTAAAAAATCTTTTAAAAAATTAAATGAATAGGGGACCAGCAGTTGGCATAATGGCTATGTCGCTGGACTCCCATGTATGTAGCCGGCCGCAGTTCGAGTCTCGGATCTGGTGGCTTAAACTCACGCCAGGCATATGTGCGTGCCCAAGATCCCAAGATGAGGATAGAGGAGAAGGGATTGTGGCGTGGCCATCCCCCTTGGGGAGAGATTTCTTGCTTTCTGTCTCTCTGTCTTTCTCTCTTTCTGGCGAGCACACATGCCCTATAGCAGAAACCTCTCAAAAAAAAAAAAAAAAAAGAATTAAATGAATAGGTAAGCCACACTAAGAAAATATTTACAAGCATATTTGACAAGGAACTGTGATCCAAAGTTTATTGTAAAAGTCTCGTATCTCAATAGTGAAAAGACAAACCACAACTTCAAAAGATAGTATAAAAAGATAGAAAGAAAACTGAGTAGACATCTTTTATAAAGGAAAATAGAAGAATGACTGATAATGACATGGAAAAGTACTCAATGTCAAAAGTTATCCAGGGGTACTTTCGTTTCTAGGAAGATGGAGTAGACATACTTTCCCCTATTCCCACTAAATACAATTGAAACCCATAGACATTACATATAAAACAAACACCAAAGAACACTTCAAAATTAGAGCGAAAAAGCAGACCAGCAGGAAAACTTAGAATCGAAGGAATGACACAATAGTGACACACCTAAAATTTTCTTTTTGCCTTATATAGTCCAATGCTGGTAGAGAAGCTCTCAACCGGAAGTATCAAAAAAAAAAAAAAAAAAGAGTCCCTAGCAAAAGCCTATTCTCCTCGGTCAAAGGACAAGAAAAGGGATGCCAAGCAAAAGAAAAAAGAAAAAAAGCTTAGATCATAATGGCTCTATTCTAGCCAAATATCATATGAAAAACTGTGATCCCAACACACCCACACTAGCAAAGGCCAAGTCAGGAGCTAGCTTCTAACTCCTTACCAAGGCAGTGTCACAGAAGTCCAAGCATGGGTGGGATTTTCCTATCTATTGAGCAGTAATGAATCACTTACCCCCACCGTGTCAGTAGACACCACTCAGGAAATCTGGACTTCCATTCCCACTCAGTGGCAAGAAGGCTTCCCTTCCCCTTATCACAGGTGGTGTCAGAGAAGGCCTAATGACACTCAGGACTCCCATCACTGCCCATGTTAATGAGGCCATACCCACCCTGATGGCAGTATAGGCCATGTGAGGAACAGTAATGACACACTATAGTCTTTCCTAGCCAAGTGAGATGAGCAGTGACTCAGGGGAAGCAGGAATTCCCACTCCTGACCCACAGTAACAAGGAGCCCTTCCCCTCTTTGCTTATCAAGAAAGGACAAAGGGATGGGAACCAGCAGTTAGCATAATGGCTATGTCGCTGGACTCCCACGTAGTCGACCGCGGTTTGCATCCCGGACGCTGGGCATGTGTGCGTGCGTGCCCAAGGTCCCGAGAGGAGAATGGAGGAGAAGGGATTGCAGCGTGACCATCCCCCCTGGGGGGTGATTTCTCGCTTTCTGTCTCTCTGGCGAGCGCACGCGCCCTATAGCAAAAAAACCTCTCCAAAAAAAAAAAGGACAAAAGGGAAACCTGGACCTCTACCCCATCTGTCTACAACAAGATAACATCCACCCACCTTCAACCAGAGCAATGTCAGATAAAGATGCTAAATCATGTTTAAATAAGATCCAATGACTTGGGACTAGCAGATGATGTAATGGTTACGCCGCTGGATTCCCACATAGTCGACCACGGTTCAAGTCCCAGACCAGGCAGCTTAACTCATGCTGGGTGCATGTGTGTGTGTGCGCCCAAAATCCCAAGAGGAGAGTGGAGGAGAAGGGAGTGTGGGGTGGCCATCCCCCAGGGAGTAATTTCTCACTTTCTGTCTCCTATCTCTTTCTTTCTGGCAAGTGCACACATCCTATAGCAAACACCTCTTAAAAAAAAAAAAAAAGAAAAAAGAAATTCAATGTGTCTATAATCCAGTCAAATGCCACTCATCATACTAAGAACCAAGAAAATCTTAACTCAAGTGAATAAAGACAATCTATGTATGTCAACACCAAGATAAGATATCTTAGCGTTATGTGAAAAAAATTTTATAACAAGTACCATGTGGGCAAACCTTGCACTCCAGTGGTTAATGGATCCAGGGCCCACATGGCCAACTGCATGGTTCAAATTTTAGACCTGGAGGACGGAGAAACATGCCGGGCACCTGTGCAGGCATGCCCAAAATCCTGAGAGGAAAGAAAGATGACGAAGTGCTAATCCACCATGTAGACACAACAATTTAAAAATGTATGTACTAAACAAAAGAACTATAAGTTATGTTACAATTGAAGACTTCAAGAGATCTCTCAACAATTGAGAAACAAAATCAAAAAGGACATGGCAGAATCCAACATCGCCATCAGCCACTAGGAGTTAAAGAACACTCCACTCAATGACAGCAGAATATACGCTGTTTTCAAAGACCCAAGAAGCACATGCCAAAATAAACCATATCCAAATCTAACCATTAGCCCATGGCCTGGTGGTTAAAGAGCTAGATCCCCCACAAGATCAATGGTATGGTTCAACTCCTAGACCAGGCAGCCTGAAAAAAACACCAGGCACTGGGGTTGGCAGGTGGTGTGATGTTTAAGGGTGCTGGACTCCCACATGGCTGACCACAGTTCAAGTCCTGGATCTGGCAGCTTGCTTTCTCACTTTCTTTCTCTCTCTTTCAATCTCTCTCTCTCTCTCTGTGTCCCTCTCTGGTCAAATTTAAGTAAATAAATAAATAAATAATAAATAAAGTTAAATAAAATAAATTTAAAAATTTTAAAAAAAGGGCACAAATCCATGCATGCCCAAAATCTGAAAGAAGGGTGAGGTGAAGGAAAAGGGATTGCGGTGTGACCATCCTTCATGGGGGTTGCTTTCTCACTTTTTCTTGGTCTCTGTCTCTCTAGAGAGTGCACGCATCCCCTGGCAAATATAAAAATTAAAAAAGACTATAACTTGACCCATAAAACAAACCTCAATAAATGTAAAAGAACTAAAATCAGATAGAGTATGTTTTCTGACCACAATGGAATCAAACTAGAAAACAGAAATAGGAAAATCTCCAAATACTTAAAATTAAGTAACATCTTTCTAAATAATCTCGGGTTAAACCTGTTAAGTAAAATGAAAGAATGTATTGAACTAAATGCAAAGCAACATAACATCTGTGGAGCGAAGGAAATGAAAATCCAAACTCCAGTGAGATACTACTTCACATTATGATGGTCATTATTTTTTAAAATGGAAAATAACAAGTGTAAGCAATGATATGGAGAAATCAGAACCTTTATGCATTGCTCATAGACATATAAAACGACGCAGCTGCTGTTTCTTCAAAATGCATATGAAAACAGAATTACAATATGATTCAGCAATCTCACTTCTATTATAGGAATATACCCAAAAGAACTGAAAATAGGGACACAGAAATTATATACCCATGTTCATAACAGCTTTATTTACAATAGCAGAAAGATGCTAATGTCCTTCCACAGATGAATGTATAAATAAAATAGGACACACACATATAATAGAATATTACTTAGCCTTCAAAAGGCATAAAATACTGGTATGTGCTACAACCAAGACGAACCTTAAAGATATTCTGCTGAGTAAAATAAGCCAGACACAGAAGGACATTCTACTCATATGAAGTACATAGAATAGGCAAATTCATAAAGGCAGGAAACAGGTTACCAGGGGTTGAAAGGAGAGAAAAATCAAAATGTATTGTTTAATGAAAACATAGTTTCAATTTGGGATGATGAAAAACTTTTGAAATGGATAGTGGTGATGCTTAAACACTAAATATACTTAATGGCAATGAATTGTATATTTAAAATTGGTTAAAATGATAAATCTTATATTTTACCACTAGATGTATATCTAGAAATATAAACATGTTAATATACATGTACACACATATAAAAACTTAAATTTTAAAAAATTTCTAATATTTCTCCACTGAGGTATTATTTCTGAGGTAGTATACATATCAAGATTTATTTATTTATTTAAAAGAATGATTTTATTTAATTTTATTCATTGTCAGTATCTTTATTTTTGGAGAGGTTTTTGCTATAGGGTGCATACGCTCACCAGAAAAACAGAGAGAAAAAGAGAGAAAGAAAGTGAGAAATCACCCCCCCAGGGCGGATGGCCATGCCGCAATCCCTTCTCCTCTCAGGATCTTGGGCGCACACACACACACACACACACACACACACACACATACACACACACATGCCCAGAGTGAGTTTAAGCCATTGGGCCTGGGACTCGAACCATGGTCAACTACATAGGAGTCCAACGATACAGCCATTATGCCAACTGCTGGTCTCCATTTTATTTTCTTAAAGTTGACTAGAGAGAGAGAGAGACAGAAAGAGAAAAGGAAAAGTGAGAGAGCAAGATCCCAGGTCTGGGACTCGAACTGTAGTAAGCCATATGGGAGTCCAGCTGCCTTAAACACCATGTTATCTGCCAGCCCCACATCTCAGGATTTAAACATCATAAATTAATACACAATGAAAATAATGACAAAATCTGGGAAGTAATTACATATGCTTAATTTATTTTTATCTATTTTTTTTCAGAGAGTTTTTTTGCTATAGGGCACATGTGCTCACTGGAGAGACAGAGACACAAAAGGTAAGAAATCATCCCCCAGGGGAAGGCCACACCATAGTCCTCTCCCCCATTCTCTTCTTGAGATTATAGGCACACATGCACATGAGCCCAGTGTAAGTTTTAAGCCACCAGGTCCAGGACTTGAACTACAGTCAACTACATAGGAGTCCAGCGACGTTACCATTACACCATCTGCTGGTCCCATACGCTTAACTTAAACCAAACCTTTTCTCAAAGAATGACTAACCATCTCAAGAAGAAGTACTAGGGTTGAGGAAGAAGCTATGAGATTTCCTTAAAAACCGTAAATCATAAAAAAAAAAAAGGTCATAGTTTTCAAAAGTCAAATATGGGGTCACTGGCTTTCTTGGTGTTGTGTAACCTAGATTTTGATCAAGAAAACAAATTTATTTTCCTACCACTATCACCACTTTCTCTGACACGCTGCAGAGAGAGCTGCTCGAGTTAATCTTGAGATGTTGTCATGAGCTGCTTACAATCAAGTTATTTTGTAAGAATCAGGACTCCAAGCAATCTTACTGATTACCATAATCATAATGCTGCTTCTTCATTACCAATACATGAACTATTATACCTACAAAAGGTACAAATTTCTTTTTCACGTTATCTTTTCACTTTTGATGTCTAGTACTAGTAATATGTATAGTATCTACATTGTTTTGTACTAGTAATCTGTATAGTATCTACACTGTTTTGTATCACATAAGACAATATGTGATGTAGGTACTAACAATCTTGTGAATAGACAATGTAAACATACATACAGTATTGATAAATGCAGTACAGTATTATAAATGTATTTTCTCTTCTTTGTGATTTTTCTTAGTAACATTTTCTTTTCTCTAGATTACTGTAAGAATACAATATATAATACATATAATACACAAAATATGTGTTAATTGACTGTTTATGTTATTGGTAAGGTTTCCATTCAACAGTAAGTCATTAGTAGTTAAGTTGGGTCAGAGTCAAAAGTTATACTGGGGATTTCTGACTGCATAAGGGGAGTTGGGGGCTAAGGAGTTAGCATTACTAACCTGTAGTTCAAGGGTCAACTGAACTAGTCTTTCTACCTCGGTTTCTATTTGAAGATGCTCATAATTATTTTTGATGGTCCCCTGGCATGGTATTTAGGGCAGCTGGATCTCACATAGCTGACTGCGTAGTTCAAGTCTCAGAACTGGAGGCTTGAAAAACATTCCAGGCGTGTGTGCATGTGTGTCCAAAATCCTGAAAGGAAAGAGAAATGGAAGAAAGGGGACTGCAGCATCATTAATCCCCATGCTGGCTATTTTCTCTTTCTCTCTCTCTGTCCCTCTCCAGCAAATGCACAAACCACTTGGCAGATTAAAAAAACCTTTTCACAGAAAATACAATGAGCGACTACACAGTCAGCAAGGATTTTATCAGTCTTGGAGAAATTTTGTTCCAAAGAAGAGCAAATAAATATGGTAGTCCCCTCTTATCTGAAGAAGATACATTCTCATTCTAAGATCCCCAGAAGATGCCTGAAACCATAAACAGTACCAAACCCTATACATGCAGACCTCCATAACCATAGGTTCCTTATCCACAGATTCAACCAATCACAGATCGAAAGTATTTCTTTTTAAAAAAATTGTGCCTATACTGAACACGTACACTTTTTTTTTACTAAAGGTCATTAATCCTTAAGCAACATAGCGTATTAGTTATTGAGTCATTTTTATGCAAATATGTCATGACTTTGCCAACAAAGCAATATTTAGAAAGCATTTACATTGTATTAGGTATTATAAGCAATCTAGAGATGACTTAAAGCATATTTTAAGGGACAATTATGCAGAGGTCATACACAAATCCTATGCCGTTTTTACATAAGGGACTTGAGCATTTGCAGATGTAGATATTTACAGGAAGTCCCCGTGGATACCGAGGAACAACTGAATATACTTTGTTTTTTCAACCTGATAACCAAGACAGCTACCAACTGAATAATGGACAGTTAGTATATACCACATGGATACGCTAGACAAAGCGACGATCCAGGTGACATGAGGTTTTATCACACTACTCAGTATGGCAGGCAATTTAAAACTTATTAAATTGTTTGTTTCTGGAATTTTCCATTTCATATTTTCAAACTCTAGTCTTAGTAAATGAGTAACTGAAACTACAGAAAGTGAAACCACAGATAAGACAGACTACTATATTTGGGATTGGAAACTGGTGGGGAGAATGGGGCAAAAAAGCAAGAGGTTTTTAAATGGGAGAAACAACAGCATGTATGAATACTGATACGAATCATCCAGTGATAGAGAGAGGGAGAAAATGATTATAAAAGAGAAGGGAGAATTACTAAAGTCCTGTAGTTGATGAACTGAGAGAAGTTCTAAGGAGCACGTGCAGCAATTAGCCTCCACAGTTCACCTATTGTAACTGACTGGTGACCACGTAGACTGTGTGGGTACGGATGGTAGATGGACAGACGTGATGGTGGGAATGTACGGAAGTTTTCTATTTTCTCAGCAAAATGGGAAGCAAAGTCATCTTAAGAGTGAAACTGAGGAAGAGCAATTAGAGGTTTAAGGAAGAGGAGGAGGCATGAAATAAGTCAATTAAAATAGTCAGAAATGAATGGTCTAGGAAAATATACAGTTTGGCAATATTAATGCCCTTATAAATCTGTGATCATAAAGTTAAAGTGAGATTGTGTGGTTTTCTCCAGACACATTCAGCTACACAAGTGCAGGTATAAAGCGAGCATGCATGTATTTTTTATTATTTATTTTTTTTTAAAATTTTATTTATTTATTCTTTCTTTTTTAAAGATTTATTTATTTGTAATTTTATTTATTATCATTCTTGTTAAACTTTGACCAAAGAGAGACAGACAGACAGAAAGGGAGAGTGAGAAAGCAAACCACCAGGTCTAGGACTTGAACCATGGTTGGCCATGTGGGAATCCAGCGCCTCAACGACCATGCCACCTGCCAGTCCCACATTTATTTTTAATTTGACAGAGAGAGAAAGAGGGGGAAGTGAGAAAGCAAGCCACCAAGCTGAACCGTGGTCAGCCATGTGGGAGTGTCCTGCACCTTAACCACCATGCCACCTGCTGGTCCCCAGCATGCATGTATTTAAACAGCACTCAGGTTATACAAGGGGTACAATAGCCCAAGAGGAGGTTAAGCAAGAGAGTAATTACAATAATCAACAAATAATTTAAGTTTGGCAAAGAGAGAAATCAGCATTTCGAGGAGTGAGGGTTGGTAAAAAGCTGGTGGATTCCTGGACTCTGTCCTGCTATATGACAGTTGGAGTCAAAGCACCAGAATGGGAAGACAAGAAAGATAAGGGCTAATGAGAGAGTGGGAAGCTGAGATCACAGGGTTACAACTGTTCATGACTGAATCTAGTCTGACTATGGGAGCTTGGAGTAGCTGAGGTGTAACTCAGGATGCGAGACCTTGTCGTTAGATGAGAAGAGTTCAAGACGACGAGAGGATATTGGGAGAATCATCTCTACATACACAGAAATCACTCAGAAATTCAGATATTCTAAATTCCTTCCAATTAGCATGTACTGTTATTAAAAGGAACCGCTTTAAACTTTTAAAGACACAAACATTATAAACAGTCATTAAAACTCAATCAAACCGTTATTTCCCTGACATACCACATTTATTCAGTAATTGGTATTCTTTCACTGCTAAATGGAAAATGTTAATGTAATATATTATTCGCTTTTTAGTTCTCTACAGCATTTGGAGAAAAAAAATTGACCTCTAATTTTAAGACAAATGAAGATGTTTTAAATTCCTGTTCCTAATGTAACTAATAAATATGAGCTTTTATCAAAACTGATTATTCGTATGCCATCTTCTTTAATACAAGAAAATTTATTTATGTTTCTGACATAATAACTAATTTACAGTAACTACTGAATATATATTCATTTCTATCAGAGATAGATAATAATATAAACCCACATAATTATTTACTATTTACCTCAGTGCCTATTTCTAGAATAAATTCCTAAACGTTCATGTAATGAGTCACCTTGGATCTCAAAAGTTCTATAAACGTTAAATTCTAGGGCTGAATAAATCCTAAATGTAAAATTTCTGACTTAGCCAGAAAACCAACATTTCCACAACACTCCCTAACACTTTCTCCCA
>NW_006159690.1:2020287-2031384 GCF_000334495.1 Tupaia belangeri chinensis
AAAGAGTGAAGCAATAACAAAGTAATGTTATGAAACCAGTGATGAAACTCAGTCTGTTGCCTCTCATCTTTGTGGTATTTTTTTCCATGACCTAGTCAGTAATAGATCAGTAACATACATTTTTTTTTATAAAGAACTATTTTATTTAACTTTATCTATTTTTAAATATGACCAGAGAGGAACAGAGTGAGACAGCGAGAGAGGGAAAGTGAGAAGGCAGGTCACCAGGTCTGGGACTCGAACCGTGATTAGTCATGTGGGAGTCCAGAACCCTTAACTAACACACCACCTGCAAACCCCATAACATAGATATTTTAAATATGCTACTTACTGTGGTGTGATGGGATATATTGCCAACAATGTTGAGGTTTTTGAGCAGTTGGGGAGAACCACTGTATTGTCCAGAGATCTGCTTCCTAACTTCAGCTGCCACTGTTCTGTAACGAAGAAAGTATGTTCACATTTTTTTAAAAAGAACAGAAATTAGTTTAAAATAGAAAGAAGCTAATATATTAAAGATTCATTTTAAAGAACAAAATCTCAGCATTTCAATAAGGCTATAAATTCCTAAAATATTTCAGAAAAAAAATTTTTTTAATAGGGGTATAGGGCACATGCACTTGCTAGAGAGACAGAAAGACAGAAAGCGAGAAACCACCTCCTGAATGGCCACACAGCAATCCTTTCTCCTCTCAGGATTTTGGGCATGCACACACGTGGCCATTGTGAGTTTTAAGCCACCCAGGTCTGAGACTCGAACCACAGTCAGCTACACTGGAGTCCAGAGATATAACTGTTACACCATCTGCTGGTCCCTCAGGAACTATTCTCTAGCTTATAATTACACCAGAACATCTTTATAATGCTGCTATAAGGTACCAGAGTAACAGCCAACTCATGTAAGCCTTTTTCTTTTTATGAGGCATTCTAGGGAATATAGTTTGGCCTATGATAGAGCTGGAAGCTACAAAAAGATGTATATTCTTAAGACATAAAACTCATTCTAAAATATTTTATAAACAAATCAACATATAAGAATTTAAAAGAAAATAATTCTTTCCTTTTTAATATTACTGGCTTCACGTTCATGCCCCAGAAAACTACTCTCTACTTTAACAATAAAAAATTGTCCTTATATCCCAGCATTAATAGTTTTCTACAAGCTGACCCTAATCTACCTTTCTAGAATTTCCTAGAATGCTATTTCTCTCCCAGAGCTACCAATCCAATTCACAAATAGTTTAAAGATATAACTCAAATGCCAAGATCTTCACACAAATTTTTGGCTCATTCAAATTTTTCTTTTTTAATTCATTGTTGAATTTTTAAATTTTATTTATTTATTGTTATCTTGGTTTTTACAATAGGGCATGTATACTCACCAGACAAAGGGAGAGATAGGAGGAAGTAAAAGTGTGAAATCACACCCCAGGGAGCTTGGCAATCTCTCCTCCTCTAGTTCCCTCTCAGGATTTTTGGGCATGCACACAACCGTGCCTGGCATGTATTTCAAGCCACCAGGTCTGGGAGTCAAAACACACAGCCAGCCATGTGGGATCCAGCCACCCCAACCTCTATGCCACCTGCTGGCTCTGTTAGTAAGATTTTTATTAACCAAAAAAAGTAACACATTGAACACAAGCAAAAGATTGCTATCCACAGATTTTATACCATTAAATTCCTGATGTCAATATCTAAACTCTATCCTATGATCCTCAGGCTGTCACTCCACTTTTATGAAACTTGCCTTCTTCTGTGTTTTTCACTCTTTTCCAACAAATAAATCCTATTTTTTTCCCTACCATTACACTGCATATAATGTGAAAAAGATATAATGGGCTGATTTCTGAGCCAGCTTGTTTTAGAGTGTTCTCAAGCTAATGGGTGAATTCAGAGCCTGGAATATCTTGGTCAACATTATCCATTTATTTACTTATTTATTTAAATGGACTATAGAGGGACAGAGTGTGCGAGAGCGAGCGTGCACATGCAAAAACCTCTCCAAAAAAAAGACACAGAAAATAAGATTTATCGTGAAGGCTCAAAATACCAAAATAAGGGGAACCAGCAGTTAGCGTAATGGCTATGTCACTGGGCTCCCACGTAGTCAACCGCGGTTCGTGTCCCGGACCCGGTGGCTTAAAACTCACGCCAGGCACGTGTGCGTGCGTGCCCAAGATCCCGAGAGGAGAATGGAGGAGAAGGGATTGTGGCGTGACCATCCCCCCTGGGGGGTGATTTCTCGCTTTCTATCTCTATGTCTCTCTCTGTCTGTCTGGCGAGCGCACACGCCCTACAGTGAAAATCTCTCAAAAAAAAAAAAAAAAAAAACACCAAAATAAGCTCAACTTTATGGGTACGCGAGGTACTTCGGATTGTATTTGTGTTTCAAAAGACCAACTCATTATTCATATTGCCAAAACTTGGCAGCAGCAAGCTGTCCTTCAGTGGGTAGACTATGAACAAACGTGGTACATCCATACAACAGAGTCGTACTCCGTGCTAAAAAGAAATGCACTATCAGGCCACTAAGAGACACAGGAGAACCTCTGAAGGATACGGCTAAGTGAAAGAAGCCACTCTGGAAAGAATACATAGTATATGATGCCAACTATATGGTAGCATGGAAAAAGCAAAACTATAAAGACATTAAAAAAAACAGTTGTTGTCAGGGACTGGAAGTAGAAGAAAAGGCTCATAAGTAGAAGAGAACACAGGGATGGATGTTCAGGACAATGAAACCCTTCTGTATGATACTGTAATGGTGGATACATGTCATTATATATTTGAAAAAAATATTCATGTATAACATAAAAAGTTTTAACGTAATATAGGGATTTTTAAAAATAATAATGTGTATCAACATACACCACACATTGGTTCATTAATTATAGCGAATGGACCACGTGAATGCAAGATGTTAATAACAGGAGAAACTCGCAGGGTCACTGGGAGGAATGACATATAGAGCTCCACCTGTTGCACTCATTTTTCTATAAACCTATAGTTGCTCAAAAAAAGTCTATGACTGAAAAAAGAACATGAGCTAGCTTGTGGCATGGGGGCTAAGGTGGCTGAATCCCATATGACCAACTGTGCGGTTTGAGTCCCAGATCCAGAGGCTTGAAAAACATCTCATGTGTGTTCATGCATGCTCATCCTCTGTGAATGGTACTTTCTCACTTACTCTCTCTCTATAGCCAGCACACACACCTCTGGCAAAATTCATTAAAGGAAAAAAAAAAGGAGGAGTAAGGAAGGAAGGAGAGGGGAAAGCGTAGAAGAGAGAAATAAAAGCGAGGAGAAGAAAGAAATAAGTTTGGCTAGTCAGTAGCTTGAAAAACACGTGACTGCATATGTATGCATGCCCAAAATCTGTAAAGAAGGAAGAGCTGGCCAAGAAGGGGTTGCTGCCTGACTGTGCCCCATGGGTTAACTCAAAACAGAGAAGGGAGGAAGAGAAGAACATCAAGAAAATAATTAGAGGTTAGAATTACTAACTGGAGAGGGAATGAAATCTTTCAAAGGGAGAACAGATTAAGGAAAGGGCAAAGGGCAAATTACGTAAGGCTTCTGTGTGAAAAGTCAGAAACATGCACTTCAGTTTAGGACTCCATTAGGCTTTTCAAGGAAGCGTATATATGGCGAGTAATCATTACTACATTTAATTTAAAGTCCTTACACAGCCTGATCCTCTCGAGACTGAGATAAAATATGAAAAAGTCTTTTAAAAAAGAAATATATAGGGCCAGCAGGTGGTGTGGTGAGTAAGGTGCTGGACTCCCGCATGGCTGACTGCAGTTCAAGTCCCAGACCTGGCAGCTTGCTCTCTCACTTTCCCTCTCTCTCTCTGGTGACAACAGCAAATTTTTAAACAATAAGAAATAAAATTAAATAAATAATTTTTTAAAAAGAGATAGAGAGCAAATGTTCTATGTCTGCCTACCTCTGTGCTATTCAACTTAGTTTATCAATCTGAGCACTACCTCAGTGTTTCTAGAGCTAAACCATGAGTAATCTGAATCATAAACTGTCATATTTCATCAAATTCAAGGTACCATTAATTTCTAAGAGGTGGCATCACTCCGCATACAGCTATGAAAGAAAAAACTTGTCTACAAGCCATCACAACGGATGACTTCAGAAGATGTTAATATGTGAAAATTGGCCAGCTGTGGTGGTGCAGTGATAACGCAAAGCTTCGTGATGCTGAAACCACACGGGAGGGTCCCAGGTTCGAGTCACCAGGTCTCTTTCTATATATTCAGGCACACATAAGCTTGGTTGGTTGAAGATGTGGGTGGATTGTGGCGTGAAGACCCTGTTGGGGTGCCTCTCTCTCTCTTGGAAGAAATCAATTGTTTTTTAAATGTGAAACTTAAAAAGAAATATGGATATTTCAGAAAGAGGCAGGCAATTTTTTAGCCAGCAGCTGCCGTGGTGATTAAGGTGCTGGACTCCTACAAGGCCGACCACGGTGCAAGTCCAGTTGCAACTCAGACAAGGAATGTGTTTACATGAGAGCCTCTGAAAAGATTTATAGATTAGTAGTAAATATACTTCCGAATAACAATGAACTATATTATGATTCAAGTATCCAAGAAAGAAATGTGATGAATAAATATAGGCCCTAACATAAGTCAAAATCTTTTCCCATAAAATATTTTTTCCAATAAATTTTTCTTACTTTAGTGATTTATAGCTCACAGAGTAAAGAAAAACAAGGAAGCCTTTTGACTTCTAACAAGCTATTAGCTACAATGGTATAATACCCTATAGTTACATACACTCCTAAATTACAACATGAAAATACTTTCTTTCCTTCCCACAAAAATCATGACCCAATATTTGACCTATTTATCAACTCTCTCCATTTCCACCAACTCCTCGCTATATTAACCCAGGTTCGTTCTTTCACAGAAGAAAGCACTCACTCATGCCATTCACCATGGGGTACTGACAATGAGGAAAAAAGTGGAATAGGTTCTACAACAGGAGACCATGGCAGAGTAAAAATATCACTGACAATTCACATTTACTTCGAAAACAGCTAGCAGAACAATTACCAAATGGGCAAAACACAATGTAATAGTCAATGTCAATTAAGATGAACATGTTTATATTCTTAATATATTATACACTATGTACCTATAAATCACAAAAAATTAAGATAAAGAAATTGTAAAAAGAAAGAATTAAAAAATAACCAGCAATAAACCCATATCCTGAGAGAAAATTACACTTAACCTTTTCTTCAGATTACTCCCGACTTTAAGATGCCCCAGATAGCCATGGTTTCTAGAATAAGCAAAGGGTGATAAGGCAAGCTGAGCCTGCCTCTCAGCTCTAGCAGGTAAGGATGAGCAGAGAGTTCAGACTAAAATAAGCACCACGGCTGGAATACAAACCACAGCTGGCCATGTGGGGTCCGGCTTCCAATGCATGGCACCCATCTACGGCACTATGGGGCCAGCCCCAATGTCCTTGTTTTTAGAAATTCTAATGATATATTTATATTTAACTTTAAACATCTTCAGTTATTATTTTGCCTTAGTGGAGAAAACTAACATGTCAGATATGGAGTGTCATCAGGCAAATAATCTTCAAAAGGTGTATCACATCACCACAGAGCCCTGCTGGATTACCCCTGTTCTGTTTCTCGCAGGTTAAAAACCCCATCTGTACTTTCAAAGCACCTTGTGCTTATGGATACATACAAGGAAACAGAGCTTCTGTAAGGCTAACTCAGACAGGCACTGACTAGCTGCTGACTGCTTTATACTACTGATCAAGAACTTTGTCTGACTGACGTGTAGTTTGATTTCAGTGGTAGGAAAGCCCAGTGTTTATAAACATTCTTTTAAATAACATAAAAATTACAAAGTAGATTTCTCTGAAACAGTAGTAATGCAACCCCCTGTATAAAAGTATGGTAGGAGTCAAGGCCAGCCAGTGGCATGGCAGTCGGGATGCTGGATCCCAAATGGCCAACTCCAGGTTCAGGTCCCAGGCCTGTGGCCTGAAAGACACACTGGGCACATGTGCATACATGCCCAAAATCCCAAGAGGAGAATGGAAGTGAAGGGATTACGGCGTGGCCATCCCCGTGGGGGATGATTTCTCCCTTTCCCTCTCTTTGTCTCTTTCCGGCAAGCGCACACACACAAACCTAAGAAAAAAAATTTTTATTTTTAAAGTATGATGCAAGAGAAAAGGGCAAGATAAAGTGTCAAGAATATGGCTTCTTGGGGTCAGCAGGTGGTGTGGTAGTTGGAGTCCCAGACCTGGAGGCTTGCTTTCTCTCTCTCTCTCTGGTGAGCACACACACCCTATAACAAATTACAAAATAATAATAAATAAAATTAAGTAAATAATTTACTAAAAAGTGAATTTGGCTTTTCGGGTCTGGCATTCACTTTTCAGAAGCACCTTTGCAACCTCCTTGAGGAACTAACAAGGACAAGAAAAGTTCAGCTCTGGTTAAAATAAGCTATGGCATCTCATATTTTATATTAATGTCTCAAAACAGGTTAATTTTGGGGGCCAGCAGATAGCACAATGATTATATCACTGGGCTTCCACATGATCAACCATAGTTCAAGTCCCGGACCCGGAGGATTGAAACTCACACCAGGCGTGTGTGCGTGCAGGCACCAAATCCCGAGAGGAGAATGGAGGAGAAGGGATTGCAGTGTGGCCATCCCTCAGGACGGTGATTTCTCACTTTCTATCTCCCTGTTTCTCTCTGTCTCTCTGGCAAATGCCCGCGACCTACAGCAAAAAACTCTTTAAAAAAAAAAAAAAAAAGGTTAATTTTTGTCATTAAAGAAAATGTAGGCCCCACCTTGGAGGCACAGGTAGCAGCAACTATCTGCAGTGCTGAAGCTACATGACTACCACATGGCTGAACCACCATGGGTTCAGATACCTAGTACTGACTGGCGGGAGAGCAGAGGGAAGGGGATCACAGCATGAGGATGCCCAGCCCCCATCTCATTCTTTCAAGAAAGAAATAAAAATAAATTTAAAAAAAAAATAAGAAAATGGAGCACGCAGATGACGTGGTGGTTAGCTGGACTTCCACATGGTCAACTGCAGTTTGAGTCCCAGACCTGGCAGCTTGCTTTCTCACTTTCTTTCTCTCTCTCTCTTTCTGTTTCTCTCTAGTGGGTGCACATGTCCTATAGCAAACTAAAATAATGATAAATAAAATTTAATAAATAATTGTTCTTTAAAATAAGGGAAAAATAAATAAATGTATACTCTCAAACTCTAGTGACATTTTTCTATCATGTGTTAACCAACAATATCTATCATAGCACCTATCACATTGCTTTAAAATTTGTTTACTTATCTCCTTGCAAGGAACTAAGCAATTCAAGGTCAGGACTTTATCTTATTTACTTTCACACCCTCTATTAGAGGTACTATTAGAATACTTAATAAATGTTTACAGAAGGACCAGTAGATGGCTTAATGGCTACATCACTGGACTCCCATGTAGTCGACCGCAGTTCGAGTCCTGGACGCAGTGGCTTAAACTTCCACTGGGCACGTGTGCGTGCGTGTCCAAGATCCCAAGAGAAGAATGGAGGAGAAGGGATTCCGGCGTAGCCATCCCTCCTGGGGGGTGGTTTCTCATTCTCTGTCTCTCTGTCTTTCTCTGTCTTCCTGGAGAACGCATGTGTCCTATATCAAGACCGGGTGACAGCAGCGCCAGCTTGTCCAGCATCGCAAGTCCACACCCCTGAGGTGAAAGCTGTCCAGGTGCATTTAAAACACCAGGGGAACGTGTGATCCCAGGATTTGGCTCCAAGGAAATCTGACCCTACACAAAAGTGTGTCCACGAAAGCTCTCAGGCAGAGGATAACACTGATCCAGAATACAACCAAGAAATACCACGGTAACAAGTATGGTAATAGACAGCAGGGTATTTGGAGATTCCTGAGCTGAGACCTCAGCCATCTCAACCTTGCAGTTCGTTTTACGTGCTTTACAAAGAAGTACGTATTTTGAATTAACAGCAGCAAATATCCATAATGACTGAGCGGATCTGCCCCAAGAACAGAGCCTCCGATCTCAACTTGCAGTTCATGTTCCCTGCCATCTCAAAGAAGAGCAATATCTTCTGGAGAAGATTTTACTTGTGGGTTATCATGTAAGTGACTGAATATGGGAGAAAGCATGATGGTCTTATTGGGTGAGACAGTATTAGCAGAATTTGTAAAGGGTTTTGCTTCTTCACCCTTCCCCTTCACTGTACTTTGTAATGTCAATGTTTATATGAATATGACTTTGTTTGCTTTTCCAGAATAAAGAAGTTCTTAATAAAAAAAAATTGTAATGATCTGCACGGTAATGCAAGGTAATAGTCTGCAGGGCAAGATACAAGAAAAATCAGCTCTAAGGACTGCAAGGAAAAAGAAAAGCTCAAGATTTCCAGATGATGTGGTAGCCACATAGAAGACAAAGGAGAGATGGACAGTAGCACAGTGGTAAAACACAACACGCTGCATGGCTGACTCGCACAGAAGGTTCTGGCTCATGTCTAGAGATCTCCCTAAGCACACCTGGCAGGTGAGTGCTATGATGAGGAGCTGGCTGAGGCTGTGGGGTAGGGAAGGGGGTGAGGGAGATCATGGCATCAGAACGCTGTTGAGGGTGCTGTCTTCTATCTCTCTTTCTCTCTTACTCATGGAAGAAATAAACAAACTTTTGAAAATTAGGGACCAGCAGATGGCATAATGGCTATGTCACTGGACTCCCATGTAGTCGACCACGGTTTGAGTCCTGGGCCCGGTGGCTTAAACTCATGCTAGGCGCGTGTGTGTGCATGTCCAAGATCCCAAGAAGAGAATGGAGAAGGGACTACAGCGTGACCATCCCGCTGGGGGATGATTTCTCGCTTTCTGTCTCTCTGTCTCTTGTCTTTCTAGTGAGTGCACGCGCCCTATAGCAAAAATTTCTCGACAAAAGAAAAAAAATTGTTGGTAAAATCTAAAATTTACATGCAAACTCAAAGGGCTAGCAGTCAAGATACTCTTAAACAGGTGGAAGAAAAGCTGGCTCCAGGGTCTAGCAGTAATGCACTATTTGAAAGAACCCAGGTCCCACATGGTGACCATGGTTCAAATACTGGGTCAGTCAGCCTGAAACTTACCAGGTCCATGTGCAAGTGCCCAAGATCTAATGGACTAGAGAAAGGGAATCATGACATGACCAGACCCTGTGGAGGATGTTCATCTCTCTCTCTCTGTCTCTCTTACACTCTCACATGCACGGATACATGATCTACCAAGAATAAAGGAAAAAATTTTAATTAAAAAGAATACAAAGGTAAGAGAAGTTAGTCTACCAAATACTAAGGCTGATTATAATTAATATCATTTATACTTGGTGAAAAGATACAAAACCAGATCAATGAAACAAAATAGCAAATGCAGATGAACACATACACAAGTGGGTCACAGAATCTAAAATCGAGATGGCAGGGCAGATGAATGGGGAAAATATAATCCATTTAGGAAAAAATTAAAATTTCACATTTCGGGGCTGGCAGGTGGTGTGGTGGTTAAAGGTGCTGGACTCCCACATGGCCAGCTATGGTTCAAGTCCTGGACCTGGCAGCTTTCTCTCTCTCTCGCTCTCCTTCTCTCTCTCTCTGTCTCCCTCTCTGGTCAAACTAAAATAAGTAAATAAAGTTAAATAAAATAGTTCTTAAAATTTTTTTTCACATATCAAGTCCAAGTGAAATATAAAGCTAAATATACCCCTAAGACTACATGGTGATTGGGCAACTGGGTCCCACATGGCTGGCTACATGGTTCGAGTCCTAGACCCGCTGACTTGAGGAATATACTGGGCATGAGTGCATAATGCCTAGAATCCCAAGAGAAGGAAGAAACAGAAAAGAGGGAATTGCGGCATGACTGTCCTCCATGGGGATGCTTTCTCACTTTCTCTATCTCTCTCTCTCTCTGGAGAGCACATACACCTTCAGGCAAATTTTAAAAAGAAAAACATGAACACACAATGATTCTATTCACGTAAGTTCAGAAATAGAAAAAATGGGGCCCAGCCACAGTAGTGGCCACTGAGACAAGGCTCAGCAGGCCGGGACCACAGGGGAGGCCCAGGTTGGATTCTCAGTCCAACCTAAAAACCAGGCACAGTGGCATGTACCTGTAGTCCCACTAACTAGATGAGGTTAAGGCCAGAGGAGTGTAAACTAGAGGCTGGCCTAAACAATACAGTGAGATCCTATTAAAACAAAGCCAGGTGTGGGGCTTCATACCTGGGAAGCTGAGGCAGGAAGACCATTACATGCTATCTTAAAAAACTTTTTAATTAAAAATTTTTAAAAGGGGGTAGGGAGAACCAGGTCCAGCCTCGTGGCACAGTCAGTAGCAAACTGAAATGCAGTGTTGGAAGCCACATGGTTAACTGCAGGTTTAAGCCCCAAATTATCTTAAAAACACCCTAAGCATGTACGTACATTCACAAGATCCTGATGAACTAGAGGGGCGAGGAAAGGGGATTGCGTGAAGAGACCCTGTCAAGGGTGCCTCACTTTCTCTCTCTCTCTCTTTTCTTCTCTCTCCTGGGCTTGTATATGCTCTCTATGTGAATAAAATAAATAAGCTTTAGGAAAAATAAAAAATAAATTCTATATCTGCTTAGGCATGCACTTATAGGTGATAAGAAAAAAGAAAAGCAAGGAAATTATTATCTCAAAAGCCAACAGAGTAGACTGATACAGTCTGAAGAATGGGCAAATTTTAAAGAAAAGAGAAAGGATATGTCAAAAAAAATAAAAACAAACAAAACAAAACAAACCAGCAGCACAGTTACAGAGATGGAAATAAGCATAGCATTTGTTGGGGTATAATGAAAACACCAGACAGACTAGAAGACACACTAAACTAAAGAATAAGTCAAGGGCTAGGTGGCAGCACAGGCATAGCACAATTGGACCCACGTGGGAAAGGTCCTGGGTTCATGTCTCAAGATGCGCCCTGAGCACACCAGAGTATGAGGACCCTGCTGAGGATGCCTCTCTCTCTCTCTCTCTCTCTCTCTCTCTCTCTCTGTTTCTG
>NW_006159690.1:2031415-2038476 GCF_000334495.1 Tupaia belangeri chinensis
TCTTTCCCTCATTTTCTTCTTTATGGTAGAAATAAACATAAGAATGAAAAGAAAAAGTCAATAAGAGGAAGGCCAGATTATAGATGACCTCAAAATGCAAGCTAGAGTTTGGATTTAACACTATAAGCCACTTATACCTTCTTGAACAAAATGCTGTGATGAAATCTGTATTTTAGAAGACTTAATTTACAACACATTTGAATTAAAGGAGGGAGACCACATCAGCCAAGACCCTATTGTAGTCATCTGGAAGTAAAACAATGAAAGATGGCAGGGTGGCGTTCAGTCACAAGACTATGCTAAGCATTGGAGATAAAAAGCCATGACCTAGACCTGCCATCAAAGTGCTCTGAAAAGCAGTAAAAATAGGAGAAAGGCAGGAGCAGGGGAGACATAAGGGAGAAAAAAAAGTAGCTCATGAAATCAGTTAATGAGGACATGAAAAAAGTAAAAGGTTCCTAATCGTCGAGAGCCGCATAATTCAAGAACACACAAGGTAAGCCCATCCATAAGGTCCAAGGATTGACAAAGAGAACAACCAGAAAGCAGCCATAACTAAACCAATATATTTTGGAGAAATGCGATTAGAAAGGAAAAAGGACTGATCAATTGGTAGCAAGAAACCTCAGTAGACTCAAGGTTCTTTGCTTTATGATGAGAAAGGCATGATATGTCTTACGGTGTAAGGGAAAGGGTCATAAAAAGGATTAGGCTGAAGATGTTAGATAGGAAAGGGAAACGCTGGGGGACCAGCAGGTGGTGTGGTAGCTGGGGACTGGATCCCACATAGCCGACTCCATTATTTAAGTCCCAAACCTGGTGCCTTGAAAGGCACACCAGGCTCCTGTGCATGCATATCCAGAATCCCAAGAGGAGAATGGAGGAAAAGGGATTGAAGGGATTACAGCATGGTTACCTCCCCTGGAGAGTGACTTCTCATTTTCTCTCTCTCTCTCCCCCATAAGCACCCGTATCCTATAGCAAAAATCTAAAACAAACAAACAAACAACAACAAAAAACATGGAAAACTGTGAGATCAAGGTTCTGAGGGAGGTGGCAAGGTATGGATTTCAAAGTACAGTAAAAGGTAAGCTTTAGGGACAAGAGACCTTTCAGGCTCAAAGGAAAGATGACTGAACGGCATACTGAGAAATTAGTGTGCCGAGGCTAAAATGAAGGACTCATTAGACTCACATTTTTCAGTGAAACATGAGGTAGGGAAACAAAACAGTATATAAGAGAAATAATTAAGAGTAAACCTCATCTTAAATGAGAAGACATTTATGAAAGGTCAACTCTGGACTGTTCTAGTCTCCCTCTAATACCACTCTGCAGGACAGCAGCAAGAAGTAGGTTAGATATTCCGCATTAAGAATTAGTAAGATGGGGCTAAGGGTCACACTGAGCTGCAAGCTGCTGCAGGGGCGTCTTTAGGAATCACCACCATGGCAGATGACATCAAGACCAAAATCGAGAACTACACGACTGCCCCTTTGGACAGTCGCTTCCGCAACCAGACCAGGAACTCCTGGCAGAACTACCTGGACTTTCACCGCTGCAAGAAGGCAACGACTGCTAAAGGGAGTGACGTCTCTGTGCGAATGGAACCGGCACATGTACAAGTCCCTCTGTCCCATATCCTAGATTTCAACCCGAGATGACTGCTGGCAGAAGGCATATTTCCTAGGAAGACCTGAACTGGCTTCACCCACCTCTCCTTGGCCCTTCATCCTTCTCCCAGGTGGAAAAGTGGGACCTGGGTACATTGTGATCCCTCCCCTGGAATCTTGAATTATGATTTAACTAATAATAAAAGGTCACTGGAAAAAAAAAATTAGTAAGATGGGGGTCGGCAGGTGGCGTGGTGGTTAAGGGCGCTGGATTACCACATGGCTGACCACAAGTCCTGGACCTGGCGGCCTGCTTTCTCACTTTCTGTCTCTCTCTTTCTCTCTGTCTCTCTCTGGTCAAATTAAGATAAATAAATAGATAGATAGGTGGATAAATAGATAAATAAAATTAAGTTTAAAAAAATTAGTAAGATGAGGACCAGCAGGTGGCATGGTGGTTAAGGCGCTGGACACTCCCATATGGCCAACCACGGTTCAAATCCCAGACCTGGTAGCTTGCATTCTCATTTTCCCTGTCTCTCTTTCTCAACTGCTCAGAATTACATAGCTATTACATGGTATGGGTACGAATTCTATTACAGAGAATTTCACCCTGTGCAATATGACCCCAGAGTCTATACTCTTTTCTGTGTTCTTTTGCCTCCCTGGGTTATAAAAATGGGAATGCAGTAAAAAGTTTGAGTGTATATAAACACTTACTGTTGCTGCTGAGTATCAAGTGATAGGACAAAATAATCCAAACAGAATCCTAGATCATTTATCTATAAGCAGCCACAATTCCATGAATGCATGGGCCTTGTCTTCAAAGAGCAGGAAAGACAGACAAGAAAAGAGAAAATTACTTGATAGAGACAAAATATACATGCTGCTTTTCTATGACAAGCTGAGTAAGCAGAATAATCAGTGATACAAGAATAAAAAGCTTTCAGAAATCACCAAATGACAGTCTCAAAAAATAACAGTGTTAAATGCAAACAGCTAAAAAATAACTGAGCCATAAAAGAGATCAGTGGAATTCTTTTTAAAATAGGTGTTTCTGAGGCCAGCTCCGTGGGGCAGCAGTAACAGGCTGCTCATTTGATGCTGGATCCATATGGAAGACCGTGGGTTTGGTTCCCTGGGAGACCCATACAATGTGGGGTATGCAAACCAGGGATCCAGGCTGGCTGGGAAGACTGGGAGCAATCACAGCCTGAGACTCTGTGGAGGATGCTTGTCTTTTTGCCATTATGAAAGAAACTTTTAAAAAGTAGAAGTTTCTTAGTAATCATAAAGTTTTTTTTTTAAAAAAAATAAGGTTTCAAACAGCAATAGGATTTTCACAGAGCAACAAACTTCATATATCAGTATCATAGAAAGGATTAACACTTCCAAGAAAAGATCCCAAGAGAATTATAAATACTGTAAATAAAATAAAAAAATAATAGTTGTGGGCCAGCCACCTACATAGCATAGCAATTACCCACTGTGCAAAGGAAACTGGATCCAATACAACTGATGGGAGTTCAAGTCCCAGCTTTGATGGCTTCATGCCACGAGCACACACCCTTGCCAGAATCCTGATAGGACAGAAAACTGGAGAGACTGCGGCATGACAAGGACCCACTGGGCAGTACTTTGTGTGTGTGTGTGTGTGTGTGTGTGTGTGTGTGTGTGTCTCACTCTCTCTGGCACAAAATAATAATAATAACTGATACTTATTAGGCACTTATGTACAAGATGCTGTTCTAAGCCCTTCAGAGGAAGAGATTTACCTAAACTTCACAACAGTCCTATGAGATGAGTCTTACTGTTATTCCCATTTTACAGTTAGGAAAACGAGACAGAAGTACCAACAGGTAACATGCTCAAGTTTACTCAATAAGTAGCAAAGTTGGGGTGTCAAACCCAAGCAGTTCATCTCTGGAATCAGTGCTATACTCCCTCTAGTAGGAAACTAAGCAGCAGAACAAGAATTTATCCATAAGTATTACTCAATCACATATGGGAATAGAGAGGAAAGTACGTTTCCTTCACTAATCAGATAATTCATCATCTATAGCAGTTCTGCCCTTGGCTTTCCCTGCAAGTTAAATAAGCACACTGTCCCTGGACAACCTCATCAGCTCCTCTACCCTGGATTACAATCTACTTGCTGATAACTCCCAAGGCTACATCTCCAGCCTAACCTCTCTCTCCACTTTAAACCTACACTAATAATCTAATAAGTATTTCTCTTGAGTGATTCATGAACACCTCAAAATCAGCATGTCCAAAACTGAATTACCATCTCCATCTCACCTCACTCCCCACCCTCAAAGCCCCTCTTCTGTTTGTACTCCATTACCTCAGTGACTGCCTCCATCTTTGCTGCATGGCTTGGCTGCTCAAGTTAGAAACGGGATGTCATCCTGGGCTCCTCAGTCTTCCTCACCTTCCATATCATTGCCCCAAAAGTATCTCCCCAATCAGTGCATGTCTCTATTCCCCTTACCTTATTTAATTTTACAAATTTGTAAGGCCACCTTTATTTGTCTTTCTATTATTTTGTACAACCAGTTATCTTTCTTGTGGTTTGTCATTTCCCATCTGATGATAAACTCCATTAATGGAGAACAGACACTGCATATATTCCATACATAACTCTAATGTGTACTTCCTTGACCAGCCTAAGTTCTCAGAGATAAAACTTTTGATTCTATTAAAGAGAAATGAATCCTAAGAATGCATGCCAAGTAACACGTTTTGTTTTTTATTTTTTAATTGCAAAAGAGATTGTGTGTTCACCAGAGAGAGACAAGAAAGAATGAAGGGAGAAGGAGAAAGCACCCCCAATGGGGTGTCAGCTGCAATCCTTTCTCCTCCATTTCTTCTTCCTTTTGGGATTTTGGACATGTGACCATGCATTCCATGTGTTTTTCCTGGTTTCACTGGAACCAGGATTCGAACTGTACTGTCAACCATGTAGGATCTGGCTCTCTTAACCCCCAAGCCATGAGCTGGTCCTCAAATACATCTCTTTTCTGGCATGGAGGTTAAGGTTCTGGACTCCCACTCCACTGACCATGGTTTAAGGCTCAGACCTGGTAGCTTAAAAGTCATGCCAGGCATGCAGGCATGCCCAAAATCCCAGGAGAATGGAGGACAAGGAATGGCCACCAGGTAGCCATCCTCCCCAGGGGGAGACTTCTCACTTTCCCTCTCATTGTCTCTGTCTCTCTCCTCTTCAGTGAGCACATGCGCCATATGGGTAAAAATCTTTAAAAAAAAAACAAAGTGCAATTTCCTATCTATCACAACTCCCTAGAATACACCAGTCATTGTACAAACATTCAATGACGGTATAGGCCATACGCTATCACTTTACACAAATTACACCACTTAATGTTTCACAACAACCCTGTGAACTGGGTACTACTATTATCTTCATTTTCCAGATGAAAAAAACTAAAGCTTAAGAACTTGAACAACTTGGCCAAGGTCTGAAGTTAAAAAATAGCAATCAGGGGCCAGCCAGGTAATACAGTGGTCAAGTCACTGGGCTCATACATGGCCAACCGCAATTTGAGTCTTAGAACTGATAGCTTGAAACTCATGCCTGGTGTGTGTGCCTGCATGCCCAGATCCTAGGAGGAGAGTAGAGAAGGGACTACAACGTGGCCATTCCCTCCGGGAGGTGATTTCTTGTTTTCTGTCTCTCTCTGTCTCTCTAGCAAGCACACATACCCTATAGCAAAAACTCTCTCTCAAAAATAAAAGGAAATGTCAGTCAGGGGACTAGCAGGTGGCATGGTGGTTAAGGCACTGGACTCCCACATGGCCAACCACAGTTCAAGTCCCAGACCTGGTGGCTCATTTTCTCTCTCCCTGTCTCTCTCTGGTGAGTCTATGTGCTCTATAGCATATTAAAAAATAATAAATGAAATTAGATTAATATTTTTAACTAAAAAAAAAAAATTAGCAGTCAGGATTTGAACATACAGACTCTGACAGTAGAGCCCATGTTTTTAAGCACTGCTATTCTGCCAGAAAGAGACAAAGAGAGAAAAATTAAAGGATGGAGAAGAAAAGCACCGACCTTATATCAAGAAATTTTCAGACCAGTTGTGGTGGCACAAGGGTAGCTTCCCCAGCAAATGCTAAATCCAGGGACCAGCAGTTAGTATAATGGCTATGTTGCTGGACTCCCATGTAGTCGACCGGGATTCAAGTCCCGGACCCAGTGGCTTAAAACTCACACCAGGCGCATGCGTGCCCACGATCGCGAGAGGAGAATGGAGGAGAAAGGATTGTGGCGTGGCCATTCCTCCTGGGGGGTGATTTCTCGCTTTCTGTCTCTGTCTCTGTCTGTCGGGCAAGTGCACACACCCTATAGCAAAAACCTCCAAAAAAAAAAAAAAAAAAAGGTGGATCCATATGGAAGGTCAGGGGGTTGGTTCCCCAGCAAAAATGTACACTGCACCTGTGATCCTGGCTAACTGGAAGGGCGGGTGTGTGTGTGTGTGTGTGTGTGTGTGTGTGTGTGTGTGTGTTTCCGCCTGAGATTCCACTGAGGGTGCCTGTCTTTTTCTGACTCTCATTTTTTTCTCTCTCTCATGGAACAAATAATTGGATAAATAAACTAAAGAGAACAAATAATTGGATATACTTACGAGAGAAATGTTGATTTTAATTGAAAAATGTGCCTAAAGAGAGTAATATTATGGAATTTAGGCAATTAACAAGCACCCTCTAGGGAGGTCCAAAACCTTTAAGAGATGTTAGCAAACTAAAGATTCAGAGGTACAGAAATACAATTGTGAAAAAAGAAAAAGAAAAGGTAATTCCTTTCAATGTTTCTTTTCTTGGAACACCCTAATTCACAGAAATATGGTTTTATTAAAACCAAAAAGGACTACTGCCTCATACATAAGTACATCCCACAAAGAAATTCTAAATATTCCAATCCTCCAGAGTAATTCCATTTTATTTCGGGGTAGGGGGCGAGGTGGCAACTGCTGGGAGGTAAAAGGCTCAGAAACCTCGCCCTTGATCACTCGCTTACTTCCAGATTCCTCAAACAGGAGTGGAAGGGCTGATGGGGAAAGCACATGCCTATCATCCATCTTCCTCGGGGGCTGAGCAGCACGAGCACACCCTGAAATTCACAAGCTCCAGCCCACGATCCGACAAGGATCCCGCAGCTGCACACGGAAGGTTCAGACCACAGCTCTCAACTTTTCATTGCGGCCATGCGTTTTAAAAGCTGGGTGCACAAGCCCCCTCCACCCGGGCCCTGGGTGCAGGAAGGGCTCCTGTCAGATTCCTCGGGTGAGGGGCGTGAAGCAGGGGCGGCCTCCCGGGCCCTCAGCCCGCCTCGCGCCGCTCCTTTTGTTGGGGTGGAGAGGAGGGCGGACCCCGCACCCTGCCGGGGGCCCCCGGGGGTGGGCGGGGAGAGCGAAGGGGGCGCAC
>NW_006159690.1:2039653-2072502 GCF_000334495.1 Tupaia belangeri chinensis
GCGTCAATCCCGGCGGGAGCCCCGGCTTCGCAGGGCGGCTGCGGCCGGCTGGAGCCAAGCGGCGAAAATGGGGCGTGGAGGGGAACCTGGACCCCGGCTCTGCCCGCCTTCCTGCCTTGGAGCCCGCAGGGCGGAGAGGACGCAGGGCAGCCCAGAGGGGCCAGTGGCCTGGCGAGGCTGAAAAATAAGATAACCGAAGTGTGGAGGGAGCTTGGCTTTCCCAAAAAGGAAGAGAAGGAAATGGAAGATGGGCTTTGCCGAGGGGACTGTGCGTTGGCGCGCAGGATGGCTGGGTCGGGGTTCCACTAGCGCCCATCTCCGAGCTGTTTAAAGCACGTCGTTGCAGCTTCGACCTTGTGAAATGGGTCGGACTAGAGAAACAATGGTTTTTCTTAAAGAAAAACCAGCCAAAAAAGACCTTTCTCCTGCAGAAGTAACAGCAGTTATTAGTTGAGTTGGGGCGCTTAGCCAGGCACTGGATTAAAGTTTTACACGCATGATGATACTTAATCCTCGCAGCAGGGCTTAGATGTGGGTATTATCCGTATTTTAGAAAGAAGGAAATTGGCTCAGAGAAGCTAAGCGACTGACCCCAGGTCGCACAGATGGTAAACTCTTCCACGGTTCAAACCCAGAGCCCAGGCTTTTTCTCTGAGGATAGCTGTTTCTGCATCCATTACTTCCCCCTTTGGGTGTCATTTTATGCATACAGAGCATATATTTTCAAGTGAGCTCTAATGTTCTTCACCTCGTTGATGTTCTGTTGAATAGTCTCTGTTTACCACTGAAACTGAGCTCACCCATATCCTATAAAACGGACACTAGCAGAGATCGTCGGTTATTATTATTCCGTTGTAATGCCACAGTGTCTAGAATATTTGGTCCCAAGTATATCTGTTGTTTACCAAAGTCATAATGAAACCAAGGAAAATACCTTGGTTTCTTGAAATAACTTTCCTCTTGAGTGCTGCAAGAATTTAGTATGTGTAATTTATTTACTGTTAGTCTCATATTCTCGGTGTGTCCTGTAGAGTATGTTGAATATCTGTTTTTCCTCTTACACCAAAGGAAAATCTGTAGCTTGGAGCCACTAGGTCAAGTGCTCAGAGTCACTCACTGAGTCAGAGGTGAAAGCCTCCATTACTCAGATCCTTAACTTCCTGTCTAATGCCTTGACCTCTCCGGAAGACTTAGTTTATTTGTGTAATAATGCTCACTCCAGGCGCACGCTCTTCTAACCTCTATTTTACTGCGGAGGAAGGTAGAAAGACTTCTACCTAAGTGTAAAGGCCGCCTAGGTACTATTCCCCAAAGGGTACAAAGGCAAACTAGACACTGTTTCGCTCTTAGAAAGTTTGAGTCCATCAGGAAAGAGGACGCAGATGTGCAAAGAACTGTAAGTTGAGGCCAACACTGTACCTGGCCTTTAAGACCCATGACGGTGGGGCTGGCAGGTGGAATTATGGTTAAGGATGACTGCAGTTCGAGTCCCAACCTAGTGGTTTTCTCTCTTACTCTCTCTCTCTCTCCTCCCCCTCATCAAATTAAAAATAAATAAATAAATGAAGTTAAGTAAAATAATTCTTACAAAAAAAGAAAAAATGACCCATGATGGTGACCCAGTCAAGTTCTGCCACTTTCTTACCATGTGATAATGGCCAAGTTACCTAACCCCAACTATAAAATGAGGGAATTGTGAAGATTCATTGACTTAATTCATATAACCTTCTTATGGCTTGACACGGGATAAGTACTATATGTATTAGCTGTTGTTATTGTTATCATTATTCACCCTGTCCTTAAGCTTGTCCTGGGCACGCGATAGTTTCAGAATCAGTTGTCTGCTCTCACGCTCCCAGCCAGATGTTGTGGGCCTTTATCTCTGCTCTCTAAACATATTTGCACTTCTCTGTTAGAGAACTGGCCACATTTTGCTTTGAATAGTTCTTTGTATACATGACTCAGTAGTTGCCAGCGTTTCTGAAAGGACATTGCATGCACTGTGCAGCTTACTGGAGACATTTAGAGTCGACAGAGGACAGTAGGACTAAGCTGTAAGCCGGGGAGACTTAGGCTGGGGAACATTCCAGCTCTTGGAAAGAGCTGGCAGTCACAGACCAAGTCCAGTGGGAGCCAGTGGACCAGGAAAAGTCCAATCTCAGGGAAATATGTGGAACTCAGCAATGGCAGTGAAAACAGAATTGCTTTGAGTGACCAACTTCCATGCTCCCCATACCATCCACTACACACACACACACACACACACCAGTGTCAACCTACTGGACTTCTGTGGAACTGATCCCCCACCCTCTGTTTCAAGAGTGAGCACATGACTTGGCCTGATCAAACAGTAGTGCATTCCCCTGGCTTCTGTGTCTGGGTTAGGGATAGACGTATGAATCGAGTCAAAACAATCAGGCCCGATTAGAACTGAAAATTTCTTTCATCAGGACACTTCCCCTAAAGAAGGCCTACCTGAGAGTAAAGCCAAACACTGCAGAGAGGAGAGCAAACATAAAAAAGACAAGCTTCTAACAGCATGACTTGGCCCTTGGGCTTCACGGTTACATGAACTAATAACAGACTGGATTTTTTCCTCTTGATAAGCTAGTTGAGTTGGGCTTTCTGTCATAAGCAATGGAAAGAGTCTTACCTGAAACGGATTTTCATTCAGTCTGCTAATGTTCACTAAAAACCTACACTACTGGGCTCTGAGATACAATCTTAAGTAACACTCTGTCTATCTTCATAGAGTCTCAGTGAAGAGATAACTAAGGAAACAGTATGTTAAGTGTCAAGACAAGAAAAATTTAGGAAGCGTTTGAGTACATGTAATTCTGGATTGCATCAGTCTTCGGCATCGAGTAAAGACTAGATAGATTATCACTAAAATAGTTACTTGATATGAGGTGGTGAAAGCTTGGTAGAGTTTGTTTAACCATATTATAACCTTGCAGAAAAGCTGGTTGAGACTCTGAGAACATCAATGGCTGGGATTCAAGACCCAAATTTTCCACTGACGGGAAGATACTGGCAAAGAAACTATTTACTAGAGCCCAGAATCAATTTCACACAATAGGCTCCAAACAGTTTTTAGGTAAGAAAACCTTAGGACAGTTTCCTCTTTAGACATACCAGTGTTCTAAAGTCCCTGGAGCAGAAGATTTAGGAATACAGTTGGGGGGGGGGGAAGGAAAGAAAGTCTATGAGTTTCACATGCTATCCCTTATCAAGTTCAAGTTTCTCCCTTTAATATAGCACTAATTAGGGCCAGCAGATGGCATAGTGGTTCTGTCACTGGACTCCCACATGGCTGACTGTGATTCGAGTCTGGCATCTGGTGGCTTGAAACTCACGTTGGAATGTGTGCATGCATGCATGCCCAAGATCCCAGAAGGAGAATGGAGGAGAAGGGATTGTGGTGTGGCCATCCCCCCTGAGGGGTTGATTTCTCACTTTCCCTCTCACTGTCTCTGTCTCTCTTTCTTTCTTCAGCGAGCACATGTGCCCTATGATGAAACCCTCAATTATTTATATTTATATAGAGCACTAAGGAAGATGGATGGGGCACAAAGTTGTGAGGCCATAATACAAAGGGGCAGAGTTTCCATATCATGAGGGATAAAGTTCTAACTTTGTAGGCAGACTGTTCTCCTTCAGAATTTGGAGGAGCATACGGAGTGCTTTATTTAGCCTTTAGCTTTATGGAGCAGCATTGGATTCATACCATAAAATCAACATGGAGCTCCCTTTACTGGAAGGCTTTAGCAAGGCCAAATAAGTATGACCCAGAAAAAGGGAGGACAGGGACATGACACTTGGATTTACCTCAATCCAAAACTAAAGCCTCCGAATTGGGCACTAAATCCAAAGTAGGAATGCTTTTGCCTGGCCTTGCCTCTGTCCCTTACTTTATCCCCTAATACCTGTGTATTGTCGAGCAAATGGGATTTTGGCAAGGGACACTTCAGGAATCCCAAACATGACCATATTTCACACCCATGTTTACTCAGTTCTATTTACTACTCTATTCAGTTATTGCATATTAATCTCTATACTGTGGGACCAGCCGATGGCATAATGGTTATGTTGCTGGACTCCCAGGTCAGTGACTATAGTTCAAGTTCTGGACCCAGCGGCTTAAACCTCACTCCAGGCACATGTGTATGCATGCCAAGATCCCAAGAGGAGAATAGAGGAGAAGGGATTGCAGTGTGGCCATCTACCCTTGGGGAGGGATTGCTTGCTTTCTGTCTCTTTGTCTCTCTCTGTGTGTCTCTCTGGCAAGTGCACGTGCCCTATAGCAAAAATCCCTCTTAAAAAACAAATCTCAGGCCAGCAGGTAGTGTGGTGGTTAAGGATGCTGGATTCCCACATGGCCAACTGCAGTTTGAGTCGCAGACCTCACAGCTTTCTCTCTCTCTCTCTCTCTCCCTCTCTCTCTCCCCCTATCTGGTCAAATTGAAATAAAGAAAGTTAAATAAAATAATTATTTTTTAAAATCTCTGTACCCCATTAGACTTGATTTCTCGCTCACCACTGTATCTACAGCATCTAATACACTGCCTGATCCATTAAAATCACTCGGTAAAGGTGTTTGAGTAGATAAATACCATAAACTAAAGTATTTTCAGATCCTGTCTTAATTTACATTTTGAGGTAAAGACTTGGATGTAGACAGTTTATTGGGGAAATTGTGCTAAGAAGCTGGGATGAGAGAATGGAGAGAGTGACCAGAGGAGGGAAAGCCAGTGCAGGGTACATTGTTGACATGTTGCCACTCTGGGCATCTGAGGCTCAGTCCTGCCCACAGTCTGCCTGAGGTATGGGATGCAATTCAGAATTGTCCCTCAGAGGCTTGGTATTTAGCTACTGATTTCTGGACCACTGGGTTGAACACTTACCCTGGGACATTAACTACCCTCATACTCCATGTAGCAAAAAGCTAAGAGATCTGCTGGGTGCTTTACGTGGGAAACCATCAGTGTGCATGAAAACTACCAATCACAGCTATAGCTAAAGTCAGAGAGGAGCCATGAGGATGAAATAAGGGGCTCCAGTAGTATCACTAGATACAGACCTCCTGGAAGTGACACACAGACCACGACAGTGATCTGCTAGAATGGAACATGTTTGCCCCTCATGACTCTGCTGCTTTACAGAGCTGGGAAGAGCCAAAAAGCCAAGTCACTCCAATGAAAGTAGTCCACAGTGCAGGTTCAATGCCCACTTAAAAACCGGCCTGTAGGGCTGGTCCCATGGCTTAGTAATTAATGGCACGTGATCCCACATGGCCAATCATGCAGTTTGAATCTTGGCTGCAACAGCTTGAAAAAAAAAACACACCAGGTTCATCCATGTGTGAACCTCAAATCCCAACAGGATTAAGAAATGGAAGGGAAGGATTGTACCCTGTTGGAGGTGCTTTCCCTCTCCCCTTCTTTCTCTGTCTCTGGTGAACCCATGTGTCTTACGGTAAAAACTAAAATTAAATTAGAATTAAAATTATACTTTTCTTTGGCGAGTTACATTTCAAGGTAGTTATATTTGATGAGGGAAAGTGTTTTATAAAGAATTTCAGAGGTAGGGCCAGCAAGTGGCATAGTGGTAAAGGTGCTGGACTCCCACATGGCTGATTATAATTGAAGTCCCAGACCTGGTGGCTTGAAAATCATACCAGGCATGTGTGATGCGTGCCCGAAATTCCAGGAGAAGAATGGAGGAGGAAGGATTGCAGCATGGCCATCCCTGATGGTGGTGGTGTAGGGGAGTAATTTTTCACTTTTCCTCTCACTGTCTCTCTCCGGAGAGCACACACACCCTATGGGAAAAAAAAAAAAAAAGAATTTCAGAGGGCCAGACAGATATGCAATGGTAAAATGTGATGCTCTGCAAGGCTGACGTATGGGAGCATTCTGATTCACAATAGATGGCGCTAGTTCATTTTTGGAAGTACTAGAGTCATTCACATCCATGTTATTTGCTATGTCATTTGACAGCTGACAGTTCTAGCTTCATTCTGAAAAAGAAAAAAGTAAGCAATTTGGTTGAGTTTTGGAGATTTTACAAGTTGAAGATGAAAGACCAAACTGCATTTTTGCTACATTTGACTGTTTTACTTCTGTAAAGGGAAGAACACATGTCAAGCTTGTGAAAAGTTCCATAAAGTTCATGGTGGCAGTGCTCTTCAAGAACCTCTGTGACAACTATGGTTCATGAGATCTCGTGCTGGTGATTTTTTTTTTTTTTAAGAAATATTGTTACTTAAGTTTTATTTATTTTTATTTGACCAGAGAGGGACAGAGTGAGAGAGGGAGGGAAAGTGAGAAAGCAAGCCGCCAAGTCTGGGACTGAAACCTTGGTCAGCCACGAGGGAGTCCAGTGCCTTTAACCACCAAGCCACCTGCTGGTCCCTCATGCTGGTGATTTTGATCTCAGTGCTCTTTGGTCAGGGAGGCCCACCTAGGTTGATGATGACAAAATAAAGGCATTGATCCAGTCAAACCCACGTTACATGATAAGAGAGACTGCAAAAATATTGGACGTCCATCATTCAAGTGTTCACAACCACCTGAAGAAGTTGGGATACATAAGCAAGCTCCACATTTGGGTTCCTCATGAACCCAAAGAAGTTGAAGTGCCTTATAACTGGTGATGAGAAGTGGATTGTTTAAAACAATGTGGTGCATAAGCAGTCTCAGTCCAACGTGAGGATTCACCTGAAACAACCTTGAAAACAGATATTCATCAGAGGAAGGGTATGCTCTCAGTGTGGTGGGCTTTTAAAGGTGTTGTGTTTTTTGAGCTCCTACCAAGGAACCAAACAATCAACTCAAATGTGTACTGTGGACAATCTAAACGAATCCATCATCCAGAAATGACCAGAGCTTGTTGATCACAAAGGAGTTGCATTCCATCATGACACACACGTTTGATCACCCAGCAAAAATGACTGGAGCTTGGATGGGATGTTGCCACACCCACCATACTCGCTTGACCTTGTGCTGTCGGACTTTAGCTTGTCCCACTCTCTTCTAAATTCCTTGCATGGTATAACGTTCAATTCAGATGAAGCTATAAATCAGCACTTCGTTCAGTTTTTCACCAACAAAAACAGATCTTTCTATGAACAAGGAATTACGAAGCTCACTGAAAGATGGCAAAAGGTTATCAGACAAAATGGGCAACATATCACTGATTGATCTTTGTTCTTTATATAAATAAATGACCTTGAAAAACAACAAAATACCTCATGACTTTTTTGACAATCCAATGTACTAAGATTTAAGACCTTGAATAGAGAAACAGGAACCATGTTGAAAACTTACCAAGAGATACAGAGAGGCAGGTGAGGAAGAAACAGAAAGTCATATCCCTCTTGATAAAGTTCAGTCAGGGACTAGAAATCAGAAAAGGTGAGATTTTAGTTCTGACTCTGCTGCAATATTACTCTGAGACTTTGAGCGTATAACAAACATTTTTTTAAAGAATTTTTTTTATAGAACTTTATTTTATTTATGTGTTGATTTCTTTTAATTTAACTAGAGATGAACAGAGCACTAGAGAGAGAAAGGGAAAGTGAGAAAGCAAGCTGCCAGGTCCAGGACTCGAATTGTGGCCAGCCATCTAGTAGTCCAGCGCTCTCAACCACCATGCCACTGCCAACCCCAACATATAACAAATTTGGGGGACTTCTCTTTACTCCGCTATAAAATAAAGATTGCAAAACTAGAGACCAGCTAGCAGCATGGTGATTAAGGGCTCTAGACTCCCACATGGCCAACTATGGTTCAAGTCCTGGACTTGGCAGCTTGCTTTTTCACTTTCTTTCTCTCTTTCTGTCCCTCTTTGGTCAAATTAAAAGAGAAAAAAGAGAGAGAGTAAGAAAGAAAGGAAGGGAGGGAGGAAGGAAGGAAGAAAAAGAAAGAAGGTTAAATAAAATAATTCTTTAAAAAAGGAAAAGAAAAAAGATTGCAACACTAGATGGTAGCTAAGGTAAATAAAAACTCTCTATTATCAGTATCATAGAGCGTGAAGAAAAATATGAAAAAATAATTG
Source organism: Tupaia belangeri chinensis (assembly GCF_000334495.1). Taxonomy (NCBI): domain Eukaryota; kingdom Metazoa; phylum Chordata; class Mammalia; order Scandentia; family Tupaiidae; genus Tupaia; species Tupaia belangeri. The sequence goes on from NW_006159690.1 coordinate 2,047,712, forward strand.
GATGCTATTCTTCTTACAAATGTTTTTTAACGGGGACCAGCAGTTGGCATAATGGCTGTGTCGCTGAACTCCCATGTAGTCAACCGCAGTTCGCACGGCGGACCCGGTGGCTTAAACTCACACCAGGCGCGTGTGCATGCATGCCCACAATTCCAAGAGGAAAATGGAGGAGAAGGGATTGCAGCATGGCCATCCCCCCCGGGGGGGGATTTCTTGCTTTCTGTCTCTCTGTCTTTCTGGTGAGCACATGCACCCTATACCAAGAACCTCTCCAAAAAACTGAGGAGTTGGCAGAAGTACCCTGCATAACATTTCTATTCCTTAAAGATAGAGAAAAAGTATGGGGAGCCAGCAGGTGGCATGATGGTTGTGGCACTGGCCTCCCACATGGCCAACTGCAGCTCTAGTCCTGGATCTCGCAGCTTACTTTCTCACTTTTCTTCTCTCCCTGTCTCTCTCTGGTAAGTGCATGTACTCTACAGCAAATTAAAATAATAATAACAATAATAATAAATAAAATTTTTTAAATAATTATATTTTTTAAAATATAGAGAAAAAGTACATGACTACACCTTAAATATGATTCTAAAATAGAATATCACCTGCAATTTAGCTTTGGTATTTGCTGCTTTAATCTATCTGAACTTTCTTTTATTTCACTGTTTTACTTAATGATTGGCTCTGTGTTACTATATGACTGTTTTACAAAAAGTGGGATATCCTACCAAGTCAATTTTGTCTTAGATTTTGGTCCTACTTCTATCCCAGCTTCGAACCCAATGAATTATCTGAAATCATGTCATTTCACCTTCTCTGCTTCTCAGACAAAGATTATACAGGTTGAGTATTCTTCATCTGAAATCTTTATAACCAGAGGTGTTTCAGAATTCAGAAACACCAGCAGCCTGAAAAACACTGGACATGTGTGTATGCACGTCCAAGATTCCAAGAAGAGGATGAAGGAGGGATTGCGACATGGCCATTTCCCTCTGGGATTCGTCTTCTTACTTTCCTTCTTTCTGCCTCTCTCTGGCAAGCACAGGAGCCCTCTAGAAAAAAATAAAAATTAAGTTCATTTTTATCCAGCATGTTTTTTCAAGTAAAGTATAAAATACAAGAACTGCTTAGCCTGCCTTTTGAAATTGTTATCGCTATGCGTTTTCATACTCTTACTTTCTATATATTATAAACTTATAAATCATAGATCTGGAAGGAATTTGAGAGCATATCTGGTTTGATTCAAGTAGAATAAAATGATTTTTATCTAGAACCATCCAAAAAGTGGCAAAACTATTCTGTATAAAAGTCAAGTCTTTGGGCCAGCAGGTGGCGTGGCAGTTAAGGACGCTGGACTCCCACATGGCTGACAACGGTTCAAGTCCTGGACCTGGTAGCTTGCTTTCTCACTTTCTCTCTCTCTCTTTCTCTCTCTCTCACTTTCTCTCTTTGGTCAAATTAAAAATAAATAAATAAATAAAGTTAAATAAAAAAGAAATTAAAAAAAAAAGTCAAGTCTTCCTTTTAATGCTGCTTCATGAGTCATGGAATCTGTTCAGTCTGTGATTTACCCATTCACTGAATAGATATTTTTTAAATGTAACTGTGTTTTAGGGTTTGAACCAGGGTCTGGTAATACCCCTGTGATAAGGAAACAGTTCTTGCTATCCAAGAAGTATCAGTAGATAGGTGAGAAGTAGAGAGGAAAGTAGACCAATAAGTAGGGAATTCTTTAATAAAGGTATGCACAGGGTTGGCCTCATGGCCTGGTGGCTAAGGGAGCTGGATCCCTAGGGGTGAGCAGGTGGTATGGTGGTTATGGCACAGGACTCCCACACAGCTAACTGAGGTTCAAGCCCAGGACCCAGCAACTTGAAAATCACCCTAGGTGGGGGCAGGCAGATGACATAGTGATTGGGGCAGCTGGACTCTAACATGGCTGACCATGGTTCGAGTCCCAGACATGGCGGCTTTCTTTCTCACTTTCCCTATCTCTCTCTGATCAACTAAAATTAAATTAAATTAAATTAAATAATTATTTAAAAAGAAAATCACGCTGGATGCGTGTGCAAGTGTGCCCAAAGTCCTGAGTGGAGACTGGAGGAGAAGAGATTGTGGGGTGGCCATTTCCCCTGAAGGGTGATATCTCACTTTCTGTCTCTCTTTGTCACTGTCTCATGACTTTGGTATGGGAAGTTTTGTTTCTCTGAGCCTCAGTTTTTTTTTTTTTTAATCTGTAAAATAGAAATGGTAATGCCTACTTCATCAATTTGTGAAAATCAGCTGAAATATTTATGTAGTAAAGAAAGTTCCAGTGTTTGGCATATAAGAAAGCTCAACAGGTGACAGGTGTTACTCTCAATAGCTAGGGAAAATAACTGATGGATGGATTTTAGGAAGGTCCTTATCCTGTGCCGGCCCCTTGTAGCTCAGTGGTTAAGTGTTGTGCATCAGGACCTAAATCCTTTATGTCTATGGTTTGAAGCCCAGTCCCCTTGTAAAACACACTGGACAAATTAATGAGGGGAGGAAAGAATTGAAGGAAAAGGATTATGGCATGATTACGCCCTGTTAAGTGCTGCTTGCTTTCTCTCTGTCTCACTCTGGTAAGCTCAGTTTTTCTTTTTTTTTTTTTCAAATGTTCTATCTCTAAATCTAACCAAGAAATGAATCCTAAATATAGGTATAATGCAGATGGGTTTTACTTTTGTAGTATTAATCATAATAATAAAAAAGTGAAAACATTCTAAATGCCCAACACATATGAGGTGTATGAAAAGCAATGTTTTGGGGCCAGCAGGTGGCATGGTAGTTGGGGCACTGGGATGGTAGATTCCCACATGGGACTATGGTTAGAGTCTTATACTCGATAGCTTGTTTTCTCATTTTCCTCTTTTCTTTCTCTCTCTCTTTCTCTCTCTGGTAAGCACGGATGCCCTATAGCAAAATAAAAAATAATAACAATAAATAAAAATGAAATAAATAGGGGCCAGCAGGTGGCGTGGTGGTTGAAGCGCTGGACTCACATGTACTGACTGTGGTTCAGGTTCTGGACCCAGCACCTTGAAACTCACACTAGGCATATGCATGCCCAAAATCTCAATTGGAGAGTGGAAGACAAGGAATTACAGTGTGGCCATCTTCCCTGAGGAGTAATTTCTTGCTTTCTGTGTCTCTATTTTTCTCTGTCTCTCCAGTGAGTGTGCACACACCCTAAAGAAAAAAAAACTCTCTAAAAAATTTAATTCTAAAAAACACAAGCAACGTATTATGGCATATTCTCTGGAGTTAAGAGTGGCTCTATAATAATACCACTCCTATTTATTTGCATCCTGACAGCAGCCTCTCTAGTAGAAAAGAGTAGAATTACAGTATGAGTTATGGATTACACAAGGAAGTATATCTCTCAAAGAAATGTCCTCTCGCCACTCTTAAGAAAAAATTTGAGACCGTTAGCTGGTTATCATTTTATTACCTCTGGCCTCCTTATCAACTCTTATAGACTGCTCTGTAAAAATGGATCTATGAGCTCTGTTAGTAGAGAATGACAATATGGTGAGACATTGCAGGAGGAGCCTTTTCTTTCCTGGTCCATGTACCTGTGCTCCCTACACAGGCCCTGCAGCACTCACAGGTTCTCACATCCATGGCTTCGCCCAGCAGCTCCAGCAGTCATCAGCTTCCCCATCACCCCCTGAGGGTGGACTGTCTCTGGTGATCAGTTTTCCCAGTGTCTAGAGCAGTGGTCCCCACCCTTTCCAACACCAGGGACTGCCTCATGGATGACAATTCCTTCATGGATGTGAATGGGGATGGTCCTGGGATGACCCAAGTGCATCACATCCATCATGCACCCTGTTTCCACCACTACCAAATTGCAATATACAACGAAACAATCACACAACAATAGGGTTCACGTCCCATGAGAATCCAACATTGCTGCTGACCAGACAGGGGGCAGAGCTTAGGCAGCAACCTGAGCAATGGGGAGCAGCTGCAAACACAAACCAGGCCTGGCTCACGTGCCTGCTGCCTGGCCCCCTACCACCACTGTGGGGCCTGGACCCCCAACAGGCCACAAGTCAGCACCAATCTATGGCCTGGGGGGTTGGAGCCCCCTGCCCTAAAGGATGAATTTCTGGCAAGTTCCAGTGTCAAGTTTCCAGCACGTTCCACTCCACCAGTACAGCACCACAGAGACTTACCTGCCTCCAATGAGCAACAACTCTGTCTTTCCAGGAAGACCAAGATCTTAGCCCTGTGAGATGGGGATGGGGCTGTTCCGAGAATGCTCTCAGCCCTAGCAGCTACCTTGTGTTTACCATTCCTATATGCATCAGCTCCATAAGGAGGAAACTGGAAAAGAGGCTAAAGACAGAGTAGTCTGAAAACTTGACTTTTTGGGAGGCAAAAGAAAGCATTTTGTCTAGGCAATATTGCTTAAGGGTAGGAAAAAAAAAATCACTTGATTTTATTATGCCAGTGTCTGAACTCAAACTGAATTCAGTTATTCAAGTATCCCTACTTGTCTGGGTTGCTTAGATATATATGGTTTCAGTCATTTATTTTATGTTTTTGACTTATCCTTGTAGCTTGCGTTGTAAGCGCATCAGAAGAATTCCTCTCTGCTTAGGCTAGTTCCTTGTAAAAACCCTCTAGAATAGAACGTTAAAGATAATATGTCTAGTATTGTTGCAAAGATAAAGGATAACACACACAGAGTTCTTACCATCTACAAGCTGCTCTTTAGTGCTTTGCAGAACAGCTCTGATTCTACTTGCCAGCACAAAAGAATTGTTTTTATTTTCATTCTTTAATTCTAATTTTATTTGTGTTGTTGTTGATGGGTAGATTTTATTACAGAATGATATGAAAGCACTGAGAGACTAAAGAATCTTCCCTGCTTTATGCCTAAAAAGGCTGCAGAGAAAAAAATTCTACATATAAATTCAAGACAGCAAGGAAAATGTGAAAAGAATATCCTGATAACAAATAGCATGATCTAAATTAAATCAATTTATATTATTTTTCAGTAGAGTTATGGGTCACAAATTGATATAGGTGGTTTTCATTTATTTGAGCTAACATGAAATTCTCTAAACCCAATGAACCTTGGCAAACATGCATCAAAAAAATAATAGAAACATATCTGGATTCTTTTTATAAATCTGTTATCCAGCCACAAAATACTCCATGCCTTTGCCAATGATGAATTGAAATCAGCAGAAATGGTCAAGCATGGTAAAAATAGTGTTATCAGAAAGATACCTATGAAGAGAAAAAAAGTAGATACCTTATGTTGACTCAACGACAATTCCATACATGAAACATTAAGCTTAAAGACGAGGGGCTGACAGGTGGCATAGTGGTTAGGGGCACTGGACTCCCACATGGGTGACCATGGTTCAAGTCCCAGACCTGGCAACTTGCTTTCTCTCTCTCTCTCCCCGCTCTCTGGTCAAATGAAAAATAAATAAATAAATAAATTTCAAATAAAATAATTCTTTCAAAAAAAAAAAAGAAGAGGACACAAAGAGTCTTCAAAAGTATGATGCCTGATTTATTATTTCTCAGCATTCCTCATCATGCCTGACTTAAAGAAGAACCTTACGAGTAGCAAAGTTTTTCTCTAGGACAATCAACAGAATAAGATAAACTGGAAACAGTCACTTTCATTTCGGTTGTCAACATTCTTTCTCTTGAATTCCAAAAAAATGATTGAGTGGCCAGACTTTAAGGCATGTAATGTTTTATCAGAGAAGTGTACTTTGTAGTTAATTGTTCTTTTTTTAAGTTTAGTGTTCTCTCTTTAAAAAGATAAGTTTTCATGACAGCAGAAGTACTTTTGTAGTTATCCCAAGTTACTTCTACTGCTACCAGTACCAGTTCCTGTGTGTTAATGAGCAGGCGTTGTAGCTGCTCGGTTCTTCTGGATGTTATCCTTTATCTCTGCAACGGTATTACACATATGATCTCCAGGGTACCAAAGATGGCGGTCAGCAGGTGGCATGGTGGTTGAGGGCGTTGGACTCCCACATGGCTGACTGTGGTTTGAGTACTGGACCTGGCGGCTGGTTCGCGCTCTCTCTCTCTCTCTCTCTCCCTCTTGTTGTGTCCCTCTCTGGTCAAATTAAAATGCATAAATAACTAAAGTTAAATAAAATAATCTTAAAAAAAAGAAAAGAAAAGAAACAAGATGATGGCTTAACCGAGACCACATATTCAGGAGTCAAAATTCAAGTCTGATGTAAGTCAATGAGTTTTACATGTTTCATTACTTAGTTGTTTGGGCAATCTTTACTTAATTTGAGAGGCAAACAACTAGCACCCCTTTCCTCATCTGATTTCCGAAACAATGAGAAAACAAGACATTTGGTTCAGATAATCTGCAAGGCAGATGAGAGTGAGAAGAAATCACGCCTATTACAGATAAAGGTTAGGTTGCAGGGCTGATGCGTGAGCTTCCTAACACTGAATTCAGAATTGTTCAGAATTATGCAGCTTCACACAGTGCTGGAATTGGACGGACCCCTCCCTCACCTCCTGCACAGGGATTGGAACAAGTGCAGTGCTGGCAGAAGATAAGGAGCACAATACAACACTAATACAGACACTAATGGGCTCCTGTCAGCTGAAAGAAACATCAGGAGCAGAGAGCAGTAGCTTCAATAGCACTAATAGCATACTCGCAGGTTAAATACATCTATTTGTCTATCTAGAAGGTCCCGATTGATTGATTTATAGCTCTCTCTAATATTCTTGATAAAAATTTATTTTTTCCATTGCCTTATAAAGTTCCAGAAATTACCCTGACTAGACTCAGAGTTTTAATAGTATCATCATTTTATCATTACAAAGCAATTATACTAAGCACCTACCTGTGTGTAACCTTGGGCTGGAAATTTTAATCTGCCATTGTACCCCTGCTATGATTTCAAGCGAGGACATTTATTTTAATATATTATGAAACATGAGAGTATAGATGAGTTCAATGCTAATAAAAGCTCCCAAAGGCCTTTATCCATCTTATTCAGCACTGTTCCTGAGCTTAGTGCCTGGCACATAAGGGGTCTTCATAAACATTTGTTGGATACATGAATAAATTAATCTACTTTCCCCAAATCTCACATTTATTTTGGTGGTCCATATCTAAGTTAGTGTTTATAGGAGAGTCTTATTATTTGTAAAGGAATATGTTCTGGAAGACTTGTAAAACGAGAAAATCCTCAGTACTCAATTGATGACGTAGAGAAAAACCAAGGAGAGAAAAACCACTTAAAAGAATAAGTACGGGGACCAGCAGATGGCACAACGGTTGTGTCACTGAACTCCCACAGGGTCGACCGCAGTTCAAGTCCCAGAACCAGCTGCTTAAAACTCACACTGGGCACGTGTGCATGTGTGCCCAAGATCCCGAGGGGAGAATGGAGGAGAAGGGACTGTAGGATGGCCATTCCCTCTGGGAGGTGATTTCTCCCTTTCTCTCTGTCTCTCAGGGGAGCACATGCTCACTATAGCAAAAATCTCTCTCTAAACATAATAATAAATAAAATAAAAATTTTAAAAAAAGAGTTAAGTATGTGGGGCCAGTGGGCGGCATGGTAGTTGCGACACTAGATGCCCAAGTGGGCAAACCCATTTGGGGTCTTGGACCCGGCAGGTCGAAACCCACGCTGGGTGTGTGTGTGTGCATGCCCAAAACCCTGAGAGGAGAATGGAGGAGAAGGAATTGCAGCATGGCCACCCCCCTCGGGGGCTGATTTCTTGATTTCTGTCTCTCTGTCTCTCTGGTGAGTGCATATGCCCCACAGACTGGGAAAAAAAGCTCTTAAAAAAAAAAAAAAAAAGAATAAGCATACCACTCCTTTTCTGAACGACTATTTGCGCATATTCTCTCCCCAGCATGTTCTCTTCCTTATACAAGTTTCCCCTCCTCTTTCTTCCTTTCTTCTTGTTTTCCTCTCTCTTTCCCCTCTCTTCTCTTTCTTTTCCTCCTCATCTAAAGAAAGATAGTTGTTACACAGGAAACAACCAAATCAATTTAGAGACCCCTATCTGTATTAGAGGAGCTCAGGGTTCCCTGGACTGGGGAGCCTGAGCAGGTGGGAGAAGACTGACGTGCGCAGCTTTCGAAACCACTGTGGTGTCAGTATTTCTCAGCATACACCTTGCTTACTAAACATGGATGAGAGGTAATTTTTAGTCTGCAGTGGACCCTACGAGGACCACAGGCAAAGTGATAAAGGCAAAATCAGTGACTCTCATTTAACATCATATCTGAGACTTTGCCCCTTATCCTCCAAGGATTCAGGGCCTTCATATTACTGTTCTTCTTTCCCAAGTCTGCCATCCCTCATCTCGTTGCCCCCAGAGCATCGTGGATAAAATACTCCCTTCTTCTCTACTTCCATGTTAGCCAATGGTATTAGCTAGAAAGTGTAGGAATATGTCCTAGTTAGTTTAAGCAGAAAGGTATTTATTAAAGGATATGAAGGTCGTTTACAAAATCTCCTGGAAGGTGAAAGAACTAGGCTTGGAAGATAATGCCCAGATCACATGACAGACAGAATACCCTAACCCACTCCACCAGGGAACCCTCACTGCCTTTCCCACAGACTCTAATGTAGGGCACAGACCCTTCCAGCAGAACCTCTGCTATTGCCTGGGAATCTGGACATACTGTCTTGTTCTTGACAGGCTGGATACTGCCTGCTTCTTTATCTTTCTAGCCTCCATTTCAAAGTCTGCTGCAAAGTATCTGATTAGAGAAGCCTAACTGCAAGAGATATTTGAGAAAGTAAGGTTTTGTTTCTACTCAAAAGGGTAGAGAAATCATCAGATACATGGACCAGCAGATGGCATAATGGTTATGTTGCTGAACTCCCACATAGCCGCCGTTCCAGTCCCAGATGGCTACTTAAAACTTGAGCCAGACATGTGTGCTTGCATGCATGCCCAAGATCCCAAGAGGAGAATGGAGGAGAAGGGACTGCAGTGTGGCCAACCCCCTGTACCCTATAGCAAAAATCTCTCTTAACCCCCCGTCTTCCTGAAACAAAAACAGTCCTTAAAAAAAAAAAAAAGAAATCACCAAATACACACACACACACACACACACACACACACACACACATATAGTATTCAAAGGTGGTGAGCAGTCAAGAAGAATAGAAGAAGTGTAATATCCTACTCCAGTTAACCTTTCAATGCCGACTGATCTGAGGCTGGTAGTCAGCAGATTGAAGTAATTCACACAGAAATGTGGATAACTGATGACTTCAGCACCTCTTTAAGAGTTGAAACTTTAAAAAAAGAGAACTATTTATTTAATTTATTTTTATTATATATTTTAAAATTTGACCAGAGATAGAAAAAGAGAAAGTAAGCCACCAGGTCCAGGCCTTGAACCATGGTCAGCCACGTGGGAGTCCAGTGCCTTAACCACCACATCACCTGCTGTCATAAGGGATGACTCTTTAAAAGAGGAGCTTATTAACCCAAGTAAAATCCAAGTTTTTATAATATTTATACAGAAGAAAATACTTACTTTTAAAACAAGGAAATTGTCTTGTAGATGCTTCTCGATTTATGATGGGATTGGGTCTAAATAAACCCATTGTAAATTGAAAATATTTTAAGTCAAAAATGCATTTTAGGGACCACAGTTAGCGTAATGGCTATGTCGCTGGACTCCCACGTAGTCAACCATGGTTCAAGTACTGGACCAAGTAGCTTAAACTCACACCAGGCTTGTGTGCGTGCATGCCCAGGATCCTGAGAGGAGACTGGAGGAGAAGGGATTGCGGCATGGCCATCCCCTCCGGGGGATGATTTCTCGCTTTCCGTCTCTCTGTCTCTCTCTGTCTTTCTGGCAAGCACACACTCCCTATAGCAAAAAATAAATAAATAAATAAATAAATAAAACTCTCAAAAATAAATAAATAAATAAATGCATTTTATACACCTAACCTACCAAACATCATAGCTTAGCCTAGCCTACCATAAATGTGCTCAAAATACATTAGCCTATAGCTGGGCAAAATCATTTAATGCAAAACCTATTTTATAATAAAACATTGAATATCTTATATAATTTATTGACTACTGTACTGAAAATAAAAAACAGAATGGCTATATGGATACTCTAAGTATGGTGTCTACTGAATGGGTGTCACTTCCCCACCATTATAAAGTTGAAAAGTCATAAATTAAACCATCCTAAATTGAGAACAACCTATAGTTCTTTTATTTCTTTATTAACCTTATTGTGTATGATAGCTTCTCTCTCTCTCTCTTTCTCTTAAAAAAAAAAAAAACACATACTGGGACCAGCAAATGGCCTAACAGTTACATTGCTGAACTCCCATGTAGTTGACCACAGTTCGAGTCCTGGAATCTGGCGGCTTAAAATTCATGCCAAGTATATGTGTGTGCATGCCCAAAAACCTGAGAGGAGAATGAAGGAGAAGGCACTTTGGCCATCCCCTCAGGGGTGATTTCTCACTTTCTCTCTCTGGCAAGCACATATGCCCTATAGCAAAAATCTCTCTGATAAATAAATAACCTATTAAAGTATGATAGCATCTAAAACTATATAATCAGTGTATACAACTTGATGAACCTTTTATTTGTTCATTCAGTTCACATTTTCTTTAGCTTACAATGTGTCTGTCATACAGTAGTCTGGCAATTAAGGAGACCTGGTCCATGCCCTTAAAATGTGATCATCTTGTTGAGGGTCAAGAAAAGTTAATAAATATAAAACAATTCAGTAAATACAGAAAAGATGTATTTATAGGGTATAATAGGATGTCTATATAGAGTATTATGAATGTGTATATGTATGTACATAATATATTTCCATAATATGTACATTTTAGAGATGTACATTCCCAAGTATATATACCCCATATGTGGAGCGTAAATAAAATAAATACATACACACATATATTTTTTTTCCTTTTTGCAAGAGGGGCATGTGTGCAAGAGAGAGAGAAAAAGAGAGGGAGAGAAAGTACCCCCCAATGGGACGTGGACTCACACAATCAATCCTCTTTTTTCTTTTGGAGAGGTTTTTGCTATTGCACATGCACTTGCCAGAAAGACAGAGAGAGACAGAGAGACAGAAAGTGAGAAATCACCCCCCAGGGCGGATGGCCACACTGCAATCCCTTCTCCTCCATTCTCCTCTCAGGATCTTGGGCATGCACGCACATGCGTCCAGTGTGAGTTTAAGCCACCGGGTCCGGGACTCAAACCGTGGTCAGCTACACAGGAGTCCAGCGACATAGCCATTACACCAACTACTGGTCCCCACATAGTCCTATTTCTTTCATCCTTCCTTCCTATCAGGAGTTTGGGCATGCACATGCATGCCCTGGTGTGTGAGGTTTTCTCTATTTTTTTTAATTATTAATTTATTTTTCCATTTATTTATTTATTTATGTATGTATTTATTTATTTAAATTTGACCAGAGTTAGACACAGAGAGAGAGAAAGGGGGAAAGTGAGAAAGCAAGCCACTAGGTCCAGGACTTGTACTGTGGTCGGCCACGTGGGACTGTCCAGTACCTTAACCACCACGCCACCTGCTGGTTCCTAGGATTTCTCTCTTTTTGAGGGGAGGCAGTTAGGAATGTTTCTTGAAAGACAGCTTAAGCAAAGACATAAAAAAGAAATAATTTGGTAATGAAGGGGTAGACGAAATGTATAATACTGGAGGGAGCCTCTTGCAATTTAGTCTCAGTAGAGTGAAAACTAGCAGGCAAGAAAGGGTGAAAGATGAAACGCCAGAGACATAGAAGATAAAAAGTCACCTTTATATCCTTTCTTAATTAACTTAGACTTTCCTCTGTAGTGGATAAGAAAGCTTTAAGAATTCAAGTAGAGGGACCAGCAGATGGCATAATGATTATGTCACTGGACTCCCACACCATCTACTACCGTTCGAGTCTAAGGCCTGGTGGCTTAAAACTCATGCTGGGGTTGGGGAGGGACCAGCAGGTGGCATGGTGGTTAAGGCGCTGGACACTCCCAGATGGCCAACCATGGTTCAAGTCCCAAACCTGGTGGCTTGCTTTCTCACTTTCCCTCTCTCTCTCTGGCCTAATTAAAACAATTGAATGAATAAATAAAGTTAAATAATTCTAAAAAGAAAAAACAAAACAAAACAAAAAAACTCATGCTGGGCACGTGTGCATGCACACTCAAGATCCTGAGAAGAGAATGGTGGAGAAGGGATTGCACATGGCCATCCCCCAAGGGAATGATTTCTCGCTTTCTGTCTCTCTATCTCTCTGGTGAGCGCATGTGCCCTATAGCAAAAATCTCTCTAAAACAGAAAAAGAAATATGGGGCCAGCAGGTGGCCTGATTGTTAAGGCAGCTGGACTCCCACATGACTGACTGGTTTGAGTCCTGAACCTGGCAGTTTGCTTTTTCACTTTTCTCTCTCTCTCTGCCTCTCTGGTCAACTTCGATAAAATTTTAAAAATAATGACAATGAATAAAATTAATTCTTTAAAATTATTTACACTCCACATATGGGGTATATATATACTTGGGAATGTACATCTCTAAAATGTACATATTATAGAAATATATTATGTACATACATATACATAATACTCTATATAGACATCCTATTATACCCTATAAATGCATCCTTTCTGTATTTACTGAATTGTTTTATATCTATTAACTTTTCTTTACCCTCAAAAAGAGGATCACATTATAAGGGCATGGATCAGGTCTCCTTAATTGCCAGACTACCGTATGACACATTGTAAGCTAAAGAAAATGTGTACTGAATGAATAAATAAAAGGTTCATCAAGTTGTATACACTGATTATATAGTTTTGGATGCTATCATACTTTAATAGATTATTTACTTATTTATTTATTTTTGGAGAGATTTTTTAAAGAATAAAAATAACTCTTTAAAAAAATTAAAGTAGAAAATTTAAATGACCAAATTTGTGTTTTATATAAATTGCTCTGGCTGGTGGGTAGAAGAGAGATTTGAAAGGGCTCCACGTCGGAGATCTGGAGAATGTAGGTTGGTGGCAACTGTTCAGCCAAGAATTTTGAGGGTGTGGAGTGTGGTAGTGATGTTAGGAATAAAGAGGGCAGGACTTGAAAATATGTGATATTACCTGGGTCTTGAAGAATGACTAGAACTCGACAGAGAAGAGAAGCAAAAGAAAGCCTTTCCCAGGCAGATGTTGAGGCAGGGAGATGTGGACAAGCAAGGGATGTGTTTTTTTTTTTTTGGAGAGTTTTTTTGCTATAGGGCGCATGCACTCGCCAGACAGACAGAGAGAGACAGAGAGACAGAAAGCGAGAAATTACCCCACGGGGGGATGGCCACGCCGCAATCCTTTCTCCTCCATTCTCCTCTTGGGATCTTGGGCACGCACGCACACGCGCCCGGCATGAGTTTAAGTTGCCGGGTCCGGGACTTGAACCACGGTCGACTACGTGGGAGTCTAGCAACATAGCCATTACGCTAACTGCTGGTCCCCCAAGCAAGGAATGTTTCTGGAAAGTGGAGAATTATTCAGTGTGGTTGGAACACAGGGTCACCACAGGGGAGGAAGCAGAAGGAAAAGCAGTTTGGTAGTCAATATCCAATTCATAAAGGGTTTTCTATATTATGTTTAGGACTCCTTGTAGCTATCCTCACCCACATTTTCCTTTTCTCAAATAATTATTTATTTAATTCTATTTATTATTATCATTTTTCACAAATTTGCTATGGGGCACATACGCCCACCAGAGAGAGTGAGAAAGCAAGCTGCTAGGTCTGGGACTGCAGCCACGGTTGGCTACGTGGAAGTCCAGCACCTCTACCACCACACCACCACTGGCTGGCTCCCATATTTTTATCTTTGTAAGAAACAGACTCTAAACTCCAAGGGATACAACAAAATAAAGGACACAGCCCCTTCAGAAATACTCAGACCGTAATCAGGAATCCTTGGACTGGGAGAGCCTGTAGTTCCTTTCTCAATGTTTCAATTCTGCAAACTTCATAGCCTAAATGACCACAAAGTGTTATCTGCCCTGGAAGTCCCTAATTTTGTTGCTTGACTGAGGCTTTAGTGAGTCTATTATTGGAAGAGGAAGCATTTGTGCTTCAAGTACAGGAAATCACCAAACAATTAACTTCCATGGACTCGTTGGGGCCTGGGTCAAATGCCTCAGTGTGATTGCTTTTGTTCCATGTCAGGCTGTGGAGGAAATGTTTTGCAGACTGAAACCTGGGCTCCACTGCGTTGTGTAGTCAGTGTAGTCAGAGTCAGCAGTGAGACCTTAAACAGTGAGGACCATCTACAGCAGTCAGTGAATATAGCAGGCGGGGCTCTACCACAAGGAAGGGAGGTTTCCAGTACCTAGTCATTTGGGATATTCAGAGATGGGAAAGCCCACTTGCAGACCAGAAAGAAAGCACCATGGGAAGACAGGGAAAGGGAAATAGTTATTACATCTTTGGCCGGGGAAGACTAACCTTTTGGAGGCAGAGAAGATGGTGTGTGTTGGATACAAGACCAGCCTTATGGGGAGGCCGTGGCAATTGTGGAATCCTAGAAGGACATCCTTGTCTCAGAATGTGCCTCAGAGGGAAATGTCAGAGAAGGTCCCCCAAAAGGAAAAAGAGGAAAGTAGAAAACGAAGTAGATGATGGCGAAGATGAGTTTCCCCAATGTCACAGTAGTCTCTAAGAGACCATTGTAGCTGGATCATTTTGTTAATGGAAGAAAACTTGTCTTCATACTCTGGGGTAATGTGATATACCAAGAAAGGGGCTGCAGGTTATTATTATTATCACTACGATTGTTATTGTTTTACGAGAAAGAGCACAGGAGGGAGAAAAAGAGGGGGAGAGATGTTTTTCACAGGGTATGGACACAGGTCTATCCTCCTTCTTGCCCCAGCCTCCTAGTTAGCTAGGCCCACAGTGCACAGCTCTGCACCTGGCCTGTTTTAAGTTGGGCCTGGGAACCAAACCCAGGTCTACCTTGCAAGATTAGCTATCACACAGTGGTACCCTCCTGCTTGCATCATCATGGTTGGGCCTATTATTATTATCACTTTCAAATAAAGAAAGCAGGTGACAATGGAGGTTAAAGGTAGCTGAATTTCACATGGTGAACTCCATGGTTTGTGTCTCCGCCGGCCAGCTTGAAAAATCACGTGAGGCACGTGTGCATGCGTGGCTAGAATCTCAAGAAGAGAATGGAGAAAGAACTGGGCTGTGGTCATTCCCCCTTAGGGGTAATTTTTCACTCTCTCTTTTTCTCTCTGGCGAGTGTACATGTCCTGTGGCAAAAAAAAAAAGAAAAAAAGAGACAGGGTTAAGGTCATAGGGTTGAGATTAGTCAGGGCTTGGTACAAATCCTGATTCTATCACATACTAGCTGTGTCACTTTGGACAAGTGTCTTAACTTGGCTGGTAACATTGTCCTCATCTGAAATATTAGAATATTCATTCATTCATTCCAAAAATATTTGCTGAGCAACCACTACATGAACAGGACAAATAAGACCTCTAAAAAATTTCAAGAAATCTGCATGCTAGTGAAGAGTGTGGCGGGAAAAGAAAAATAATAAATAAATAAATAAAATAAAAATGACTTTCGATTATGAGAAATAGTCTAAGTGTATGAACTTGGAATTAGACTACCCAGATTCAAATCTTGGTTCTGCTGTTTACAAGCTGTGTGATGTCTGAAAGTTACTCAATCTTGGGTCAGTAGGTGGCATGGTGGTTAAGGCACTGGATATTCCCACATGGCCAACCATGGTTCAAGTCCTGGACCTGGTGGCTTGCTTTCTCACTTTCTCTCTCTCTCTCTCTCAGTGTGTGTGTGTGTGTGTGTGTCTAGTTGAGTTAAAAATAAATGAATGAATAAATAAAAATAAATAAATAAATAAAAGTTACTCAGTCTCTGTGCTTCCATTTCCTGATGTGTACATGGAGATAATAATAGTAATAATAGCATCCACTTTATAATCTCATGGGGTGTTTGCAAGAATTAATGAATCCATATAAAGTGCTTAGAACTGTGTATGCCACATGGTATGCAATAATAAGAGTATCTACTAATATAAAGAAAAAAAAATAGGAGATATGACAATGAATTGAGAAGGTGCTACTTAAGATAGGGTAGTCAGTGAAGGATTCCCTGAGGCTATATGATATCTAAACTGTCATCCAAAGGATGAGAAGGAGCAAGCCATGATTTGAAAATTTCAGGAAGAAGGAAATTTAAATGCAAATATGGTAAGGCAAGAAGATGCTTAGCAGAAGAAAAATAACACTTGTAGGGGAGCCACCAAGTGGCATGGAGGTTAGGTTGCTGGATCACACATGGTCAGCTGCATAGTTCAAGTCCTAGACGTGGTGGCTTAAAAGTCATGCTGATATTTGCATCCAAAATGCCAAGAGGAGACTGGAGGAGAAGGGATTGGATGAGAAGGTATTACGGCATGGCCATCTCCTCTGGGAGGTGAGTTCTCACTTTCTGTCTCTGTCTCTGTCTCTCTCTCTCTCTGGTGAACATAGGAGCCCTATAGCAAAAACTTAAAAAAAAAAAAAAGAAAAGAAACCTCTATGGTAAAACATAATGTGAGCAAGAGAGACAGAGAGAGTTGCCTTAAATTTATTTTCTACTGTTGCATAACAAATCACAACAAATTTAAAAGAACACCCACTTATTAGCCCACAGTTCTGTAGGTCAGAAGTCTAGGTGCGGTTGGCTGTGTTACCTGCTAGGGTGTCATGAGGCTGAAATCAAGGCAGTGGCCAGGCTGGGATCTTAAATAAAGGCTTCAGAGGAGAATCCGCTTCCTTGCTCATTCAGGTTATTGGCAGAAGTCAGCTCCTTGCTGTTGTAGGACTTGAGTCCTTATGACTTTGCTGGATGTCAACTGGGGGTGTTCTCAGCTTCTAGAGGCTACTTGCATTGACTGAGCCTTGGTCCTCTTCCTCCACCTTCAAAGCTATCAAGGGTAGGTCAGATATGTCTTATGTTTTTAATTTCTTTGACTTTCCCTTCTGCTTCTACGTTTATGGGATCAAATCATTTCCATTTTGCCATATAATATAACCTTGGGGGATAATTCCAGGAGGTGGATTCTGCTTACCTTACGCATGAAATGAATTTCAGGTATTGCCTTGGACCAGATCATGTAAGGCTTTATAGGACTGATGAGGAGTCAAAATTATTCTAAATAATAAAGGAACACTTTCCTTTGGCAAGATGGAGGAGTACATCTTGGCTACTCGCATCGCTCATTTTTGGACCATCATCTTGTCTTTTTGCTCCTTGAGTTTCTCTCTATAAAGGAGTATGTTGGCAGATAAGCTGAACATGACTCCGGAAGAAGCTGAAAGGTGGATTGTGAATTTGATTAGAAATGCAAGATTGGATGCCAAGATTGATTCGAATTAGGTCATGTGGTTATGGGTAATAATGCAGTCTCACCCCGTCAGTAAGTGATTGAAAAGGCCAGAAGCCTTTCATTTAGAAGTCAGACATAGGCTATGAATATTGCGAAGAAACTTAATCAAAATAGTAGGTCAGAGGCTTCTAATTGGCAACTCAAGACTCTACGGAAGAACCGTAAAGAAAGGATGAAAAAACGATAAAAGAATATAAAATATTAAAATCATTATATAAATGGTGGCAAACATTTAGAAGCAATATATGGAGTATGAATTTTTAAAAATTTGAATAAAATTAGCTATGTTTTTTTTTTCCTTACTGTGAAAAAAAATAATAATAATAAATGAAGCTCCTAAGGTTTGAGCTAGTAGTGTTATGACCTGATTTATATTTTTAAGAGAAAATACGAATTACGGCTCCATGTGGAGACTAGATTGTAGAAGTTGGAATTAGAGTCAGGATATCAGGGTGCAGATGTGAGGTGAAAGTATCTTGGGTGAGCAGAGTGGCTGTGAAGGTAGACAAAGAGAGGATGGATTTTCGCATTCTTTAGATAAAGTCAAAGGGATGTTACTGATCCAGGATGAGAAAGAGATGAGAGAGAAAGTAAACAACTGGAGGATGGTGGTGACATAACTGAGACGAGAATGAGGGGTGGTGGGTTAGGGATAGAGGAAGGGCTTGGAAACCAACGTTGTGTTTCACATGCTTAGTAGGCACCCACATCTTCTCATTAGCTTCCAAGCTTCCATTTTTGCCCAATTCCTCCTCCCACCCCCAATCTCCATAGCAACCACCCTGACTGTCTTAAGACTTAAGTTCTTTTATATCTCTTTCTTGCTGTCAAATGACAAATGGCCTTGGTGCAGTCAGAATAAAAGAGTTTTTACTGTAGGCTACAGAACCCTGTGCGATCTGACCCTGGCTACCTCTCTCACCTCATTTCCCACCATTTTTCTTCTTGCTCACTGTTCTTCAGGAGCCCTAACCTCCCTGTTTCCTAATCTTTGCAAACCTATTCTCATTTCTGAGCTTTTTTAAACTTAATGTGTCTAGGTTTTTGCCATAGAGCATGTGCACTCGCTAGAGAGAGACAAAGAGAAAAAAAAAGTGAAAAACCACCCCCTGGAGGGGCTGGTTACACTGCAATCCCTTCTCCTCCATTCTCCTTTTAGGATTTTGGGTGCAAATACATATGCACCTGGCATGTTTCAAAGCCACCAGGTTTGGGACTTGAACCATGGGAGGCCATGTGGGAGTCCAGGGCCTTAACCACCATGCCACCTGCTGGCCCCCATTTGTGAGTTTTCACACTTAAAATTTGGGGGGGAAACTTTTTCTTTAAATATTCTAAAACACTCTCACTTTGGGTTTCTGCACAGATGTTTCTTCCTCAGAAAGGCCATCTTGTCCATGCTGTATAAAAATAGTAACACTGTCATTTTAACTCTTGGTCCTTCTTTAATTTTACCTAAAAGCATGTGAGCTCACCAGAGAGAGAGATGGAAAGTGAGAAATCACCCCCCGGGGGGATGGTCACACTGCAATCTCTTCTCTTCTTTTCTCCTCTCGGGATTTTGGGTATGCATGCACACATGCCCAATGTGATTTTCTTTTTTACAGTTTTAACATTATTTATTTATTTTAATTTGACCAGGGCGGGGAAGGGGAGAGAGAGAGAAAAAGAAAGTTTCAGGACTCGAATTGTGGTCAGCCACGTGGGAGTCCAGGGCACCCTTAACTACCACACCACCTGCCAGTTCACCAATGTGATTTTTTTTTTTCTTTTTTTTGGAGAAGTTTTTGCTATAGGGCGCGTGCGCTCGCCAGACAGACAGAGAGAGACAGAGAGACAGAAAGCGAGAAAACACCCCCCAGGGGGATGGCCATGCCGCAATCCCTTCTCTTCCATTCTCCTCTTGGGATCTTGGGCACGCACGCACATGCGCCCAGTGTAAGTTTAAGCCACTGGGTCCGAGATGCGAACCGCGGTCAACTACATGGGAGTCCAGCGACATAGCCATTATGCTAACTGCTGGTCCCCCAATGTGATTTTCAACCTACCAGGTCTGAGAATTGAACCACATTCAGCCATGTGGATGTCTAGTTCCTTAACTACTATGCTACCTGACAGCCTCCTTATATCAGTCATTTTTAATTTACATTTCTCTTACTATGAGTAAAGTTTAAAATTACAAAAAAGGTTTATTAATTTACTTATCTGTTTATTTTATATGCTGGAGGGCATGTGTGCTCACTGGAGAGAAACAGAGAGAGGGAGCGAGAGAAGGCACATTTGCCCCCACCCCCATGGGGAATGGTCACATCACAATTCTTTCTCCTCCATTTTTGTCTCCATTCAGGATTTTTAGGTATATATACACAGGTACCCAGCATGTTTTTCAAGTCATCAGATCTGGGACTTGAATCATATAGTGGACCATGGGGGACTCTAGCTCCTGTAATCCCCAAGGCACAGATAGTCTTCAGCAGTTTTTATAACTGCTTAATGAAAATTTTCATAAATATTACATGTTGCATATCTTCCCCTTTTAATGAAATGATTACTTTTAGATTAAGGATGCTAAATAATATTTATTTCTATCCATCTTTGCCCATAAAAGATTAAAGAAAGATTTAAAAAGGCATGCATATTAAAACAGTAAATTAGGGCCAGCAGGTGGCGTGGTGGTTAAAGCGTTGGACACTCCCACGGAGTCGACCACGGTTAGAGTCCCGGACCTGGTAGCTTGCTTTCTCACTTTCCCTCCGTCTCTTCCTCTCTTTGTCTCAATCTTGTCAAATTAAAATAAATGAATGAATAAATAAAATTAAATAATTCTTTAAAAAATAAATAAAACCATAAATCATAAATAAAAGAAATGAACAAAGATAAAGAAAAAAAGGGGGTTGGTCAATCAGTGTCATGGTGGTTTAGGTGGCTGGATCCCACCTGGCTGACAACAGGTTCAAGTCCCAGAACAATACCTTGAAACATACACTAGGCATGTGTGCATGCGTGCCCAAAATCCCAAACGGAAAAAGAAATGGAGGAGTAGGGATCACGGCATAACAATTATCCAGAAGGCTCCTTCTCACTTTCTTACTTTCTCTCTTTCCAGCAAGCTCAGACACACTCTAGCAAAATTTTTTAAAAAGAAAATAAGAGGAGCTGGGGGACCAGCAGTTAGCATAATGGTTATGTTGCTGGATTCCCATGTAGTCAAACGCGGTTCAAGTCCTGGACCCAGTGGCTTAAACTCACGCCGGGCACGTGTGCGTGCATGCCCAAGATCCTGAGAGGAGAATGGAAGAGAAGGGATTGCGGCGTGGCCATCCCCCCTGGGGGGTGATTTCTCGCTTTCTATCTCTCTGTCTCTCTCTGTCTGTCTAGCGAGCGCACGTGCCCTATAGCAAAAACCTCTCCAAAAAAAAAAAAAAGAGGAGCTGGCAGGCGGCATGGTAGTTAAGGGCGTTGGACCCCCACATGGCTGATCGCAGTTTGAGTCCTGGACCTGGTGGCTTGCTTTCTCATTTTCTTTCTCTCTCTCTCTTTCACACACACACACACACACACACACACACGCACACACACACACACACACACACATACACACACTGTCCACTTTGGTCAAATTAAAATAAATAAATAAATGAATAAATAAATAAAGTTAAATGATTCTTTTTTAAAAAGAAAAAAAAAGAATACTGATTGGGAATAAATGTAAATTATCATATTAAATTATAAAGTTTTCCATGAACTTCTTAGTGTTAACAAGTATAATATTGTTCTATAACTTATGTTATATATGCAAAGATGGCTCCACATTATCCTCACTTCCCATTATTCATACCCTGTGAAAGCCCCTCTCCTGGAGGGTGGGTAAGAACTGTGACTTCTTTTTTTTTTAGAATTTTTAAATTTAACTCTATTTATTTATTTATTTTAATTTGACCAGAGAGAGACAGAGAGAGTGAGAGAGAGAGAGTGAGTTAGGGAAAGTGAGAAAGCAAGTCTCCAGGTCCAGGACCTGCACCATAGTTGGCCATGTGGGAGTTCAGCACCCTTAACTACCACCCCACCTGTCGGCCCTGAGAACTGTGACTTACTCCTTTTTTTTTTTTGAATACTTATTTTATTTAATTTTATTTATTTTATTTTATTTTTAATTTTTATTTGACCAGAGATGGAGAGAGTGAGCAAATGAGAAAGAGAAGGAAAGTGAGAAAGCAAGTCGCCAGGTCTGGGAGTCGAACTGCAGTTGACCATGTGGGAGTCTAACATCCTTAACCACCATGCCACCTGCCAGCCCCAAACTGAAACTTATTTCTAACCAACAGGGTATGGCAAAGGTGATGAGCATACTGGCTAACATAGGGTTGTAACTTTGATCTTGTTTGCAGACTCTACTGACTATCTCACTTGATAGCTTGGATAAAGCAAGTCTGGAAAAGCCTATGTGGCAAGGAATTGAGGGCAGCCTCAACTCAACCATGGAGGAACTGAATCCTCAGTCCAACAACCTACAAGAAAGTGAATGCGGCCAACAATCACATATGCTTAGAAGTACATCCTCCCCCAGTCAAATCTCAGATGAGACTCCATCCTGGGATGACACCTGATCGCTGCCTTGTGAGAGACCTAGGAACAGAGGACTGAGTGAAGCATTCCCAAATTCAGGACTCAGAGAAACTATGAGGTAATAAAAGAATATTTTAAGATTTTAATAAATGATACTTTCAGGACCAGCAGTTGGTGTAATGGCTATATTGCCAATGGCTACTCCCATGTAGTCGACTGTGGTTAGAGTCCTGGACCCAGTGGCTTAAACTCACACTGAACACGTGTGTGCGTGCCCAAGATCCCAGGAGGAGAATAGAGGAGAAGGGATTGCGGCGTGGCCATCTTCCCTTGGGGGTAATTTCTCACTTCCTGTCTCTCTGTCTCTCTCTGTGCCCTATAGCAAACATGTCTCCGAAAAAAAAAGATGTTTTCTGTCAATAATGCTTTGTGGCAATAATGCTTGTTTTTAGGTTTGTGCTATAGGGCACTTGCGCTCAATGGAGAGACAGAAAGAGGGAAAGTGAGAAATCACCCTCCCCCCACCAGAGGGATAGTCACCTTGCAATCTCTTCTCTTCCACTCTCCTCCTGGGATTTTGGGTACACGCAAACACATGCTGAGTGTGATTTTTCAAGCTGCCAAACCTAGGACTCCAACGGTAGTGGGCCATGTGAGAGTCCAGCCCCTTAATCACCGTGCCACCTGCTGGTCCCAGCAATGTTGTTATATAGCAGTAGATAACCAATATAATTAAAGTATAGGAAATATCACATTTTATTGTTTTTCTAGATGAAAGCCTTTGAGCCTATTAGGATTGATGATTTAATCACAACTATTTTTGTTTTTATTACTTGAGGGTGCACGCACTTACCAGGAGAGAGAGAGCACTCAATGGAGTATGGTCACACTGCAATCCAATTTCTTCCATTTCTCTGACCTACCAGGATTTTAGACACATACACACATGTACCTGGCATGTTTTCCAAGCCACTGGGGTATGTGGGATCTGGCTCCCTGTGTACAGCACTTAACTGCTACACTATGGGCTGACCCAATCACAGCTATTTTTAGAAGGCCCTATTTCATCCTTCATAAAATAACTTCAATGCTTACATGATTCAGGAAAACTGATGTAGGAGACAAGTAGGTAGAGATTCCTGTATTCATCGATTTTCTGATGAAATGAACAAATCTCTATAATCTATTCTAAGGTGACTGACACTTCTGAAGAGGACATATATTCCCTCTGTGTCAAATAAATTTGGCAACTTGAATTCTCACTCCAGAGGGAAAACTACAGCTTAGTTTTTCCTACAGAAACTACCTGCTTGGTCCCCAGGTACACGCAAACCAGGCCCATCAAAATTTCTGCCACTTCCTGGGCACTGTGAGGAGGTAGAGTATAGATCGCCACTGGTAGGGGACCTACTACCATTCCTTTTTATTTTTATTTTGTTTTATTTATTTATTTTTGGTTTTCTACAGGGCACGTGTGCTTGCTAGAAAGAGACAGGGAAAGTGAGAAAGCACCCTGAATCCCTTCTCCTCTTGGGATTTTGGGCACACATGCCCAGTGTGTTTTGTCGGGCCACTGGGTCCAGGACTTGAACCTCACAGTAAGTCTGATGGGATCCAGTTACCTAAATCACACCACCAGCTGGCCTCAATTTCACTAGCCCCACCTTCTGAAGTTCTTTCTAATTTGGAAATCCTTCTCTGCTCCAGCCCTTTCTCTTAAATCTGGAAGCTTTTTCCCCGCTCAGATCAATCCAGCAAGTTCTCCTAGACTCTAGATTCCACAACAACATTGTCTTAAGTAGGGTGAAGGAAGCTTAGATCTTACTAAACAGAACACAAAGTCCTGACTATCCTGTTGAACAAAAAGAGGAAAAATGATCTCTCATTTTTTTGGTAAAGATTCCATAACAACCAGAGTGATTTAATTTGTCACTTAGGTTACTAGTCACAGCTAACCGGGGCAAGATATAAACACAGACTCAATCATGAAATTCCAATTATTGTAAAAGCTTGTATTTCCTCAAGAAAGACAGGACTTCTTCCAGCTCTAAATTCTCTCTTTTTTTTTTTAAAGAATTATCTTATTTAACTTCATTTATTTATTTATTTTGATGAGAGAGAGAGAGAGAGAAAGAGAAAGAGAGAGACAGAGAGAAAGCAAGCCGCCAACCAGGTCTGGGACTCAATCGCATTCAACCATGTGGGAGTCCAGCACCGCACCCTTAACCACCATGCCACCTGCCAGCCTCTCTAACCCCAAATTCTACAGGGAGCTTCCATTTTTTAAGAAATAGAAGGGTGGGACCAGAAGATAATGTTGCTGGACTCACATAGTCAACTGCAGTTCGAGACCCAGACCCAGCAGCTTGAAGCACATGCCAGGTGCATGTGCTTGGGTGCCCAAGATCCCAAGAGGAGAATAGAGGAGGAATTACGACACGGCTATACCCCTGGTGATTTCTCACTTTCTGTCTTG
The DNA here is from genome assembly GCF_000334495.1 of Tupaia belangeri chinensis. Classification (NCBI taxonomy): domain Eukaryota; kingdom Metazoa; phylum Chordata; class Mammalia; order Scandentia; family Tupaiidae; genus Tupaia; species Tupaia belangeri. The sequence continues at coordinate 2,072,216 of NW_006159690.1, forward strand.
CTGTTTTTCCTGCTAGCACATGTGCCCTATAGCAAAAATCTCTCTTAAAAAAAGAAAGAAATAGAAGAGCACCAGGACTAACATTTGTAAGTTCTGATCTACTTATAGTCTGAATGCAGACGAAAGCTTCATGCCAATGACTGAGCCCAAACTCAGTGAGAGTGGAGGGTAGAGTACCCAAATATGTTGGTGGTCAAGTGAGAATTTGACACATGTTAAAAACCATACTGTGGAGGGACTTGGGAGACACCATTAAAGAGATGTATTAAAACTTATCCAGGCCAGGG
>NW_006159690.1:2075827-2133466 GCF_000334495.1 Tupaia belangeri chinensis
AAAGGCAAGGTATGCAGGACACAAAAATTGGGAAATCATTTGCTGAGAACATATATGTTGATGTGCTTGATTGAGCCAATGCACAGTGTATGCTGGACTCCCACAGGGTCAACCACAGTTCGAATCCTGAACTTGGCAGCTTGCTATCTCACTTTCTTCCTGTCTCTGGTGAGCACATGTGCCCTATAGCAAATTTTAAAATAATCATAATAAATACAAGTAAATTTTTTTTTAAAATCTGAACCAAATGAGACATTTAAATTTTGAAAAAAAAAAAAAGAAAAAATCTAGGCCCAGCTGCAATGGCACACAAGTAGCATCGCTGCTTAGAAGGTTGAAGACTGCACGGGAGACCTGGGTTTGGTTCCTGGGCCTACTCAAACACACTGGTTGCAGTTGCAGATGTCTGTGGTCCTAGGTAATCGGAAGCTGAGTCAGGAGGATCATGATTCAGTAACGCCCTGTCAAAAATGCCTATTTTTGTTTCCCTCCTTTCCCTTTTCTTTCCTGTCTCTCTTCTCTCTCATAAAAAATAAATTAAAAAATAAAAAAGAGAAAAAACTTAAACTCTTACCACTACAGTCTTGGCTGTTATGATTTCTGAAGCCACTCCCCACCCTTTGAAATGGATTAGAAGAAATCTACTAAACCAAATCTGGGTTCTTTCAGAGACAGGAATTTAGTTTTACAATAGTTACCCCAAAGTCCACAACCCCCCCTTTTTTTTTCTTTTGCCATTTTCTCTGATAATGCTGTATTATTCCTCCCACTCCAAAGCTAAGAAAGACAACCCATCTACTTCCTCCCCCAGCAAACTTACAGGAAAGAATAGAAACAATTCTATCAACTCCAGCTGGGGCAGCACAAACGCCAGGAAGCTTTTCTTAGATTTTTGAATCCTACATGACTCTCCCTGTAGGTGCTTTCCAACAATTTGGTTTTATTTTTCTTGAATTCTATTCTTGCTTCAGAAACCCTCACTTGTCTAACACTGGTGGCATTTAGTAATCCTTGCCAAGTTTAATTCCAACTCAGTCACTTGGAAAATCTCAGTGACCCTGGAAGATTTTGTAAGCCTCTTTGTTTTGTGCAATGGGAATTTGCTCAGGCAGTATGAGTCAGGCTCCTTCCCTATCTCTCTGCAAAATAGGTCGATTTATTTCCTTTTATTTTAGATTGGAAACTGAGGACAAAGCCAACAAATATAACCACTACACTTGCTCCTACCCCACTGTCAGACATACAGTATTCCAAGAAGCAACATTTGTCTTAGGAAGTATCTCTGATAGCACTCAAGGTCATTTTAGGTGATAAGAAGACACATTGTTGTTCTTTGCAATTATGCATTCATTTTAATATATATTAGGACAATATAATAATATGTTAATTAATAATTTCATGGATTATCTTGCTTAAGATCAGGCTAAATCATGAGACAGAAAAAGTCCAAGAAAAATACAAAGTAAATGGTATGATTGGTATGCAGGCATGGTCAAATCCTACAAGTGGTAAATTAACAATGGTGTATGAATAAATGACATTTAAGAAACATTATAGTTAAGTTTCTGCACAGCAAAGGACACAGTTATTAGTGTAAATCGATAACCCTCGGAATGGGAAAATATTTTTGTAAACTATGCCTCAGATAAGGGACTGATAACCAGAATACACAGGGGACTCAAGTGGCTTACCCCCAGAAAAAGTGAACCCAATTAAAAGATGGGAAAATGAGCTGAACAAAAAAATCTCTAAGGAAGACATACAAACAGACAAAAAGTATATGAGGAAATGTAGATTAAAACCACAATGAGATACCACCTAACCCTTGTCAGAATGGCTACAATTAAAAATACAAAAAATGATAAGTATTGGTGGATTGTGGTGAAAGTGGAACTCTCTTGCATTGTTGGTTGGACTGTAGATTGGTCCAGTCTCTGCGGAAAACAATATGAAGGGTTCTCAAAGACCTACAAATAGAACTATCATATGATCCAGCAATCCCACTCCTGGGTATCTACCCAAATGACAGGAGAATGCTCAGTCGGAAAAACGCTTGCACATCAATGTTTATTGCGCCATTATTCACGATTGCTAAGTCATGGAACCAACCCAAATATCCATGAGTAGATGAATTAATTGAAAAAGTGTGGCATACACTATGGAATACTACTCAGCCATAAAAACAAGACCCCTTGGGACCAGCAGTTGGCATAATGGCTATGTTGCTGAACTCCCATGTAGTTGACTGTGGTTCGAGTCCCAGACTGGTGGTTTAAACTCATGTTGGTGTGTGTGCGTGCATGCCCAAGATCCTGAGAGGAGAATGGAGGAGAAGGGATTGTGGCGTGGCCATCTCCCCAGGGGTGATTTCTTGCTTTCTGTCTCTCTGTCTCCCTCTGTCTTTCTGGTGAACACACACGCCCTATAGCAAAAAAATAAATAAATAAATAAAATAAAAAACCTCTCCAAAAACAAAAACAAACAAGATCCTAGCATTTGATAGAAAGTTGTTGAATATGGAAGATTTATTGCTGAGTGAAGCAAGCCAGGCTATGAAAGAGAGATATTACATGTTTCCACTTAATATACACCGACTGCCTACACTCTATGGTATAGATTGAAAAGATTAGAGGACATAAGAGCAGTGAAAATAGTTATGGACACTGGAGACGGTGTGGAAGGAGGGTGGGAGAGGGGAAGAGTATAGGGAAGGAAATTAGGGAGAAAAAATAGAGAGGCAAGACATTTGTGGGACACAGAAATGGTTTACTACCTGTTGATAATAACATGTATAGTATTTTTGCAGGTGGCCAGTTAGCTCAGTTGCTTAGAATGTGGTGCTGATAATAACATGTATAGTATATTCAACTGGACTGGTCTGAAGCATATTTCATGTTGGGTAAATTCTCTTTACAAGCCAAATGATGTACAGCAATTGAATGCTTCAATAATAATAATAATAATAACAATAATAATAAAATAAATTTTTAAAAATGCCTTTTGGGCAATAATCTCCATAGTCAACCAAAACCTCATCTATAACACTCATAGACTATTAAAATGATCTGTTCTGAAAAAAAAAAAAAGCATTGCAACTAAAAATATACCGAGATTTGGGGTCAGCAGGTCGTGTGGTAGTTAATGTGCTGAACTCCAACATGGCCAACCACAGTATAAGCCCCACACCCAGTGGCTTGAAAATCACGCTGGGTACATGTGCATGCATGCCCAAAATCCCAAGAGGAGAATGGAGGAGAAGGATTGTGGTATGGCCATACCGCCTGGTGGGTGATTTTTCACTTTCATCTCTCTGTCTCTCTCTGGTGAGTGCACACTCCCTTCGGCAAAAACCTATATACACACACACACATACATACATACATACATATACACACACACACATATAAAAAAGTATATATACATACTGGAATTTGTCTTATGACAACTTTTTTGAGTCCCAGTATTGCTGTTGAGTAGCTATATGCTTTAGGCACATTCAAAAACCTCTCGAAACTACAGAATCCTCATTTGTAACATAGGAACATTTCTTACTTTATGGAGTTATTGAGCAAAATTAAACTACTGAATTTCAGTTTGGGTTTTATTATTTTTATTAGTTTTCAAGAGAGATATTTGCTCTAGAGTGCATGTATTCACTGGAGAGACAGAGACAGAATGCAAGAAATCAACCCTCAGGGGAGATGACCATGCCACAGTCCTTTCTCCCCCATTCTCTTCTCAGGATTTTGGGCACACGTGCATATGCCCCTGGCATGAGTTTTAAACTGCCAAGTTTGGGACTTGAACCATGGTTGACTACATGGGAGTCCAGTGACATAACCATTATGCCATCTGCTGGTCTTGAAATTTGGATTTTATTATGAATATAGTATATTTTATTCATAATAAAATATAGTGTTTTATTATGAATATAGTATGGGCATATTAAATGGCAAAGATTATCTGATTCTTTTTTATCGGATTCTTCCTGTCTATTGTCATGTATCTTAAGTAAAAATCTTGTAGCCATAAAGTTACTTACCAGCTCTCCTGTCCAACATTAGTTATCAGGAAATGCTGGTGCCCCTGAGAAATAGAAAATCGAATGAATAAGGTACTGTTTTCGGAAGTAGGATATCTGGCTCTCTCCCTCAACTTACTGCAACAAGTGACTTAGCTGACAAAGCCATCATGAAAACAAGCTCGTGACTGACTGCCTGTGCCTGAAAAAATAAACGATCTTGCTCTTTTTCTTGATTTGTGTTTGATTGTCATGGAATTGTTTTCAGAAGTGGAGGCTAATGACTCAAGTTCAGTTCAGGTCAGCAAACTTTTTCTTCAGTACTGATCTGTATCAGGCACTTGCTCGTTCTTGGGTATGAAAATGAAAGCACACCCCTTGAGGTTTCATTCACCTGTTCAATAACTATGAAATGCAAACCGTGTGAGTCTTCGGGAATCAACAGAAACAACTGCTGCCCTCATGGAATTTATAGTATAGACAAGGTTATAGACAGTGCTGCATTACGTGTTTAACAAACAACTCTCCTAAAAAACATATCCCAAAAGAATATATACAAAAAGCTAATGGAAAAATGAAATTAAAGTGCAAGATTATTTTGGTACAAAAGTCTTTTGAAACCCATGCACAGTCTTTTCACAGTATGCATTTTCCATGAACTTTTCAAGACCCCATGTGTATGTGTATTAAATTTTATTAATTTTGAGGATGTGTAGCACTTCATAATACATTTAGTACTCTTTAGTACAAGACATTGTAGCCAATTGATCCTCTCAGAGTGATTTCAAACTTATATCATGGCCAACCTGCAATTGTACATGCAAAATGACTATTCGGAGCTGAATGTTGGTTGATATCTTCATTTAAGAGTAAGAGGAAAGGGGCTGGCAGGTGGTGTGATGGTTAAGGTGCTGGGCTCCCACATGGCCGAATGTGGATTGAGTCCTGGATCTGGAGGCTAGCATTCTCACGTTCCCTTTCTCTCTCTCTGTTTTTGGTAAAATTAAAACAGAAATAATAATAACAAATTAAATTTGTAAATCTTTTTAAAAAAAGAGTAAGATGAAAGTGAAAAAAGAAAGAGAAATATCAGAATTTCAGTGCTTTGCCAATGTTGAGTGCTTTCTTCACTGAATGTAGATTTTGAATACTGGAAGAACATTTCCTTAATTTTTTGTGTTATTCACAAACTAACTGCTATAGACGCACTTTTAAGTTGAATTTGCATTAACATTTTTATCCATAATTATCTTAAGTCTAGACAATGAAAAGAACAATCAGTTCTTTATTTGTAGCGTTTTCTGATTTCCATGATGTAAGTACTCCATGACCACTTTTTTTTTTTTTCCCTCAACACATATTTATTTATCCACTTATTTGTTGTTATTTTCAAGTCATTGAATCTGGGACTTGAACCAGGGACAGTTGGCTATGTGGGAATCCAGAGCCTTAACTATCATGCCACATATGGCCCCACTATTGGCACTTTTAAACTACCGATATGAAAGTTGAAAAGAGCTATATGATACAACATTATATAATATTTGTACCATACAGAAATGGTCAATGCACATAACCTCCAGAAGATAGGTAATAGTAATATTCACTAACATAATTTGCAAGTGATGAGTTTTGAGAATGTACTACCTTTTAAAATATCATTTATTTTGGAACCAGCAGATGGTGTAATGGTTATGTTGCTGGACTCCCACATAGTAAAACCATCTATTTGTAAACCATCTATTCTTGTAAACCAATATGGAACTGGCTTTAGCCTTTTGAAAATATTATTAGATAATATCTTGAAATATTAATATTTGTGCTTTTTCTTTTCTGTACTATATGTACTTATCTTTTGCCTATAACTCAGAGGTGCTCATGCTACCTTGAGAAGAATGCCTGTTTGCATGGAAATGGAAATAGCCAGAAACAGGGGACCAGCAGATGGCATAATGGTTACATCACTGGACTCCCATGTAGTCGACCACGGTTTGAGTCCCAGACCTGTCGGCCTAAAACTCATTCTGGGTTCATGTGTGTGTGTGCCCAAAATCCTGAGAGGAGAATGAAAGAGAAGAGATTTTGGCATGGCCATCCCCCCCGGGACAGGGATTTTTTGTTTTCTGTCTCTCTGGCAAGTGCATGTACCCTATAGCTAGAAACACACACACACACACACACACACACACACAAACATACACACACACACACACACACACACACACACACAAACGCATAAAGCAAGAAGGATCAAAAGAATGGGAGAGGAGGGGGACCAGCAGTTAGCGTGATGGCTATGTCGCTGGACTCCCACGTAGTCGACCGCGGTTCACGTCCTGGACCCGGTGGCTTAAAACTCATGCCGGGCGCATGTGCGTTCGTGCCCAAGATCCCGAGAGGAGAATGGAGGAGAAGGGATTGCGGCGTGACCATTCCCCCCTGGGGAGGGTGATTTCTCACTTTCTGTCTCTCTGTCTCTCTCTGTCTGTCTGGCGAGCGCATGCGCCCTATAGAGAGAAAAAAAAAAAGAATGGGAGAGGAGACAACATTAAAAAAAATTGAAACATAGAAGCAGATGAATAAATGAGAATAATATTCAGTCTAGAGCAAATTCAGATCTACACTTAGAGAGGAAGAAAGTAAAAATAAGTTGATTCATACTGTAAAATCCCCTGAAAAGCTCAGGAATTGGAGGAATTAGAAAATAAAATTGGAAGAATTCTGAGAAAACAAAACTAAAAAATAAAAATGGCATAGGTAATAGAAAAAATAAGAAAATTAAAGACTTACTTAGTATCTAAATAATCAGCTTCAGAAGGAATAGAGAAAAAATAGGAGAAGCAATTAATCAAACTCAGAAAATTTTCCTACAACTGAAAAACATGACATTGTAGAGTGAGAGAGCCCACTAACTGCTCACCATTATAGAGTTTTAAAAACTTGCACCAAGGCACTTCATGGGAAATTTTATACACTAGGGACAAAAGAAGTTCCTAAACATTTTCAAACAGGAAAAAAAATGAGGCCAAAACAAAGAACTACTATTAGAAAGAAAATTGAATTTAAAATTTAAAATTATTTATTTATTTTGGTCAGAGGGCATGTGTACTTGCCAGAAAGAGACAGAGAGACAGAGAGAGGGAGAGAGACAAAGTACCTCCCCATAAAGCATGGTCATGCTACAATCCCTTCTCCTCCATTTCTCCATCTTTACAGGCTTTTGGTCATTCACACACATATGTCAGGTATATTTTCAAGTCACTGAAGTCTGGGATTCAAACGACATGGTCGGCCATGAGGGAAACAGCTCCCTTAACTGCCATACCATGAGGGCTGGACCTAGAAAAAAAACTGACTCTTCAAAAGAAGTGTTTCAGGGGAAACAGTAGTTAGCGTAATGGCTATGTCGCTGGACTCCCACGTAGTCGACCGCGGTTTGTGTCCCGGACCTGGTGGCTTAAAACTCACGCCGGGCGCGTGTGCGTGCGTGCCCAGGATCCCGAGAGGAGAATGGAGGAGAAGGGATTGCGGCATGACCATCCTCCCTGGGGGGTGATTTCTCGCTTTCTGTCTCTATGTCTCTGTCTGTCTGGCGAGCGCACACGCCCTATAGTGAAAACCTCTCCAAAAAAAAAAAAAAAAAGAAGTGCTTCATGCAGGAAGATGATGGAGAAATGACTTTATATTTTTTAGTAAAATGGTTTCAACCTAGAATTCTATATTTGGCCAAACTCCATTCAAGACGTTATCAGATATTTGTATTATTTTTTTAAAGAATTATTTAATTTTATTTATCATTATTATTATCTTATGAGAGATTTTTGCTATGGGACGTGTGTGCTTGCCAGAGAGTCAGGGAGACAGAAAGTAAGAAATTACGCCCTGGGGGGGATGGCCATGCTGCAATGCTTTCTCTTCCATTCTCCTCTCAGGATTTTGGGCACACACACACACACGTGTGTCTGGCATGAGTTTCAAGTCACTGGGTCCAGGACCTGAACTGTGGTCGGCATGTGGGAGTCCAGTGACATAACTGATACGCCGTCTGCTGGCCTCAATCATTATTATTCTTCTTTAGTCTGCTATAGGGCTTGTGCATTCACCAGAGACAAAAACAGAGAGAGGGAGAGGCAAGAGCAGCTGCTGGCCCCAATACTTGTGTGAGAGTGTGTGTGTGTGTGTGTGTGTGTGTGTGTGTATGTGTGGTTGTGTGTTTTAGAGAGATTTTTTGCTATATGGCATGTGCGCTCACCAGGGAGACAAAGAGAGACAAAGAGCCAGAAAGCAAAAATCACCCCTCGGGGGGATGACTACGCTATGATTTCTTCTCCTCCATTCTCCTCTCAGAATTTTGGGGACTGCACACATACACACCCAATGTGAGTTTCAAGCCTCCAGGTCTGGGACTTAAACAGCAGTTGACCATGTGGGAGTCCAGCAACATAACCACTTCACCCTCTATTGGTTCCCTACTTGTGGTGTTTTTTTTTTTTTTTTTTGGAGAGAATTTTGCTATAGGGCACATGTGCTTGCCAGAGAGACAGAGAGAGACACAGAGACAGAAAGTGAGAAATCATCCCCCTGGGGGATGGCCATGCTGCAATCCCTTCCCCTCCATTCTCCTCTTGAGATTTTGGGCACACACACACACGTGCGCCCGACATGAGTTTTAAGCTGTCAGGTCTGGGACTCGAACCGCGGTCAACTACTTGAGAGTCAGCCATGTAACTATTATACCATCTGCTGGTCCCCTTATTTGTGTCTTTAATATTATGCTGAACATTTTCCCAGGATCTTGAGCATGCATGCACATAAACTTAGCATGATTTTGAAGCCACCTGGGGATGATTTCTCACTTTCCCTCTCACTGTGTCTGTCTTCCTTTCTGGCAAGCGCACACACACACCCTAAAGCAAACATCTCTTAAACAAATTATTATGCTGAACATGCTCTGTCTCTAAAGAATTATTGGGAAATGAGCTCAACAAAGCAAGAGAGCAAAACAAGAAAGAAAAATAGAGAATCCAGAAGATAGGGGCTCCAACATGGGGAGGAGTAGCAAATCTCCAGGATGCGCAGAAGGGGACCCCACAGCAACACCTGTACAATGTTTCTAGAAAGCAACCTGTGCATGTTGGGGCAGGGGTCCAGAGGGCTCCAAGAGGGATGGTGCCACAAAAAAAAAAGTATAAAAAATAAAAAACAACCTGTTGGGGCCATTAGGGCATGATGGTTAAGGGGCTGGACTCATACATGTCTGACTGCGGTTGAATCCTGGATCTGGTAGCTTGAAAATCACATCAGGTGCATGTGCATGTGCACCCAAAATCCCAGGAGTAGAATAGAGGAGACAGGATTGCAGCATGGCCATCCTCCCTTGGGAGAGTGATTTCTCACTTTCCCTCTCAGTCTCTCTTCAGTGAGCACATGTGTCCTATGGCTAAACTTAAAAAAAAAAAAAAAGAAAGAAAGAAAGAAGCAGAAACAACTTGTATTTTAACATTACGAGAGGAAATTTCTAATACTGGAGGAATGTTTAGGGATTAATTAGTTATAGGTACATAGAAAACAAAGCAAACAATAAAGAGTCCATTATTAATTCCAGGAAAAACTAAAGCTTGTACAAGACAGCCCATGCCATCACTGCATTACTACACTGCCTGGTCATGTCAGGTGAACAAAAGTCATAGGATAATGTACTCCTATAGGGAGAAACAGAGGAGTGTGGAGTAGAGAAAATTGTCAGTGAATTTAATCTTCATCTTCGACATAGGAAGCCAGAAGACAGGAAACCAATCAGTATTCAAACAGCAGCACTTACAAGAATGTTGTTCAGGAAGATAGAGGTAAACATCAGAAGAAACAGCTAATAGAATGGAAAAAATATGTTGTTTTGGGGTTCAACAGGTAACATGGAAGCTGCTGTACTCTTTTTTTTTTTTTTTTTTTTTTTTTTTGCTGTTGGACTCTTACATGGCCAACCATGGTTTGAGTGCTGGACCTGTTTGCTTGCTTTCTCATTTTCCTTCACTCTTTCTCTGTCTTCCTCTAGAGAGTGTATAGTGCTATAGCAAGTTAAAAATAATAATAATAATAATAATAATAATAAATAAAATAAGTAATTCTTTTTTTAAATGTCTTCGTGTAGTGGGAGTAGGGGTAGAAAAGGAGTAACAGTGTACTACTTCTTTCATTACAAGCCTTGTAGAATTATTTGACTTCTAAAACTCTGCAAAAGAAGCTGTTGTTTTAAACAAAGGAGCAAAAAACACCCCATGTTCCAGTTTTGTTTCCTAACAATTTTTTAAAAAGAAAGGAATGCTGTGAGGAAACTGATGGCGTACAAAGGACCACCTTGGCCCTAATAGTTACGCAGGGCTGGAGAGTAGTAATTGCCATCCCTGTTACAAAAATAGTTAGGCCTGTTCAGTGTTATATAAGAAAATTACAGGGAATTGTGGACACACATAATAGGGAAACTGAATCGCCTCTGTGGTGTGTGGAGGGTTTCCAGACAGAAATTTACAGTTTAGGGGCTGACTCTCTGGTCTGGTGCTTAAGGTAACTGGATCCCACTTGGCAGACTGTGCAGTTCAAATCCCAGGCTAGGTGGCTTGAGCAACACTCTGGGCACATGTGCGAACCTGCGTGCCCAAAATCCCAAGGAGAGGGAGAAATGAAGGGACTGAGATGGAACCATTCCCTGTGGGGAGAGCTTTCTCTTCTTCCTCTCTCTCAGTCTCTCACTTGTGAGTACATGTGCCTTCTAGAAAAAAATAAAAATAAAAAAGAAAGAAAGGTACAGTTTAGCCAGAAAGAAGCTAAAAGGAGAAAATATCAATACAAAGGTAGTAAGTGGAAATGATAGCCAAGGGTGCTGAGAAAACATAGACGGGACACTTCACCCAGCCTTGATGGCTCGGCAAGGACTTCCTAGAGTCAAGCATGAGTAAAGATGTGGAAGGGGTTAGGGAGGCACGTAGATCGACAACCAGATGGTGCAGGTTTTGAACCATTGTGTGAACAGGTTGAAAGTTTCTAAACAAATATTTTCATCCCAACATTCAGAATTGTATCTGGTTTTAATATTTTAATATCTCAGGGCCAGTACGTGGTATACGGGGTTAGGGTGCTGGACACAAATGTGGCCAACTGCAGTTTGTGTCTCAGACATGGTAGCTTCCTTTCTCACTTTCCTTCTCATTCTGTCTCTCTCTGGTGAGTCCTCATGCCATATAATAAATTAAAAATAATAATATTAAATAAAATTAAAGAAATAATTTTAAATATTTTAATACATCTATATAGTTTTGTTAAAAAGATTTTTTAAATGGACCACATAATGTTTTCAGATCATTGGTATAGAAAAGCATTTTTTATTTGGACCTTCGCATGTTTTTTGCAAGTCATATTTCTTGCCTTGCTCTGAAGTTACAGAGACTTCAAAAAATTTATGGAGGGGCTAGTGGGTGGCTGATGGTTAAGGCACTGAACTCCCACATTGTTGACCGTGGTTCAAGTCCTGGACCTGTAGGCTTGTTTTCTTGCTTTTCTTTTTCTCTCTCTGTTTCCTCATTCAAATGAAAAACTAATACTAATGGGACCAGCAAATGGTGTAATGGTTACATCACTGGACTCCCATGTGGTCAATCGCAGTTCGAGTCCCAGACCTGGTGGCTTGAAACTTACACTGAGTGTGTGTGTGTGTGCATGCCCAAAATCCCAAGAGGAGAATGGAGGAAAAGGGTTTGTGGTGTGGCCATCCACCCACAGGTCACCCACGAGGGTGATTTCTCACTTTCTGTCTCCCTGTCTCTCTCTGTCTCTCTGGCGAGCTCATATGCCCTATAGCAGAAATCTCTCTAAAAATAATAATCATCATCACTGGGAACAGCAGTTAGCATAATGGCTATGTCACTAGACTCCCACGTAGTTGACCGTGGTTCGAGTCCCAGACCCGGCGGCTTAAACTCACGCTGGGCGTGTGCGCATGTGTGCGCCAGATCCCGAGAGGACAATGGAGGAGAAGGGATTGTGGCGTGGCCATCCCCCCTTGGGGGTGATTTCTCTCTTTCTATCTCTCTGTCTCTCTCTGCCTTTCTGGCAAGTGCATGTACCCTATAGCAAAAACCTCTCCAAAATAAAGTAATCATCATCATCATCATCATGATAATGAGGTTGGCAGGTGGCATGGTGGTTAAGGCTTTGGACCCCCATATGGCCAACCACATGGTAGATCAAGTCCCAGACTTGGGACTTTCTCTTTCTGGTTAAATTAAAATAATAAAAAATAAAAATAAATAAAAAATAAAATAATTATTTTAGAAAAAATGGAATTAAATTACAAGTTTATTTTGCTGCCAAAAGACTTTTTAAAAAAACTTGTCAGAGGTGCATTCACTCACTAGAGAGAGACAGAGAGAGAAAGTGAGAAAGTGCCCCTAAGGTAGACAGTGATGCCATAATCCCTTCTCCTCCATGTCTCTGTTCGTTCAGGATTTTAGGCACATATACATATACACCTGATGTGTTTCTCAAGCTGCTGGGTCCAGGACTCAAACCACATAGTCAGTCATGCAGGATCTAGCCACTTTAACCACTATGCCAAGGGCTGGCCCAGATTTTTATTTAAAAACATTTTTTTTCTTTATTGATGATAGAATGCATGAAAGTACATGAGAGATTTAGAGACGGAGAGAGATAGACAGAGAGACAGCATTTTCCAAAGGGGCCCAGTCAAACCACAATCCTTCTGCCATTTCTCCATCCTGTCAGGGTCCTGGACAAGTACAAGTGCATTCAGTGTGCTGCCTCTAGGGTGTGGTTTAAACTCCAGTCAGTCCTGTGGTGTCCAGCTTCCTCTGTACAGTGCTCAACAGCTGTGCTACAGCGCCAGCCTTCAAAGGATTGGAAAATCCATACACGTTTTTTTCATAATATGCATTTCCCACGAACATTTTGGAAAAAGTAGGAGAATCCAATGGATATCAGGAAATCCTTATTTTTTATTTTTTTAACTTTAAAGCATTTATTTCCTCTTCACTCACTATTTAATTATATGTATTGCAATGAGAATATCTATTATTTACCATAAATGGTTGATGTCTTAAATCGACAATTGTCATATTTGTAGAAACTTGAAAATTATTTTAATAAATATTTATTAATAAAAATTTTGAACATATAAAGAACTCTTTCTTTTGTCTTTACAGATCAAAATATATTCAAAATAATATTTTTAAAGCAACCCAAACTGTTTGAAAAGAATGATTTCATTTAACTTTATTTATTTATTTTTAATTTTACCAGAGAGGGACAGAGCAAGAGAGAGAGAGAGTAAGAAAGCAAGCTACCAGGTCTGGGACTCGAACTGCAGTCAGCCATGTGGGAGTCCAGTGCCCCCAACCACCATGCCACCTGCCAGCCCTAAGAACTTAAACTTTTAACAAAAAATTTAGAACAGTTTCTCTTCTACAAAATTATTTTAAAAATAATTATTTAATTTTATTATTTTTTTAAAATTTGTTATAGGGCACATGTGCTAACCAGTGAGAGATAGACAGAAAGAGAGGAAAAGTGAGAAAGCAACCCCTCAGGTCTGAGACTCAGACCATAGTTGACCATGATGGGAGTCCAGGGCCTTAACCACTATACTGCCTACTGGCCCCTAGAATAGTGACTGTTAAGTTTACCCAAGTGGTCACATTCTAAGTTAATTGTCTTAATAACCCTGACTCTTTAAACTACTGTAATTAAAGCAAGCGTCTATAGCTGCTGGCTAGTGAAAAGCAAGCTGAAGAGACTCCAGGCCAGTTTCTAGCTATCATCCAGGACTCTCTCTCTCTCTCTTTTTTCTTTTAAAGAAGTATTTCACTTGGGGGCCGGCAAGTGGCATGGTGGTGAAGGTCACTGCACTCCCACATGGCCGACTACAGTTCAAGTCCTGGACCTCGTAGCTTGCTCTCACTCTCTCTTCTCTGTCTGTCTCTCTCTGGTCAAAATTGAAAAATAATGATAATAAATAGAATTATTTTATTGAATTTATTTATTTATTTAATTTTTATTTGACCAGAAAGGATTAGAGAGAGAGAGAGAGAGAGGGAAAGTGAGAACGCAAGCCACCAGGTCTGGGATTTGAACTGCAGTTGGCCATGAGGAAGTCCAGTGCCCCCAACCACCAAGCCACCTGTCGGCCCCCATCCAGGGCTCTCTAGGTTTGTTCCAGTTTGGCTTCTCAATTAAATTCATTATTTAACTGCTTCTAGTCTTTGTCTTCCTTTTTTGGCCATGCATTTCATCAACTTTGGAACTTTTTTTCCCTTAAGATAATTTATTTATCCAGATAGAGGGGGAGAGAGAGAGCTACAGCACCCCAGCATGGTCCTAATCCATTCCTAGCCTCAGCCAGCCTGGGCCATGGGCACATGTATTGGGCATACTCAGGGAGGTCTCAGGACTTGAACCAGTAACTTTCCCATATGGGTCTGCCTCACAGAGCACTGTGTTTTACCACTGTGCCATGGTCTAGCCCCTTGTCTTCCCAATTATTTTTTTCTTTTTCACTTTGACTCTTGTTCCAAAAATCTCACCCATTTGTCCCATGTAAAGATGGGAAAGAAATTTCATTTGGCTTATCAAATTTGTTGGAAGACATTCTTTAAGGTCTGGGAAATTACAGTCCACTAACACTCCTCTATGTGATGGAATTGCTAGTGACTTTTACTCCTTTTTTGTTATTGCTCTAATGCATTCTCTAATAAACGGGAGAAGAAACAAGAGTAACATGCTGAATTTGTATGAAGAGCTTCTGCTTTTTACATTCTCTTCAATCAAAACAGTTTGCATTTTCTGGGTTTTATTTTTTTAACTCCCATAGCAAGATTTTACTTGATTTATTGTTTTGTTTTTGCCATCGGGCATGTGTGCTCGCTGGAGTGAGATAGAGAGAAGGAAAGTGAGAAATCTCCCCCCTTCTCATGAGGGGCTACATGGCTATACCATAAACCCTTCTCCTCCATTCTCCTCTAGGGATTTTTGGGCATCTGCATACATGAACCTGGTGTGATTTTCATGTTGCCAGGTCTGGAACTCAAACCACGCAGCTGACCACTTGGGATCCAGTGCCTTAACCATCATGCCACCTGCTGGTCACAGCAAGATTTTATTTTAACAAAGGATTCCTTGGCAAAAACAAACAAGTGCTTTTCAAATCACTTAGACATTCAGCATTTTATTTTTATTTATTTATTTATTTATTTATTTATTTATTTTACTTATTTTGGCATTTTATTTTACACCCCCTCAAAAAAACAAATCACACAGTAAAGCTCTAAGATAATTTTTTTTTTTGGAGAAGTTTTTGCTATAGGGCATGTGCGCTCACCAGACAGACAGAAAATGAGAAGTCACTCCCTGGGGGGATGGCCACGCCGCAATCCCTTTTCTTCCATTCTCCTCTCGGGATCTTGGGCACGCACACATACGCACCCAGTGTGAGTGTAAGCCACCGGGTCTGAGACTCAATCCGCAGTTGACTACGTGGGAGTCCAGTGACATAGCAATTATGCTAACTGCTGGTCCCGCTCTAAGATAATTTTTAAAGAATTATTTTATCTTCTTATTATTATTATTTACCAATTTGACCAGAGAGAGAAAGAAAGGAATCCACCAAGTTCAGGACTTGAACCATGTTGGCCACATGGGAGTCCAGTGCCTTTAACCACCACACCACCTGCTGGCCCTGTAAGATCATTTTTTAAAACTTATTTTTTAATTGTCAGAGGACACATGCACTCCCCAGATAGAGACAGAGCAAATGAGAGAAAGAGGAGAAGGTACCCCTAATGAAGTATGGTCACACCAGGACCCAATCCTCCTCCATTCCACCTTCCTGTCAGGATTTTGGGTGCACATGCATAAGTGCCTGGCGTTTAGGCCAGAGTTCAGCCATGTGGAATCTGGCTCCCTTAACCTTTAGGCTACAAGGTCGGCCCTCTAAGATTATTTTGAAAAGTTCCTCGAGAAATAAGAATATGAAGGCCACAAGCTACTGACTGACTGAGCCTCATTTTGATAGCAGTTAGGTCTATATAATGGGATTAGAACTTAAGATCCGAGGTCATTATGATGTTAAATGAGAATTTAAGCTGGTCGTTTCTTCTAGTTACCAAAGTGTGAGCCTTGATTAGATTTTTAATATCCACAACATTCACATCTCTCTCTGATCCTGCTATGGCTACCAATATCACAGTACCTAACCTAAGGATTGTTTCAACCCCGATGCTTTGGTGATCATCTTTTCAAAATTAAAAATTAGAATTTATAATCTAGCAAGAGATCTCTTATTCAAATACATGAGTCCATTTATAGGACAAATTTTCCAGAAGCATGAAAAAATCAAAAGCCAATAAAGAAATGGCCTTTGTTATAAAGAAAGAAAGAAAGAAAGAATATCACAGTACCTAACCTAAGGATTGTTTCAACCCCGATGCTTTGGTGATCATCTTTTCAAAATTAAAAATTAGAATTTATAATCTAGCAAGAGATCTCTTATTCAAATACATGAGTCCATTTATAGGACAAATTTTCCAGAAGCATGAAAAAATCAAAAGCCAATAAAGAAATGGCCTTTGTTATGGAAAAACAAAGAAAGAAAGAAAGAAAGAAAGAAAGAAAGAAAGAAAGAAAGAAAGAAAGAAAGAAAGAAAGAAAGAAATCAGGTCTTTTTGGAAAAATCTAGGACATTGAATTGTTAGACGTAATATGTGTTCCCCTAGGGACATAGGTCACTCTCAGTATTTGCCAAAGCATTAGATCAGCCAGACACTGGGACATACTTCTAAGCTTTAATATCTGAATGTTTCAGTGTGTTTTGGTAAAATGTAAAAACCTCTTTGGCCCCATTTTACTGAATATATACCTTTGACTACATAACATTACTCCCTCAGGATATTAGTGAGAGAGTAACTAACTACTTAGTGATTACTACTGTGCCAATATTGCTGTACAGTGTGTACGGTCATCTCACTTAGCAAAGTTAGAATGATTAGAGATCTAGAAGAGGATTCAAGGAGGACTTGGTAATCTGAATAGGAAAATAATTAATTATTCAATTGACTAAAAGTGTGTCAATCTTTTCTGCTTCTTAAATAGACTAGAAACCAAAGGTAAAGTTTAGCTTACAAGGAGAAACTCAAAAATCAAAAAAAAAAGAAAAGAAAAAGGAACTCAGAGTTCAACTAAGGAGATAGGCATTTAAAAAAAAAAAAGGTGAAAAATTTTGTCATAGAATAATCAGAAAATAAAGATAAATTTTAAAAAAAGGAGAAGAAGAAGAATGAGGAGGCCAGATGGTGGCCTAGATGGAGAGGTTCCAGAGACCTCTCAGAGCATATCACGCCCATGATCCAGGATGGCTGAAATAGGGTTGACTGCAGGGTCAAAAACCCATTGGGGGTGCTGACTGTTTGTCTTTGTCTCTTTCACACATGAAAGCAAATAAGAGTCGGCAGGTGGCATGGTGGTTAAAAGCACTGGACTCCCACATGATCGACCTTACTTTGAGTCCCAGACCAGGCGGTTTGCTTTCTCACTTTCCCTCTCTCTCTCTCCCTCTCTCCCCAACCCCTCTGGTAAAATTAAAATAAATAGAGTCAAATAAAATAATTATTTTTAAAAAAGAAATAAGCAAATAAACTTGAAAAAAAAAAAGCCTACTGAAACTATCAACTAAACAGCATTATTATTAAAATTTTCCCAGACTTCACATATGTATATACATATCTACAACAAAAAATTATACTTTCTGTTTTGAAACCTGGTTTCTAAAATTCACTGAGGTCAGTAGGTGGCATGGTGGTTGAGGCACTAGATTCCCACATGGCCAACTGTGGTTAGAGTCCTGAACCTGGTGGCATGAAAATCACACCAGGTATGTATGTGCATGTGCCCAAAATCCCAAGAGGAGAATGGTGGAGAAGGGATTGTGTCACTGCCGTCCCCTCGGAGTACAATTTCTAATTTTCCTTCTCTGTTTCTCTCTCTGGCAATTGCATGTGCTGTATGGCAAAAACCTAAAACAAAAACAAAAACAAAATACCATGAACATATTTCTATGTCAATAAGTAAGAAACCAAAATATCATGTTAGTATTACATAGTATTTAATAGGTGAATTTACCTTAATTTGTAGAGATCTTTATTTGCTTTATTCTGCATTTTGACCTTTATAAACATTAAAATGACAAATGTTCTTTTTTAAAAATTATAGAATTGTCTGTGACACAATCCTCTTGCCTCAGCCTCCCAAGCTGTGAGGATCCCAGGGGCATGCCACTGTGTCTGGCCTTTAGGTTAAATCGGGACTAGAACTCGGGCCTTCCATGTGGTCTGTGCCCGCAGAGCACAACTTAGAAACACCTGCCTCCTTGGCTGGGCTGATAAACATTCTTAGAACCAAAAATCTTTGGAATCCCTTATTAATCCCTGACAGAAGACTCTGTAAGGTGTATTGGTTAAGATTCCTCGGTCACAAGGGACAGAAAACCAACAAGAATTAGCTTAAGGAAAAAGGAAGAAATTACATGCAGAGAGAGGCCAGGTCTGGGCAGAAAAACCTTTGAAGTATATAGTCTGCTGCTGCACTGCAGGGCAGTACAGATTGAGAAAAGCTGAGTGTCAGCTAGAGAAAACCAGGACAAGCTTGTTTAAAACCATGAGACACAAGATGCTCGACAGCTACGGGCAGTAATAGAAAGTCCCCAACTTTTTTTTAAGAATTATTTTAACTTTCTTTCTCTCTCTCTCTCTCTCTTTCTTTCTTATTCCCTTCCTTCCTTCCTTCCTTTAAATTTGACCAGAGAAGGACAGTGAGAGAGAGAGAAGGAAAGTGAGAAAGCAAGCCACCAGGTCCAGGACACAAACTGCAGTTGGCCATGTTAGAGTCTAGTGCCCTTAACCACCATGCCACCTGCTGGCCTCTACTTTACCTTTCGTGTAAGTAAAGACCCTATAAAAGAATGAGCACATAATGGCTAGGGGCCTTGGCATTCTCCACACGGAGAAGCTGGGACTGCCGAGTCCTTGCCTTTTTCTGTTTATCTTGTCTCAAGTCGTTAGACCTGCTTCCCCTCAGGGTTCCAGGTCTTTTCGCCACCAGGCGGTGGCAATTACAGATTTGCACTCATTCAATATTTCTTGAACTATCGAACTTTTATTCACTGGAAATGATAAGTATATACTTATTTTCCAAGTTAGAATACAAATCTGCTCAAAGAAAACTATAGGCAATTTTGTTGTTTGGTCTTTTTTAAACCTCTCATCTCAGATAGCTCCTCTCACACACACCTTCATCAATACTAAGCTGAATTATGTGGCCCCTTGCAGATCTCTGGAGCATTTCCTCTAAGCAACGATCTCCCATCTGGTGTGTTGCTCTGAGAATTCTAACTGCCATGGCCTCCCTAGACCCTCAGCTTCATTTCCTTAACTCAGAGAGATCATTAAGCATCAACTGGGGTGACCCCTCTTTGCAATACAGTTTGGAAACTCTTTCCAGGCGATAAAGTGGGGACAATCCTAGGGCTCACGTTATCTGTTTCCTCTCTGTCTGGGATCTCTGTCCTGCACCACCTGATATTCAATGTCTGAAAAGCATGGTGTTAGATATTCTGTTTGACTTATTCATTGTTTCAGGTGGGAGAGTAAATCTGATCCCTGTCACTCCATCTCGGTCCAAAGTGAAGTCTCTTATCTTAACAATGATTTTTGAATTATACCAGCACTTGGGATTCCGGCTTTTGTGAAGCACATCATCCAACTGCAGAAAGGTCAGGAAGTAGAACTAGCTGCGGGGACAGCTGGACCCAGGGTTATTAATGTTACTAGATTTCAAGATTTCTGTGTCTCTTGCTCTCTCTCTCTCCATATATATATATATTTTTTTTTTTGAGAGGTTTTTGCGATAGGGTGCATGCGCTTGCCAGACAGAGAGACAGAAAACGAGAAATCATCCCCCGGGGGGATGGCCATGCTGCAATCCCTTCTCCTCCATTCTCCTCTCGGGATCTTGGGCACGCACACACATGCGCCCGGTGTGAGTTTTAAGCCACTGGGTCCGGGACGCAAACCGCAGTCGACTACATGGGAATCCAGCGACATAGCCATTTCGCTAACTGCTGGTCCCTCTCTCTCTACATATTTTGTGTCGTCTTTTTCTGCATGCTGATGTCAATCTTTCCTTCTATGAATAATACTCTGAATTCATGAAGAGTGAAGCACCAAAGAAATTTTGAATTGCAGTCTTTCAAGCTCAGTCATTTTCAAACTTAGTCATTTCAGAAGAAAGTGAATCTCTTTTTCTCAGTTTCAATTTGAAGAATCTCTAGGAAGGAACCATAGGCCTACCCCTTGGGCTAGGGGACTAAACAATGTAAATTGACTCAGCTTCCATCACAGGCCTAATTTGTGGGCAGGGATCTGAAATGTCTTACCAGATAGAGCCCCAGGAGAATCAGCAGAGCAGCCACCCCAATTTGTGTCTACAATTCTGGCATAAAAACTTTTGACACTTAAATTACTTTGAAATAATTTCCAAGCTTGGACACGTTATCAGTGGTCAGTATTAAAGGTCAGATGTTTGCTGAGTGTAGCGGATACAGGAGCTAAAGTAGAAATAACCTTAGTATTTAGATGAATACGGTTCGGACAAGCAGTACATTATATTATAGAAAGAAACATATGCAGTTCCAGTAGAGCAAACGAGAACTCTAAAGGGTAAAGGTGTAATTTATGATGGTAATTTAGAACACGCCAAAAAGGAACCTATGGTAAGCTTTTCTCCTTCATGGACCCAGTGTCAGAAAAGTCTTAAAATTTTAGGTTAACTGTAGCAGCCTACACAAGATAACACTTTAATCTTGGAATCATCTTTGACTAGTGTCTCCACTTTTTACACGTCTCAGCTAGTTAGCAAGTCCTATTGTTACCAGTCCAACTAAGTCTGGCTGCTGCTGCTTGCAGTGGACAAAAGGAGAGGCATAGGCCGGAGAAGAAGGGAGTTTATTCTGTATCTAGTTACAGAGGAAGTCAGTAAGTACTATCAAACTGCCTCGAAAAGCTCCACACGCTCTTGGTATTTATAGATACAAGATACAAGCACATGTGAATCATTCCTCACTGTAATCAACCACAGTCATTCATTTTCCCTTGAGTAATCACCCCAATTCCTTCAAGTACCCATTCCTGGTTTCTCGTCTGATCATTCCTCAGATAGATTTCCCTATGACTCAGCATTTGGTCAGACTGTTCTCATAAAAGGCCTTTTTAATTTCAAAATGGATGTAGTCCTGCTAAACTTTAAATTGGCTGGCTACACTATCCATTCTGCCTCTTAAACATCGCTGGTATCTGTTTCTCTCAACCCTCACAGACTTTTGATCCAGGCCACTCTCATCTCTCACTTGTATCACTACAAAATCTTCTAACCGGGTCTCTGACTCAGGTCTTGTTCTTTATAACTGATGCTTGTGTTTGCTGCCCAGCTTCTATTTCTGCTACTTTTGGTAGAGATACCCAAATATTTTTTGGAAAACAATTCTCTTGCATTCTCAATCATATAATTTGAGTGGGATTTGACCTCACTCTTTTTTCCAAAAATGAGTTCCAGCTGGTTTAGCTACTTAGTGAATTCCTATTGAATTAGTTAATTCATCTATTCCCTTGACCACATTGATTGTTTTAGGCCAATGAGACAAAATAAAATGTTCATTAGGTGCTTCTGAGAACAGAACAAAGAAATAAACATGAACAAAAAAATAAGAAAACTGCTGATAGTCATCTTAAGATCATGTGAGAAGTCATACGTAAGATGAAGTAGAGAATGCAAAAGTTGGGACCAGCAGTTGGTGTAATGGCTATGTCGCTGGACTCCCATGCAGTCGACCATGGTTCGAGCCCCAGACCCAGTGGGTTAAACTCATGCTAGGAGTGTGTGTGTGTGTGTGTGTGTGTGTGTGTGTGCATGCCCAAGATCCCGAGAGGAAAGTGGAGGAGAAGGGATTGTGGTGTGGTCATCCCCGCTACAGGGTGATTTCTCGCTTTCTGTCTCTCTGTCTCTTTCTGCCTATAGCAAAAACCTATCCCTACCTGCCCCCCCCCAAAAAAAAAATCAACAAGAGAAATGACATAGTTCACCCTACCTCTAAACTTTTCAGTTATATAAGCCAATAAAGTCATAAATTGTTTAAGCCATTGTTGTTTTTTCTTTTTCTTTTTCTTTTCTTTTCTTTTCTTTTTTTTTTGGAGAGGTTTTTGCTATAGGGCATGTGCACTCACCAGAAAGACAGAGAGAGACAGAGAGACAGAATGCGAGAAATCACTCCCCAGGGGGGGATGGCCATGCCACAATCCCTTCTCCTCCATTCTCCTCTTGGGATCTTGGGCACGCTTGCACACGTGCCCAGTGTGAGTTTAAGCCACCAGGTCCGAGACTCGAACCTCGGTTGACTTCATGGGAGTCCAGCGAGTCCAGTGACATAGCCATTACATTAACTGCTGGTCTCAGCCATTGTATTTATTTTTAAAAGAGGTTTTTGCCTTAGGGCGCATGCGCTCACTAGAGAGAGAGACTGTGAGAGGGAAAGTGAGAAATCATGCCTCCCCCACCCCCTCCTGAGCAGAAGGCCACCTTGCAATCCCTTTTCCTCCTGGGATCTTGGGCACACATACACAAGTGACCAGTGTGAATTTCAAGCCACTGGGTCTGGGTGGGACTCAAGCCGTGGTCAGCCATGTGGGAGTCCAGCAACATAACCGCTACACCATCTGCTGTCTTGTGTTTAAGCCATTTTCAGTTAAGTTTTCTATCATTTAAGACCTAAAGCACCCCAGCTATACTCTCCTTCAATCCATTTTCCATTTTGAATTCAAAACTGATCATGTCACTTCTCAGAGGGGAGGACAGTAAATTGTTGACCGGTCAAATGAAGATTCTAGAATACCTACCTCTAATGTTGGGGAGATAACGGCATGTGTAAAGTGCTTAAATCAGTACTTATCACAGTGATATGTAAACAGAACAAGGCTCGGCCCTTAACAAACACTTGAGCAGCGTTTTATTCTCAGCTTCAAACCTTACAAAGACTTCCTTGTCCCCTTCGGATTGTCTAAATGGCTTCACATTGACTCCCTTCATGGTGACAAGATAGCACTAAAGGTTTCTAGGGCTCTTCCTAATACCTGGCATCTGCCCACCATTCCAGACTCTCGTCCTGCTATTTCTTTTACTTGCATTCTATTTTCTTTTGTCTTTATGGGCTAACTTCTGTGCTTCATTTGGTTCACTGTAGGGATGTCACTTTCACAGGAACAATTTCCCTAATCTCACAATTTAGTTGCTCTATTTAGTTTAGTTTCCCTTCCTACATATACCATTTTTAGTACACATTGCATTTGTCCTTACTAGTTTTAAATCTGCCTTCTATTGTACATTCCCTGGGGGCTGAGCCGTTTATCATACTCACAGCTATATTTTCAAGAGTCCAGTCCAGGCCTTGGACTGACAGAATAAATCAACAGACCAAGAATGAACATGAAACTCATAATCTTAACAAATGTAGAAAGTATATTTAAAGAGAGAATGAGCCTTCCTACCTAATCTAGCTTAAATACCGACCTGATGCTACCTGATGTGAATAAATCTGAATATCTTGGTTTAAGTTCCAATTTAGATAGAAATTAAGAGAAGAAATGTGAAATCTGAGAGTTCAAATAATACAACTTTAAGTAAACTTTTGACTGCGCTTGCCTAACTTGATGTGCCCTGTGCACTCAGCCATGTCTATGTCCGTGCATGATCTATCATTTCAGCATTTTAAAAATTAATTCAACAAATATTTATTCACTGTCTCCTTTATTTATACACTGCTATAGATGAAAGTGATAGGATAAAATTTGATCTTATAAAGAATTTAGAGTCCAGAGAGAAATGTGCAAACAATTTATGTTGTTTTAACAATGTGAGAAGTACTGGAAGTAGAAAATAGTGATTGTAGCTTTTTTCAAACATAAGGTGTTGTTAATTAGGAGTTCGGCAACAAGCAACAGAAACCTAGATTCAGGACCAGCAGTTGGTGTAATGGCTATGTCGCTGGACTCCCACATAGTCAACCACAGTTTGAGTCCCGGACCAGGTGGCTTAAACTTCACGCCGGGTGCGTGTGCGTGCGTGCCCAAGATCCCGAGAGAAGAATGGAGGAGAAGGGATTGCGGCATGGCCATCCCCCCGGAGGGTGATTTCTCACTTTCTGTCTCTCTGTCTCACTCTGTCTTTCTGGTGAGTGCACGTGCCCTACAGCAAAAAACTCTCCAAAAAAAAAAAGTACTAGAATTAGACTACATGAGGGTCTAGTGACATGGCCATTACGCAAACTGCTGGTTGCCATCTTTTATCAATTTTAGCACAGACAAAAAATTGCTTTGTGCTTAAATTAGTAAACATAGGGGGACCAGCAGGTGGCATGGTGGTTAAGGCGCTGGACACTCCCACATGGCTGACCATGGTTTGAGTCCCAGACCTGGTGGGTTGCTTCCTCTCTTTCTCTCTCTCTCTCTCTGTCTCTCTCTGGTCAACTTAAAATAAATGGATAAATAAAATTAAATAAATAATTCTAAAAAATATATAAATAAACATTGACTGCAGAGGGCCCTCCCTAACTGAATTTACTAGTGTGAATGGTAAACCCTAATTGGAAGATAAACAAATGGATTAGAGAATTAGATAATTCCTGGAGAGTCATGTCTGCCTCTTTTTCAAGAATTTTTGAAGGCGCGATTTGACATGTGAAAGCACCAAACTGAATTGAAAACCAAACAGCAAATTAAGAGAGCCATCTACTGGCAGCTCATTGAAATTTATTTAAATCATTAGCTTTCCATGCGAAGTAGTTTCCTGTAAATGATACTGGGGAAAACTCTCTCGATTCATTCAATCTGCCCAAATTTCATGTTATATTTTGTATAAAGAAGACTATCTTTAATATATGTAATAATTATAATTTGGAACACAGATACCTATGTTTAAGAATGATTCTTCAACATTTAGCTAACTTGGCTGTTACACTAAGAATGATGATGAAAGGATGATGTTTAGTGAAGTGAACGTAAGAGAAGACAATATATACCCACCACCGGCACATGTAGTTTTATATTGCTTTTAAAAGTTTTCACAACAGGGGCTGGCAGGTGGCATGGTGGTTAAAAGTGCTGGAAAAACGACTATGGTCTGAGTCGCGGCCCTGGCGGCTTGTTTCCTCACTTCCTCTCTCTCTCTCTCTCTCTCTCACTCTGTCCCTCTTTAGTCAAATTAAAAATAAGTAAATACATAAATAAAGTTTCATAAAATAATTATTTTTAAAAATCTTCACAACAACCTTGTAAGGCAGGTACATTATTTTTAAAAATAGAATTATTTATTTTATTATATTATTGTTTAATTTGACCAGAGAGAGACAGAGAGAGAAAGAGAGGAAGGATGAGAAAGCAAGCCTCCAGGTCCGGAACTCAAGCCAAGGCTGACCACACAGGTGTCCACCACCTAAACATCACACCATCTGCTGGCCCCAGGCAGGTATGATGGTCATTCTCACTTTGCACAGAGAGGTTAGATATTGTGCCTCAAATCAAACAGCTATCTATAGTAAGCTTTCCCCATAAGATTAGGAGCAAAACATGAATACTGTTCTTATTACTTTTATTCAATATTGTACGAGAAGTTCTCTCAGGACAATTAGGTGAGAAAAATGAACAAGTAAAAGGCATCCAGATTGAAAAGGAAAAGGAAAAGGTAAAACTATTTTCACATGACATGATCATATACATAGAAAATAAATCCTAGAGAATCCACCAAAAGCTCTCAAGAGTTAACAAGGAAGTGTACTCAAAGTGGTAGGATACAAGATTAATATACAGCCACAAATTGTCTTTCTATACACAAGCAATAAATAATGACATGATGCAATTAATATTAAAATTCTAGCTATTTTTTTCTTGCAGAAATTGATAAGATTATCCTAAATTTTATAACGGAATTGGAAAGGTCCCTAAATAGTCGAAAACAATCTTGGGAAACGGGAACAAAATCTGAGGACTCATTTTCTAGTTTGAAAACCTACTGCAGGGAACCAGCAGTTAGCGTAATGGCTATGTCGCTGGACTCCCACGTAGTCGACCGCGGTTCGTGTCCCGGACCCGGTGGCTTAAAACTCACGCCGGGCACGTGTGCGTACGTGCCCAAGATCCCGAGAGGAGAATGGAGGAGAAGGGACTGCGGCGTGACCATCCCCCCTGGGGGGTGATTTCTCGCTTTCTGTCTCTATGTCTCTCTCTGTCTGTCTGGCGAGCGCACGCGCCCTATAGCGAAAAAACCTCCCAAAAAAAAAAAAAAAACCTACTGCAAAGCTATAGTAATCAAGACAGTGCAGTACTTACCTAAGGACAGACATCCACAGTACAGCCCCTCTCTCTGCAGGGCGTATGTTCCAAGAATCCCAGTGGATACCTGAAACTAGAGATAGTACCAAACCCTACATATACTATGGTTTTTCCCTATACATACGTACTTAAGATAAAGTTTATAAGTTAGGCAAAGTAAGAGATTAACAGCAGTAACTAATAACAAAACATGATAATTATAAATAGATAGTATAATAAAATATGTGAATGTAGTTTCACTCTCTCAAAACGTATTATACTGTTCTCAACTATCTTTGGACTGCAGTTGACAGCATGTATTCACGACAGCAGAAAATGAAACTGGGATAAGGGCGAGACTACCGTATATTAACAAGATAGAATTGCGAATTTAGAAATTCACCCATAATTTATGGGAAATTGATTTTTAGCGACAGTCCTAACATGATTTAGCTGGGAAAGAATAGTCTTTTCAACAAATGGTGCTGGGGCTACTGGAAAACCACACATATAAAAGAACGAAGTCTTACTTCACACTACATCCCAAAGGAACTCAATATGGATCAATGACCTAAATATGGGAACTAACACAATGAGTTCCACCTTCCTACCTGGCCAAAAATATGTTTATAAGTAAAGATAGAAAAATATGTTTAAACTAAAAGTTTTGTGTGATCAAATGTCATTAAAATTTCAAAGATTATTGACAGTATTATTTTAAGTTTTTGCCATGTGCTCACCAGAGAGATAAACAGTGAGAGGGAAAGCAAGAAACACCCTTGGGGGGATGGCCACACTGCAATTCCTTCTCTTCTTTTTTTTAGAGAGATTTTTGTTATAGGGTGTGTGTGCTCACCAAAGACAGAGAGACAGAGAGACAGAGAGACAGAAAATAAGAAATCACCCCCAGGGTGAAGGGCATACTGCCTGAAGCAATCCCTCTCTTCTATTCTCCTCTCAGGATTTTGGGCATGCACACACATGTGCTCAGTGTATTTCAAGCTGCTGGGTTCGGGTCTCAAACTGTGGTCGACTATATGGAAGTCCAGTGATGTAACCATTATGTGATCTGCTGGTCCCTCTCCTCCACTCTGCTCTCGTGATTTTGGGCATGCATGCACACATGGCCAGTGTGAGTTTCAAGCCCCTGGGTCTGGAACTCGAACCATGTACAGCTATGTGGGAGTCTAGCACCCTAATCATCATGGCACCTGCTGGCTCCTGACATTAATTATTGTTGTGCATGTCCATGAATTCTACTGATGGCCTAGAAGTGTTCAAATCAGTAAACAAAGAGAGACATACATAATTTATAAATTATTATATGTAATAAGAGTTTGCTAAGCCTCTCAAAGCATGACAAACTAGTGGTTTAAACAACACAAACATATTACCTCACAGTTCTGGAGACTGGAAGTTCATGATCAAGAAATTGGGGCTCCCACCCAAGGCAGTCTCTGGAGGAGGACGGTGCTGGGAAATAAAACACCCTTATATCCTGAGCTATACAACAAAGTTGAACTGCTCTTCAAATGAAGTTTATGAGACAGTGTTGCTGGGTGAAATGAAGCAGAAGAGATTCAGAAGTAATCATGGAGTATGAGGAAAAGAAATACCCAAGACAGCAGTACTATATTCTACCAAACTTTCTATTTGAAGATCAAAGGCAGGTATTTGGAAAGCTAAGGTTACAAACTTAGAGAAAAGATGCTAAAGGGACCAGCAGATGGAGCAATGGTTACGTCGCTGAACTCCTGCATAGATGACCATGTTCAAGTCCCAGACCCATCAGATTAAAACTCACGCCGGAGACTCCCCTTCATCAGACAGTTGTAGCCTCAGAAGTCAGAGACTGGAGCAGTTGGTTGAAAGATGTCTCCTCCAGCTGAGACTCTGGTGGGCGTGGTTAGTAAAGAAGACGCAGATTCTTCCTGGCCCCTGGGCTGGTGTATCACAGTTATGGTGCCTCTGTTCTGGGATAACATTTGAACTCCCAATGATATTTTCTCCAAATCTGTGAGTGTCTTGGCCTTTCCTCTTATGGGTCAAGATGGCTGTCTCTTCTCTCTCCCACAGGTTTCCTGGTGTCTTTCTACATTATCATCATATTCGGAGACTTTTCTCACTGTGAAATAAATGATATCATCCCTCATGAACCTTTCTATCACGATGCCATGATATAACTGTTCCTGGGAAACACCATTCTTTGTAGTTGACTTGCTGGTTTTGGTTTTACTCTTCCAGTCTAAAAGAAATGAAAAAATGCAAATGCTCCATATTCACTGTGCTTTGAAAAATCGATAACCATAGTGATTATAGACTAGAGACTTAGGCTGTAATACATACATCAGATTTTTATTATATTTAGATATGGGTGGGCTGGTTCTGAAGTAACGTGTTACTCAAGGAAAGCCAGATCCCACATGGTGATCACAGTTGGAATTCCCAGCCTGGTCAGCCTAAAACACAGCAGGATCCAATGGATAGAGAACAGGAGGAAGGGAATCATAGTATGACCAGACCTTGTGAAAGGTACTCATTTCTCTCGCTCTCACATCTCCCCATCCCCCCACCCCCAGGGAGGGTGCTTTCTCATTTTCCCTCTCTCTGTCTTTGTTGAGCACATGTGCCTTATAGCAAAAAAAAAAAAACAAAAAAAACAAAAAAACCCAAAAAAAACCCTATATATTTTTTAGGGATAAATGTATGTAATAAATACATGAAGGCATATGAGAATGATGATATTTAAACTCAGAAGAGTGGTTATTTGAAAGATGAAATAAAAATATCAGGACTTCAACTATGCCTTTTTTTTTTTTTTAATTTTCTTTTTAGTTTGCCATATGGTGCAGGTGCTCATCAGGGAGAGGAAAACTGAGAAAACATGTACCATGGGACATGGTCATGCTGCAATTCTGTCTCCATTTCTCCCTCCTTTTTAGGAATTTTGGCACATACATACATGCACCCGGCATGCCTCCCATGCTGCTGGGTCTGGGATTTGAACCATGCAGTTAGCCATGTAGGATCCAGCTGTAGGGTATATGCACTTACTGGAGAAAGAGAGGCAGAGAAAGACAGGTGAGAAAGCATCCCCCAGGGAGGATGACCATGCCTCAATCCCCTGTTCTTGGGATTTTGGGCATGTATACACGTACCTGGTATGTTTTTCAAGCCACCAGGTCCAGACTCAAACTACACTATTACCATGTGGGATTCAGCTGCCCAACCACCACAACACTGGCTTGTCCTGTTTTAATTGTTAATCTAGGTATAAGCTATGCAGAAATTTATTATAATGTTCTCTATACCTTTCTGAATGTCTAAATTATTGCATAATAAAAGCAAACTTTAAGGAGACTGCTAAAGACCACTGGATGTGGTGAAAAGGAATCTTGTAATTTCCCTTGCAAGGGTTTTCATGAAGTAACTGTTATAAAAACTAAGAAACATGAGATAAAGAAAAAACAAAAACTGATGCTGGAATTATAAAAGTTGGCAAAAAGTGGAAATAGTGCAAGAGAGAAAATGAAAGATTTATATAATGAAGAAAAAAAAAGTAATTGGCAGGGCCACGATTTTTCTAAAGGAGCTAGAAAAGGATCTGTCCCAGGCTTCTCTCTAAGCCACTAGTATTTTCTTGGCTTGTGGTATCATAATTCCAATTGCCACATGGAACTCTCCCTGTGGGCATGTCTGTGTCTAAAGTTCTCCTTCGTGTAAGGACAGCAGTGAGATTGGATTAGTAGCCCTCCCTGCTCTGTATGACCTCACCTTCTTCTAACTAACTACATCTATACTTGCTCTATTTCCAAATAAGACCACAATTTGAGGTACTGGGGGTTAGGATTTCAACATGTGATTTTACAGAGGAACACAATTCAACCTAGAACACATGTTTATTCCATAGGATTAATTTTCTTGACTCCACTTCAGCAAAATTTGTATTTTACTACACAATGGTCTCAATGAAAATTAGGAGTTTACAAAATCTGAGTAAATTTTATAAACATATCACATGAAAATAAATGTAAAATTAAAAAATTAAAAATTTTAGTATCTTTGTTATTTTTCTTCTAAAATTTTTCATTTATTGAAATGCAAAGGTAAAATATATTTTTAATTAATGAAAGTAAAAATTAGTCAAGTAAAACTGAACTTAGCATTATGAAAACTTTTTTTTTTTTTTTTTTAAGTTTTATTTTGGGACCAGCAGATGGAGTAATGGCTACATAACTGAACTCCAATGTAGCTGACTGCAGTTCGAGTCCTGGACCTGGTGGCTTAAAACTCACGCTGGGCGCGTGTGCATGCGTGCCCAAGATCCCGAGAGGAGAATGGAGGAGAAGGGATTGTGGCGTGACCATCCCCCCTGGGGGGTGATTTCTCGCTTTCTGTCTCTCTCCGTCTCTCTGGTAAACACACACGCCCTATAGCCAAAAATCTTTTTTTTTTTTTTTTTTGAGAGATTTTCACTGTAGGGCGCGTGCGCTCGCCAGACAGACAGAGACAAACATAGAGACAGAAAGCGAGAAATCACCCCCCAGGGGGGATGGTCACGCCACAATCCCTTCTCCTCCATTCTCCTCTCGGGATCTTGGGCACGCATGCACACGCGCCCAGCGTGAGTTTTAAGCCACCGGGTCCGGGACACGAACCGCGGTCGACTACGTGGTAGTCCAGCGACATAGCCATTACGCTAACTGCTGGTTCCCTAGCCAAAAATCTCTTTAAAAAAAGTTCAATTTTTCCCATGAGGAAGAGAGGGAAAGGGAGAGAGAGAGAGAGAGAAGGAGGGAGAGAGAGCCCTAACAGAATTGTCACACTGGAATCCACTCCGCTCTCAGCCTCATGTGCTTGGTGAGCTCAAGGAGGTACCAGTATGTGAACACAGGACCTTTCCCAAGTGGGTTCAGTTGAGTTAACTACTGCAGCAGCACCTGAACTCAGTATTTTGAATATTTAATTCAGGGCTAGCCCTGCATGGCAGCAGTTAAGTGCTGTGTAAGAACTGGATCCCACATGGCTGGCCCCAGTGGCTTGAAAAACATGGCTGGCACACGTGCATGTATGATCAAAATTCTGATGGGATGGAGAGATGGGAAAAAAAGGATTGTGGCATGACTATGTTCCATGGAGGGAAGGTGCTTTCTCTCTTTGTCTCTCTCTCATGAGTGCATGTGCCTTCTGGAAATATAACAAAGAAAATTTTAACTTAAAAATATTTTTACATAGACAAAACTATTTGCAATATTAATGATCAATGCCCATCCAGTTGCCAACATAAAGAGTTGGTATCAGCAATGTGTACTATTTAATACTGCCAAATGTTTCTAAGCCAATGTATTAGTTAAGTATTCTGCATAACAAATCACCCAAAATATTAGTGGTTTCAAAGAACAACATTTGTTATCTCAACTTTTGTGGGTTAGGAATCTGGGCATGGCTTAGGTGGGTCCTCTACTTCCTTGTCTCTGACAGGCTGTAATTAAGGTGTTGGCCAAGGTCTTTGGTCTTATCCGAAGGCGTGATTTGGGGAGAACATGCTTTCAAGTTTACTCAGTAGTTGATAACAAGACTCAGTTCTAAGGCATGGTGGTGCCAGTTCTATGTGAGTTGTCACAGGCCACCCTCAGTTCTTTGCCACATGGGCTGTTCCAACAATAGCTGCTTCTTTCATGTGAGCCAAGACAGCAAGGGAGAGTTTGCCAGCAAGATGGAAGTCATAGTCTTGTAAAACCTTATTATAGGGGCCACCTGGCAGCATGGAGATACAAATGGCTGGATCCAGGGGACCAGCAGGTGGTGTGGTGGTTAAGGCACTGGAATTCCCACATTGCTGACTACGGTTCCCTTCCTGGACCTGGTGGCTTTCTCTCTCTCTCTGGCAAAACTCATGTGAAAAAAAAGAAAAAAAAAAACGTAAAAAAAAAAAAAAAGGTTTTAAAAGAAAGTTGCTGGATCCCACATGGCCTACTATGTGGAACAAGTTCCAGACTCAGCAGTTTAAAAACACACTGAGCACATGTGTGTGGATGCCCAATATCCCAAGAGGAAAATGGAGAAGGGATTGCAGTTAGGTCATCCTCCTAGGGGTGCTTTCTCACTTTCTCTCTCTTCTCTCTCTCTCCCCAGCACACGTGCTCTCTGGCAAACTCAAAACATACACACACACACACACACACACACACACGCACAGCCTATATAATTTAAGGGAAAGCTCAAATCTTTCCCTTAAGTTCTGTGTCTAACCATCTGTTTTCTGGGGATAGCCATCAGACAACTCTTAAGCATTCCTAACTCAACATGTGGAAAATTGAAAAGTCAGAAACTTGGGAGTCTCCCTTGATTCCTTCACTCACTGTCTGTGCTCAATTCTAGTACCTTTTCTTTTTAAGAGAGATTTTTGCTATAGGGAGTGTGCGCTTACTGGAGAGACAGAAAGCAAGAAATTATCCCCAGGGGAGGACGGCCACATCACAATCCCCTCTTCCGCTCTCCTCTTGGGATTTTGGAAACCAACACACATGTGTCTAACATGGGTTTTAATCTGTCAAGTCCGGGACTCGAACTGCAGTTGTCTAAGAGTCCAGCAACATAATTATTATGCCATCTGCTGGTCCCTCAATTGTATTATCTATTTTTAAAAAAGAATTATTTTAACTTTATTTACTTGTTTATTTTAATTTTATCAGAGTGGGATAGAATGAGAGAGAGAGAGAGAAAGTGAGAAAGTAATCCACTAGGTCCAAGACTCAAACCGTGGTTGGACATGTGGGAGTCCAGTGCCCTTAGCTACCATGTCACCTGCTGGTCCTGATTCCATTAAATTAATACCGCTGACCAATATCTTACTCTTCCCTAATCACCACTATATTTCAGATCTCCCTTTATTTATTTATTTTTTTTTTTAGAGGTTTTTGCCTTAGGGTACATGTGCTTGACAGGGAGAGAGAGAGACAGAGATATTTAGAAAGTTAGACATCACCCCCCAGGGGGGATGGCCATGTTGCAATCCCTTCTCCTCCATTCTCCTCCTGGGAAGTTTGGGATGGATGCACACACACTCAGTGTGATTTTCAAGCCACCAGACTTGGGACTCAAACCGTGGTTGACCACGTGGAAGTCCAGTGACAAAACCACTATGCCATCTGCTGGCCACCAGATCTCCCATCATTTATTTATTTATTTGAGATTTTTGCTATAGGGCACGTGCGCTTGCCAAAGAGACAGGGAGATAGAAAGTGAGAAATCACCCCCCAGGGGGATGGCCATACTACAATCCCTTCTCCTCCATTCTCCCTTCTGGATCTTGGGCACGCACACACATACACATGCACCACCATGAATTTTAAGCCACCAGGTCCAGGACTCAAACTGCAGTTGACTATGTGGGGAGTCCAGTGATGTAACCATTATGCCATCTGCTGGCCCCCAGATCTCCCATTTTTAAAAACTGAATCATGGGGCTGGCAGGGGGTGGGGTGGTTAAGGGGATGGAAAAAGCATTGTAACTTCTTTTTAAATTATTAATTTTATTTGCTATTATTATATATTTTTTAATTTGACCAGTGACAGAGTGAGAAAGGGAAAGTGAGAAAGCAAACCACGGTCGGCCATGTGAGAGTCTGACATCTCAACCACCACACCACTTGCTGGCCCTATGTTGTAATAAAAATAATCTATTAGGGAACCAGCAGTTAGCGTAATGGCTATGTCGCTGGACTCCCACGTAGTCGACCGCGGTTCGTGTCCCGGACCCGGTGGCTTAAAACTCACGCCGGGCGCGTGTGCATGCATGCCCAAGATCCCGAGAGGAGAATGGAGGAGAAGGGATTGCGGCGTGACCATCCCCCCTGGGGGGTGATTTCTCGCTTTCTGTCTCTATGTCTCTCTCTGTCTGTCTGGCGAGTGCATGCGCCCTACAGTGAAAATCTCTCCAAAAAAAAAAACCAAAACAAAACAAAACAAAAAAAAGCAATGTCCTAATTGGTCTTGTCAGTCCACTATGTTCTTTGTTCTGCAACCAGCAGCCTAAAACATAATATGTTATTCTCTAAATGGTCCCCTTCATATCCAGGCTAAAATCCAAGATAGTTAGTATATATAAGGCCATTTTATGAAAGAGTGCCAGTCTTTCTTTCCAGACTATTACTACCACCATCCCATCCCCACTTTCATGTTCCAGCTATACTGAATTTATGGGTTGTCCAAACTGATTGAATCTCTCTTCTGCAGCTAATTAATTTTTATTTTTGTCATTTATCTTAAAGATTTCCTCCTCTAGGATTCCTGAAATGGAGAGTAACCAATCCTCGTTATTCTCCTGATACCTTGTTCATACTTGTGTATGACACTTACCACACTGTGTTATGGGATAAGCTCCTTGTCAGAATTCTCTTTATAGTTCCAGGATCTAGCATAGCTGTGGGTGTTTAATAAATATTAGTTGCTGTGAAAAGATCCTAGGATGCATTTCAAGGCTAAAGTTTACTTTGTAGCACTTGCTGAAGTATGGCAGGGAAAGAAATGAGAGGTAAAACAATACTGCATTGAGGAGGAAATCTGGGTTCACTGACCATGCTTTCAAAATTCTGGAGATGTTATGCATGTTTGTAGGCTGAGATAATGGAGGCAGGAGACAGAGCAAGTGAGTGCGAGGAATTGAGCATGTAGGAGAGGGGATAAACATAAAGTCACTTGGAAAAAAGGAAAAAAAAATTCGCGAAGTATTTTTTTAGCCTTTAGAAGTCTACAATGTAGGGACTGGCAGGTGGCGTGGTGGTTAGAGGTGCTGGATTTCCACATGGCCGACCGCGGTAAGAGTCTCAGACCTGGCGGCTTGCTTTCTCGCTTTCCCTTTCTCTTTCTGTCTCTCTCTGGTCAAATTAAAAATAACAATAAATGGAATTAAATAAATAAATATAAAAAAAAAGAAGCATACAATATAGTCATTCTGATCAAGGCTGAGTTCAACTTATCTTAATATTCCTAATGAGGCATTCATGGTCTATATTTACATATTAAACAGAACCTTCTTTCCCTGGGTCAAGGTGATGGGACAGGGAGAAAGCACTTCTCACAGAATTCTGCCAGAATTCCTTCTCCCTACTTTTGGGATTTTGGGGATAGTGTACACACATCGTTTTTTTTTTTTTTTTTTGGAGAGGTTTTTGCTATAGGGCGCATGCACTTGCCAGACAGACAGACAGAGACAGAGAGACAGAGAGCAAGTAATCATCCCCCAGGGGGGGATGGCCACACTGCAATCCCTTCTCCTCCGTTCTCTTGGGATCTTGGGCATGCATGCACATGCGCCCGACGTGAGTTTAAGTCACCGGGTCCAGGACTTGAACCGTGGTCGACTACATGGGAGTCCAGCGATATAGCCATTACGCTAACTGCTGGTTCCTGTACACACACCTTCATCTTTCTCAAGTCACTAGGTCCAGGACTCAAACTATATGGTTGGTCACGTGGAATCCAGGCACCAGGTACCTTAAGCACAGGGCTCAGTTTGTCCAGTTTCAACTCTCTTGTGGTTGGCAATCGGCTGAACTGGGAAGTCAAAAACACAGTTAGAGGACAGATTGTCGCTAAATGCTGTAGCTCTAAGAATCTCTTTGAAAACATAAAGCCGTTTCATAAATTATGTATTCTTTAAACTATCTTTCATATTCATTTACACAAATGATCATTGAAACTGCTTTAGAAATATGTGCATCAAATATTTAGCATATTTTAAAAGCTTCCTTACTAATATCACTAATAAGTGGCTACAATTAAGTGTTTATTTACTACAAACACTTAAGACTATCAGATAACCTCATTATAGTTTATCAACATTATCTTTAAATCATTCCAGTGGAAATACTTTCTCACTACATTCATACTGCTTTGGTTCATGAGTATGGGAAGTAGCAGATTGTGTTCCATGATCATAGATTTTAAATATTTACTTGCTTGTCTTGCATAATTTAGCACACTGGAGTTAGAAAGCGGTTCGTATGGTAGCTGATGCAATGCCAATATTACAAGAATGTAATTTCCCTCTGTGAAAGGTATTCTACTCCTTCGCCTAGCCAATTATGATTTGTTTTGTTGTTAGCTGATCTAAAACCAGTTAAATTACATTTATATACAATTTAATTTTAATGATCATATGGTTATTTTGAGAATCCAGTTTCTTTTTTTAATAATTATTTCATTTTTAAAAATTTATTAATTCATTTATTTTAAGTTGACCAGAGAGAGACACACAGAGAGACAGAGAGAGTGAGAAAGCAAGCCGCCAGATCTGGGACTCGACCCATGGTTGGCCATGTGGGAGTGTCCAGAACCTTACTACCACGCCACCTCCTGCTGGTCCACCCAAGCAGTTTCTAGTGGCTTTTTTTTTTTTTTTTGGGGGGGGGGGAGAGAGATTTTTGCTAGAGGGTGTGTGCACTCTTCAGAGAGACATAAAGTGAGAACTCATCCCCTGGGGAGATGGCCACTGGGCAATCCCTTCTCCATTCTCCCCTCAGGATTTTGGGCACGCACCCACATGTGCTTGGTGTGTTTTAAGTCGGACAGTCTGGGATCAGAACCACAGTCGACTATGTGGGAATATAGTGACGTAACCATTATGCCACCTGCTGGTCCCTCTAGTTAGTGTACAATAGCAATAATAAAATACATTCATTCTTGTAATCCAGGTCTTTACGTAAATTACATAAAGGTATGTAGACGCACGTTCTCCCTTCTAAAAAAATCAGAACAGAGTTCTGTATTCAAAATATGGAGCCCTAGTCTATCTAATCAGGCAAGAAAATAGTTATTTGGTCAGTCTAATAAATGTTCCATATGTAATCTTGTTGAACTGTTGTTTAATTGTCCCACCATAAAAATATAATTGTCTCTTACCCGTTTTTGTGATAATAATGATTAAACTCATTAAAAAATTGTAAAACATCTTTCAAGTTTGTCTTTGAATATTTCAACGTTACATTCTGGAAGGTTTTCCACTCTCATGATTTCATAGTCTGGTAGTATAGAAAAATTACTAACTTTCAGTAATTCCCTGTGCAAATCAAGAGTGTATCTGGCAGCCTTTACTCCAACACAATCTGTGCTACTGCAAAACGACAAAGAATTGTATCTTGTAATAATTTACTGTTTCTGTTGAACTTTCCTAGCATCAAGGATACACATTTGTGTCTCATAAAAAGCCTCTTCGCCCTGTTTCAACGTTTTAAAATAACGTGAATGTGGAACACGGGTGCACATATCCTTCGAGGTTTATATGGATCTAGCCTACGGTCCCAGGGATAGCATGGCTTAACGTATCTCCCCAACCGGATAGGAGGGAATACAGGTGTTCTCAGCCGTGCTGGTCTTGCCTGGTTGGCGGTCTACACTGGCCGGCGAAGCGAGGGCAGAGCGGCGCGGTGCATGCTGGGTCTTGCAGTCCCTGCGCCCGGGGTGAGGCACGACTGCATGGCACGCTGGGCCTTGAAGTCCAGTGTCTCGCAGGAACGCACGGCCGCCGTGATGCGCCGTGTCCACCCGAGCCGCTTACAGAGGGCTGTGCGTGCTCGTTGGCTCCCTGGTCGCGCTGGCAGTTAGGGGCTCAGGTGGCGAGCAGGTGGATAAGGGACGCCAGCGCAGTAAGGCCCGTGCGCGGCGGCCGCAGAGACAGCCCACCGAAAGGCGGCGGTGCCCCGGAAGTGGCTGAGCTCACGGGTTCGGTGCGGAGGCCGCTCCTCTGACTACGGTGGCCGGGGAGCGCGGGGTACCTGTGGCTTCGGCGCTGGAGGGCCGGTGTGGGCGGGCTGCTCCTGCTGCGGCCACTGCGGCGGCATTTCCCGCGTGGGAGGCTCCTGCACGTTATTGCCGCGCTCTCCAATCCTTCTGTTCCGGCGAGGATCGACTTGAGGCTGGTGGAGTCGAGAAGGTTGGCACTTAGCGTCTCTGGCCCCCGAGTGACCGAGTTCTTAGGGGCCTGCCTGCGGTGGAGACCCGGTGGCCAGCCATCTGGGTTCTCGGCGGAGTGCGGCGCCTTCCTCTTCTCTCCTTTCTGGTGTCATTTGTTTTCTGACTTCTCCTCGCCCTGCCCTGGGCGCGGAGGTAACACACCATAAACCTTTCTGTGGGCAGCTCTTCTCGCTTCCCTTGTGGTTTTCGCAAGTGGTCCAGCTGGGCACGACGTTCAGTCCTCTGAACTGTCACATTCATTTGACCCACTTCTCCATGGCAGGACCCTCTAGGTTTTGTTTCTGTCCATTGAAACAAAAAAACAAACCCGCAAATAATCCAGATGCCCCAGATTGCGAACTTCTTCCTAGTTCCTTGACTCCCCTTTTTGGTCTTTGCTACTGCTTCAAACCATAACGCGGTGGCTTAGATTAATTAACGGCTTTCCATCCCATTAGCATTCATGAACTTTTTTTGGTTCTTGCTCACCCTCAACTCTCCCAGCCCTACCCGCTTTTCAGGGGTTTTGAGGCTGTGGCTTCAGGATACATGCTTGTCTACGAAGACTGTGGATATGGGAGACCTCAGTGGTCCACTTAGCAGGACGCTTCTCTACGGAGTGTACAGTTCTTCCGATTTTTCTGGCTTACATTTTTGTTTTGTGTTGATTATTTTCCCACCTGGGATTCACCGCTATGGTATAGTTAGAGGAGAATACCTCGTCCTACAGTTTACAGCTGAATTACTTAGATAGAAATTTTACTTTGTTTTCCAACTGGACCGTGTGACTTCCCCCTGTGAAATTTTTGCGGTGATTTTGCGCCAGTTGATAGTGGATAACCACAAGGGAGTGGACCAACTTCCTTTCTTACTTTCTTGTGATTTATTATTAGGATATGAGTCATTGAAAGAGCCCAGAGGTACTGGAAAGGTTTTAGAAAATAAAGTGTGTGTACTTTTTGAGTTTCAAATTGATTTTCTTCCTTGAACAGTGAGAGTTTCTGATTAACTCAATAATCTGATGCTATAATGAATTATCATGCAATTTGCTATAGAATTTTAAGAACTTTCTAAAGTTAAAAAGGAATTGTGTAAAAAAAAAGGAATTGTGTAATTTAGCAAAATGCTTAAAAACCATTTAGTTGATGTTTTTCTATAAACTAGAGAGCACGAATATTGTAAACTGTCTTTGGGATAATTAGTTACAGAATAGTTTTGGATATTTTTCTTTATAGTTGCCAGAGGCTGTGTGCTATGGCTAAAGGCAGAGAGACAGAGACAGAGAGGGAGAGGGAGAAAGCATTCCCCAATGGAACTTGGTCACGCTATAGTCCCTTCACGGTTTTTCCATCCTGTCCTGATTTGGGCACAAACGCACATGTGCCTTCCCGCCTTTTTTTGCAATGGGGTGGGTGTGCGCTCCAGGGAGAGAAAGAGAGACAGAGAGAAAGAGAGGCAAAGTGAGAAATCATCCCCCAGGAGGCATGGCCACATTGCAGTCCCTTTTCATTAATTCTTCTTGAGAGATTTTGGGCATGCTTACACATGTGTGTGATTGAGGTGATTTTCAATCTTCCAGATCTGGGACTTGAACTATGTAGCCGACCAAGTGGGATCTAACATCTTAACCTCCACACCACCGACTGGCCCAGACCCCATGTGTTTTTCAAGCTTCTCTGACCAAGATCCAGTTGTGCATGTGGGATCTGCCTCCCTTAATCATTAGCCTACAAGGTTGGTCCAGTATTTCTAGGTATTTCCATATGTCTGGTAAACAGCATTGTATACTATGCACTAATATTTTGTAGGCAGAAATTTTATACTTTGTGACTTTCTGGGGATCATGTAACACAAGTGAGTTTGCACTGTAGAGATTCTAATACTAAGATTATCATTCTTTAAGTAATCAAATATAATCTATACTTGTTAGTAAAAAAGAAATATTGATATTTGTGGGTTGTATCAAATTGGGATTATTCCCAGTTAACCTGAAGTGAATACTTTCAACCATTCTTAAAATTCAGAGATAAATGTATACTATTTAAGAATTAAATCACTCTTGGGACCAGCAGTTAGCATAATGGCTATGTCGCTGGACTTCCACGTAGTCGACCATGGTTCGCGTCCCGGACCCGGTGGCTTAAAACTCACGCCAGGTGCAGGTGTGTGTGCGCCCAAGATCCAGAGAAGGGATTGCGGCGTGGCCATCCCCCCTGGGGGGTGATTTCTTGCTTTCTGTCTCTCTGTCTTTCTGGTGAACACACGTGCCCTATAGCAAAAAAACCTCTCCAAAAAAAAAAAAAAGAAAAAAGAATTAAATCACTCTTGTAATTCCATATTGGAAAAATGATAAGCTAGACATTACTCAAACTTTTAATATTTTTCCTGAGACTTTGTTCATTTAGTAGGCATTTATCAACTCTTCTTTACTTTTTAATTATTGTCACCAAATCATTAAAACGCTTATTGATAAAAGTGTCCTCCCGGCCCAGCCCTGGTGGGTTAGGCAGTAGGCTGCTGCTGTGCAATGCTGCAGCCACATGGGAGGCCCATGCTTGGCCGGGTTGACCTGAACACACTGGGATGCTTGCGTTTGCCTGTGATCCTAGCTGACTGGGAGGCTGAGGGGAGGACTGCAGTGTGTGAGACCCTGTCAAGGGTACTTGTCTCTCATGAAATAAATACATTTAAAAAAAAAAAAGAAGAGTATCCTTTTGACTTTACTTCTGTACTAGGCCCTTGTAAGGATTACCTCCTTTTTTTTTTTTTTAAGAATTATTTATTTAATTTTATTTATTCATTCATTTATTTTTAAAATTTTACCAGAGAGAGACACACAGAGAAAGGAGGAAAGTGAGAAAGCAAGCCACCAGATCTGGGACTCGAACTGTGATTGGCCAAGTGGGAGTGTCCAGCACCTTAATCACCATGACACCTGCTGGTCCCGCAAAGTGTTTTTTTTTTTTTTTTTTTTTTGTGGTAGAGTATGTTTGTGTGAGAGGAGTGAGAGAGAGGAAAAGTGAGACAGACAAACAGACAAATAGAAAAGGACCCTTGACAGGGTTTCCTATCACTGTATGATCACCTTTCCCTAGCCCTCCAGCTTGTTAGGTCATGGTCACCTAGATGCACACTGCCATGTTTTCAGGCTAGGCCTATCTTAGTTAATTACAGCAGTTCACTGACATATTGAATATCATTTACATTTAGTATTGAAGACACTGAAGCTCAAAGACTAAGTCATTTAGTCCATTTTTTAAAAAAGAATTATTTATTTTTACTTATTATTACTGTTATCCTTTTTCAATTTGCTCCAGGATATGTGCACTCACTAGAGAGAGAAAGATAGAAAGCATGCTGCCAGGTCTGGGACTCGAACCACAGTTGGTCATGTGGAAGTCCATTGCCTTAACCAGCATACCATTTGCTGGCTCCTGTCTATTTGCTTTAGAATTTTTTTCACTTTCCCACTTGTTCTCTATCCTGAAATATATAAAGAGCATTAATTCAACCAATACTTGCTGAACAGCTATTATGTTCCAGATGTTCTTCCAGATGCTGAGGATGCAACAGTGAACAAGAGAAACAACAGAATTTCCTATTTCTAGGGAGGTTATAGTCCTGCAGAATGTATGAGGTGAAAGCCATGACTTCAAGAAGCAGAAATGAAGCCAATATGCATTAGATTTTGTGTGAGTGTTCTAGAATATTAAAGCCGAAAAGAAAAATTAACTGGAAAAGTTTCATGAATGGGATGACATTTAATCTGTAAATTAAATGGTTAAAGATTTGGTAGTTAGAAATGGGAGGAAAATAATTCTGGATTGAGACATAAAATGAACAAAATTCCTAAGGCTGAATTATAGAGAAGAGAGATTAGTTGAAGGGGAGACAGGTAACTGGACTATTTGTATCTTCAGTTTTTTTGCATATGGTAGGTACATGTTATTGATTGAATTTGTAAAATGTTTAAATTAATAAAGTTATGCAAGAGCTCAGATGTGAGGTAATAAGGAATTATGTCTAGCATGATTACATTAGGAATGGAGTAAAGGAATGGATTTGGGAGTTGTTGGTGAAAGGACGAGGAGGATCTGCTCATTGTTAAATGTTAGCAGTAGAGTGATGGTCAAGGGAAAAGGGAGACTAGATTACTGAGTCTGAACTGAGCAGAACAGGTGAATTATAAATTCATCTATTATATCAAGTCATGAGATTCAAAAAAATAAATTATTGGGACAGCAGATGGCATGGTGGTTAAGGCACTGGACTCCCACATGGCTGACCATGGTTCAAGTCCTGGTCTCTGCGACTGAAAATCATGCCAGGCGTGTGTGCATGCATGCTCAATGTCCTGAGAGGAGAATGGAGGAGAAGGAATTGCAGTGGCTACCTCTGCTGGGGGTGGGGGATGATTTCTCACTTTCCATCTCTCTGTCTCTGTTGAGTGCACTTGCCTTATGGCAAAAACCTAAAAAAGTAAAATAAAATAAAAAAAAAAAATCTAAGATGCACCATTATTTTATGAATCAGTAAGAGAAAAATATTTTTAGTTAAGCAGGTTAAGATTGTCAACTATAAGATGCATAATTCTGAAATTAAAAATGTAAAAATCTGTGATTTAGAATTGATGACATGAAACACTATAGTGATTGGTGAGTCTTATCACTACTTTATTTTTGTTTTCTTGAACATTCATAAATTTGTAATCATTGACACAGTCA
Organism: Tupaia belangeri chinensis; assembly: GCF_000334495.1. Lineage (NCBI taxonomy): Eukaryota > Metazoa > Chordata > Mammalia > Scandentia > Tupaiidae > Tupaia > Tupaia belangeri. Next base: position 2,118,994 of record NW_006159690.1, read on the forward strand.
ATTATTTAGCATTTATTTGTTAAGTAGGCACTGTTCTATGCCATAATGATATAGAACTGAGTAAAATATGGTTGTTCTCATAGACTTTACTGTGTAACAGGGGAGGCAGCCTGTTATACAATCGATATGCAAAGAAAATTAAAGTTACAACTGTGGTAAGTGCTATTAAAAAAGGCCTTGATGTTATATAGAAAAGAATTGATTACGGAAGGGGATAAGAATGTGTATGGAGAGAGACCAGTTAGGAGATTATAGGAGTAGTCCAGATAAGATACATTGTCTTGGATAAGGAGGTAGTCAAGATATTTAAAAGAGATGGTTAAATGGGGAATTGGATAATGGATTAGATATGGGGGAGGGCACAGAGATGAAAATGTCAGTAGCTTATCCCAGGTTTTTGACTCATATAATGGTATGGATTATGAAGTAGACGACCAGGTTTTGGAGTGGGTGGGACATACTTCGTTTATTAATATTTTTTTATTGTGGCAGCTTCGTTCAAGGTGAATTTATTATTTATCTTTCTCTTCCGTGTCTTTTTTTCTGATTAATATACTTGAGTAATAATATACCTGAATAAGTTTTTGGTATTCTTTTTCCTTGAATGAGGAAGGATGAAGTTCTAGTTGAAAGCATCTGGAAATTTATTGGTATCTGTTTTGAATGTATATGTACCTATTAAGCCATATATATGAGTGGGCAACAAATAATATATCATCTTTCTTGGCAGTAAACTGGGCATCTGGTGAAATGTGCTTTCGTTCATTAGGTGTGTATGTAAATAGGTGTCAGAAAAGAGACATAATTTTGACTTCTCATTGAAATGTTTCATTTGTGGAATTTCTGATAGTAAGTCAGTACACTCAATGTATTGTTTAAATTTTACATTTCATAGTGATAAAAATAGTAAGGAGTGTGAAGCATAGAGCATGGGCTTCGGAGGCAGATTCTGCCTAAATTCAAGGGCTCTTTTGCTGTATGACCTTGCAGAAGTTACGTTGTCTTTCTAAAAAATTTTATAAGATGAGAGTAACTATGGTACTGGCTTATAGAGGTGTTGTGAGGATTAAATGAGATGATATATGTACTTAGGTTAAGAAAGTTCTGGGTATAGAATTTAAGTGTTTCTTATGATAATGGTCATACTGGGTTTGCGATCATCTGGACTTTTTTTTTTTTTTAGAGTTATTTAAGTTTATTTATCGACTTACTTACTTTAATTTGACCAGAGAGGGACAGAACGAGGAGGGGGGGGAGTGAGAAAGCAAGCCACCAGGTCCAGGACTAGAACTATGGTTGACCATGTGGGAGTCCAGCGCCCCCAACCACTGCACCACCTGCCTGCCCCAGATCATCTGGACTTCTATAACAGCATTTTAATTTTAGGATTATTTGAATCTCATAATCCAGTTTGAGAAAAAAAAATATTTGGAAAAAATATTTGGTAGTCATATGTGGTTTTGGAGAAAATATTCTATAAGATAGCTTTGCTTATTCACTATTGTCCTGTATAAATCAACACATTTAATCTTTTGTAGAATTAGCATTAGAGGTTATGTTTAGTCTAGGCTGTATTAGAACAATGATGGTGGATTGGGATGACTTTCTAGTGGTTAAGGGAACTGAGTCCCATCTGGCTGACCGCTGTTCTTGTCTTGGTCCTGGCAACTTGAGAAACATGCCAGGTGTGTGTGTGTACATGCCCCAAGGGATTGTGGCATGGCCATGTCCCATTGGAGGGTGCTTTCTCACTCTGTCTCTCAGACTTTTTCTGGTGAGCAAGCACTCTCTGGCAGTAGTTAAAAAAAAAAAAAAAAAGATGGATTAGTTTGTGATTACTTTTTTTAAAAAAAGAATTATTTTTTTATTTAACTTTATTTATTTTCATTTGACCAGAGAGGGACAGAGCAAGAGTGAGAGAGTGAGAGGGAAAGCGAGAAAACAAGCTGCCAGGTCCGGAAGTCAAGCCGTTATTGACCATGTGGGAGTCTCGCACCCTTAACCACCATCCATGCCACCTGCCAGCCCCTGTAATTACTTACTATTGTTAGGGTTATTACCTGCATTTTTTTTTTTTTAAGTTTATTTCTTCCATTAGAGAGGGACAGACACAGACAAAGAGACAAGCACTTCTCACAGAGTCCTCACATTGTGATCCACCCCCAGCCTCAGCTATTCCAGAGCATGGGCATGTGTGTATTTGGTGTGCACAGGGAGGTCCTGGGATATGAACCCAGAATCTTCTCATGTGGATTCTGCATTGCTGCCGTGCCAATACCTGATCCCTAGCCAAACCTTTTCAAGCTTTGTACTCACAGCTCTATAGCATAAAGTGAAGTAGTTAGACTTTCTAAGTCCTAACAGCTGTTCTAAAGTCAATTTCCATTCTATTTTTGTTTTCTCCAAATTGCTTTCTTTTGAAAGTTTCAAACCTGTGAAAAAGTTCCAAGAGTAGGGACTAGCCCCTGGTCCAGTGGTAATGCACTGCTCAAGAGAAGCTGGATCCCACATGGTGATTGTGGTTCGAATCCGTGGCCTGATCATCTTCAAGCTTGTTTGGCCATGTACATGAGTGCCAAAGGTCTGATGGGCTGGAAAATTGGAGGAAGAGGATTGTGTGACCAGTCTCTGTGGAGGGTGCCGCCCTACTCTCTTTTGTGCATGCGTAACTAGATTCTGTGGAGGGTGCTTCTCTCTGTCTCTCATAAATAATAATTTTAAAAAATGGAAAGAACGTTACAACACATTCCTGTGTATCCTTCATCTGGATTCACTACTTGTTAACATTATTCCTTATTGAGGGCCAGCGGGTGGCTTAATGGTTAAGGTACTAGATTTCTACATGACTGGCCACAGTTCAAGTCCCAGACCTGGCAGTTTGAAACTTGTGCTGGGTGTGTGCGCATGTGTGCCTAAAATCCCAAGAGGAGAATGGGGGAAAAGGGATTGCAGCATGGCCATCCCCCTAGGGTGGTGCTTTTTCACTTTTTCTCTCTGTGTCTTTCTTTTAAGCAAGCACTTGTGTCCTATAGCAAAATCTGTCTCTAAAAAAAATTATGCCGCATTCGCACTTCTGCTTACAGTAATGTGAGTATATTGTGCATACACATGCCTTTCTCTTGCTGAATGATGTGAAAGGAGGACACATCATCAAACTACACCCCTAAATATTTCATCCTGTATCTCCTAGAAACTAGAACATTGGTGTAAGGTATAACTATATTAACATATCCAAATAATTTAACCATGACTTATTATTTAATGTACAGTCCATATAAAAATTAAATCCTCAAAATCACAGTAATATTTTAACATTAAAAGAAGTTACTGACTCTGGGACCAGCAGATGGTGTAATGGCTACATCACTAGACTCCCAAGTCATTGACTGTGGTTTGACCCAGTGGCTTAAACCTTATGGCGGGTGCGTGTGCGTGCCCAAGATCCCAAGAGGAGAATGGAGAAGGGATTGTGGCATGGCCATCCCCTGGGGGGAGGGGGATAATTTCTCACTTTCTGTCTCTCTAACTCTTTCTGTCTCTCTGGTGAATGCATGCACCCTGTAACAAAAATCTCTCTAAAAAAAAAGATACTGACTCTAATCAGAAATCATGGATTATATTTAGTTGTCATGTCTTTCTGTTTTCTTTTGTCTAGAACAGTCTTCAATTTTCCTTTCCTTCCTTTCTCTTCTCTTCCCTGACCTGACCTGACTTTGTCATTTTTAAAGAGTCCAGGCCAACCAGTCATTTCATAGAATGTGATACAAAATTGACTTGTCTGGTAGTTTCCTTGCAATTAATTTCAGGTTATTTATTTATTTAATTTTTTTACTATTACGTAAGTGATGAATCACATTAGGAATAATATAGTGATAGTTTGTCCCTTTATTGAGGATGTTAAATTGATCAACTAAGCTAGACTTCTACATTCTTATAGTACCTTTTCCCTTTTATATTTATAATTAATCTGTGGGGGTGAAACTTTGGGATCATATTGATATTCTCTTTTCAGGCTGTCTTTTTTATTTTCTAGTCAGTGGTTTTGGTAACCTTTGATAACCCTTGCTTGAATCAATCATTGTATTGGTGGTTGCCAAATTGTGATTTCCCAGTCTATTAATCGTACATACATAAATTTGCTGGAAGTCTTCTTTAAAGAAGAGCTGTTCCTTCTCTCTCTTTTTATTTTAGCATCACTATATACTCAGGAATTACTTTTTTGAAATTTATGTAGTGTAGGGGCCAGCAGATGGCATAGTGGTTACTTTGCTGGACTCCCACATGACTGACTGCATTTGGAGTCCTAGACCTGGTGGCTTGAAACTCACCCTGGGCGCATGTGAATGTGTGCCCAAGGTCCTGGGAGTAGAATGGAAGAGAATGGATTGTGGCATGGCTATTCCCCCTGGGGGATGATTTCTCACTTTCTTTCTCACTGTCTCTGTCTGGCTCTCTCCAGGAGCGCACACACCCTAAGGCAAAAACCTCTACAGTGTTTTATCATCTGTTCCTTTCATCTTTTGATGATAAATGATCTTAAATTAGGTCAGTGGCAGTCTCTTCAAGCTGGTTCTTAATAACCTTTGGATATATCCACATCGGTATTTAAGCACTTTCTTATTCTTTTGCACAATATGGTTTTGGCCTACCTTGAATAGTCCCTCTTGGGACATGAATTCTGCTATTTACCATAGAGTCTTAGTTCATTTTAGAGGGAAATGATACTAAGAAACCAACATCTGGCATTGATTCTGCTCATGCTAGGGTTTTATTACTTCTCCCACCTGCACCCTGCTTTTTTTGGGCGGGGGGTGGGGGGGAGCAGATGGTACATGTGCTTACCAGAAACTGAGCAATTGAGCACTCCAGTGGGTCATGGTCACTCTGCAGTCCTTTTTCCTCCATTCCCTCCATTTCTGTATCCTGTCTGTATTCTGGGCATGTATGCACTTGTGTCTGGTATATTTTTCAAGCCACCAGGGCTTGGATTTGAACTATGTAGGATCTGGCGCCCTATGCACAAGACTTAACCACTATGCCATGGGGCTAGCTCCAACTTCTGTACTCTTCAATGGATACGCACAGACTTTTTAAGAAATCACGAGTTCATAGGATACCTTTGAATTAAATACTTGAAGTAGAGTTCACTTCCTCCTAACTCATATTTGTATCTTCCTTTTCCTATAGGGAAAGTTCTGATTCTTTTTTTTTTTTTTAGAGAGATTTTTGTGATAGGGCATGTGAGCTCGCCTGAGAGACAGAGAAAGACAGAGAGATAGAAAGCAAGAAATCACCCCCCAGAGGGATGACCACGCTGCAATCCCTTCTCCATTCTCCTCTCGGGATCTTGGGCACGCATGCACACATACCCGGTGTGAGTTTTAAGCTGCCATGTCTGGGACTTGACCTGCAGTCGACTATGTGGGAGTCCAGTAATGTAACCATTATGCTAGGAAATACTGGCCCCAGGAAAATTCTGATTCTTAACCATGTCAGTATATTTGCCCAGCTAGTCTATTCTTCAACACACAAAGTAGTTTTGGAATCACTAGACAAATACTGCTTCATAAAAACAAGTCTACTAGGTAAAGATTTCTTTGCCATTTTATATCCTTAGACATAAAAGACGTACCATTAAAGATACATAGTCAAAGTAGATATTCAAAGTTATTTGAATTATTTTTCTCTGTGTGATTATGTTATCAGTTTAAAATATAGTTAGGTTTCTGCTAAACTACTTTTTAATAGACTCTGTAAAAATCAGCTATCTGTAAAACTACAAAAGTAGACATAATAATTTAAAACTTTATCATAATATATAGTTATAGGGAACTCTAGAATATTAGCTGGAGAATATTCAGTTTTTAACTTTGAAGGCTATATAACTTTGTATCTCTTTTCTGACTGATATTATTTAAAATTAGGAATAACAAGAAAAGTGACATCAAATGATTTCATTTGTAAGTCAAAACACTTGTGCTTGTGAACATTTTATGAACAATGCTCTTTTCATTGATTACAATTCGAGCTTTAATCTTTAACAATAGATATAATTGTTGAGGATATTTTAACTCATTCCTAAGTAACATGCGTAGTGCTTTCCTGTGTTTATTCCCAGAATAGAAAGATTTATGTTATTTGTATTTTGTTGTTCTTTGTATTTGAAGAATGCTGATTGCAAATGTGTTTTACTCGTGTGTTATTCATGTGTGAATATTCTCACTGAAAGGGGGAAATATTTCTCTTCATAGTTATAATATTTTACATCTTTAATATGAGATGTAACCATATTCATCTCTCTATTGGGGTTAGTTATGTCTTTCTTATTAGAGTATAAGGTTAACAGGGGAGTAACTGGGTCTCATGGCTCATTGCATTGTCCTTAGTGCCTTGCAGGAATAACCACTCAAATACTTGATGAAAACAGGTGATTATTTTGAGTTTAAATGATGTGAAGTTTCTAGCCCCAGTAGTATGAATACACCTTTTCCTTGACAAGAGTAACTAAGGAGGGACCAGCATATGGCATAATGGTTATGTCACTGGACTCCTATGTAGTAAACCATGGCTCAAGTCCCAGATCTGGCGGGTTAAAACTCAGGCCGGGCACGTGTGCATGTGTGCCCAAAATCCTGGAGAAGGGATTGTTGCGTGGCTGTCCCCTGGGCAGGGTGATTTCTCGCTTTCTGTCCATGTCTCTTTGACAAGCACACACACTCTATACCAAAAGTCTCTCAAAAAAAGAAAAAAGAAAGAAAGAAGGGAAAAATAAGTAAGGGGAATGGGATTAGGGAAAAAAAGATCTTATACATATCATCTTATTATAGACCTCAACATCACTATGTCTCAAAATGAATCTCCACTCTAGCCTTCTTCATTTGGGTTCCCTGTTTCCATGAATGGAACTGTTATCTTCCTAGATATCAGACCTAAAATCTCAGAGTTACTTTTGTTGTCTTTCTTGTATATGGGTATGTATACATTCATATATATATAAATATGTAGTTCTACAATTTCAACTCGTTTGTCTCTCATTTTTTAAAAAATACTGTATTTAACTTCATCTGTTCATTTATTTATTTTAATTTGACCAGAGAGGAACAGAGCAAGAGCAAGAGGGGGAGAGAGAGAAAGCGAGAAAGCAAGCCGCCACATCCTGAACTCGAACCATGATTGACCATGTTGGAGTCCAGCACCCTTAATTTTCATAGCACCTGCCGGCCCCTTGTCTCTCATTTTTAATCCCTTTCCCAGTACCTTATTGAGGTCCTCATTATCATTTATATATAGTCTTCTGACCAACAGAAGGAATTGGGTATATTTAATGTAGAAAAGAGAAGATTGATGAGGAGGAGGGTTAGGGGCTATGTTTTTAATGACCAGATGGACAGTCAGATAGAAAGATTAGTTTTATAGTACACAACTGGGATTAGTTAGTGAAAATAACAGACAGAATTTTGGTTCCATGTATCTTTCCAGCAATTATAATTTAAAATTGGAGGGTATCAGGCCAGTAGGTGGCCTGCTGGTTGAGGCGCCACACTCCCACTTGGCTCACCACAGTTCAAGTCCCAGAACTGGTGGCTTGCTTTCTCATTCTTCGTCTCTTTCTTTCTTTCGCTGGTCAAATTGAGGAATAATAATAAACAAAATAAAATAAATCTTTAAAAAAATATTGGAGGATACCATGTAGTTACTGTGGATACTCTAGAACAGTATTATTAGTAGAGAATAAATAGTTTAAAACATTATCAAGCTTTAAACTTATAGATGTTTTTTCAGCTTAATACAATATTCATTAAGTACTGAGCTCTCTGTGCTACAAGTGTTCAGTATGAGACTGAGGAACTCAGTCAGCAGGACTGTTGTGAAGATCTTGTTACCATGTGGGTGGTTGAACCAAAGTAGAGATCAGTGATTAGTGACTCTGAACCAGAGAACAGATAAGATTCTTTAGCATGGGAGTGATTTTTTTTTTCTATCTTTTACATTTACATTTATTTCACTTATTTTTTTTCCACCCAAGTACTCTTGGTTAGATGAAATTACTGATAGACTAGAGAGTATTATATGGTGTAACAGTCAAGAACTACTGTTAATATTATTACTTAAGAATGAGGCTGGCAGGTGGCATGGTGGTTGCGGTGCTGGACTCCCACATGACTGACTTTGGTTTGAGTCCTGGACCTGGTGGGTTGCTTTCTTGCTTCCCTCTCTGGTAAAAAATAAATAAGTAAATAAATAAAAATAAATAAATAAAGGTAATAACAAAATTAAATGAAATAATATTTAAAAATATGAATACTTCATAGTTATTAGATGCCTGGTGTCTTAGTCTGCTATGATGCTGCTAACAGAAATACATATTTGGAAAAAAAATAGAGGTTTATTTGGCTTATGATTCTGGTGGGTATAAAGTCCAAAGGCATGGGGCTGGCCAGGTGCTATGTTAGAAGCAGAGAGGATGGTGGTGTGTACAAAAAGAGAGACCTGGAGACAGCCATCTTGTTTTTATAATGATGAGAGCTAGAACTCACTCTATCTTGTGAGACAGCATTAATTCATTCATAAGGGTGATGCCCTTATGATCCAAACATCACCCACTAGGCTTTATTTTTTAAAGATCATGTCAATTCTCAATGCCATTGTACTGGGGACAAAAATCCAAATATACGAATCTTTGGGGATGAACCATTATCTACAGCATTGCACTTAGTAAGTTCCCTTTCAATCTTGAGATTCTGAAATTCTTTAATTCTTAGAGGAGTTAGTTATATTTTGTTGATTAAATGGTTTGACCTCCTGTATTAGTTGTATGATGAACTTCAAAAAATTTATGGAAAATGGAATTAAAGTAAAAGTTTATTTTGGTAAAAAAAAATTGGAATCCAATCATAGTTTTTTATAGTACATGTTTTCTCAGAACTTTAAAAACATATTTATTTATGTCTTCGATGAGAGATAGACAGAGACAGAGAAGCAAAGAGACAGAGAGACAGTACCCTGACAGGGTCTTAATGCCATGATCTACCGCCAGCTTCAGCCAGCCCGACTATGGATACATGTGCCCAGTGTACTCAGGAGATCTCTGGACTTGAACTAGCAACTTTTTCATGTGGGTCTGCCTCATAGAATACTGCTTCATCACTGTGCCACTGTCTAGCCCCTCTGTGAACTTTTTGAAGATTCCTGTAAACCACATATTTTAACAGTTTATAACATTGCGTTTTGAAGAATGGTGGCTCTAAACATTTGTAGTCACCTTGGACTCATCAAAGGTTACTAAGTACCCAACATAATGAAAATGTATTTATCAAACTTTAGCAAATATTATGTTCTTAGAGATAAGATCAAGGCTTAAGACAAGACAGCCTAGATATCATTAATAATTCTTATTGTGGTCTTCAAGTAAATGATTGAGGTCATTTAAACTCCTTATACCCCATTTCGCTTGGTTATGATGATGACTTTGCACAGTCTGTGAACATGCAATATGCAGTGCTGCGCAAGTGCTTTGCGCCACGAGTCGTGTGAGGAATTGGGGAGAAGTCATGAGGACAGTAAATGTGTGTCTGTTCAATACTTAGTTTCTTCCATTTCTATTTTACTTCTTAAAGGATTTAAGAGAAAAATGCAAGCATTATGTTTTATTTAAATCATCATTATAAAATAATTGTGCATTGATTCAGTATTTTTAACTATAGCGTTTGATTCTGAGGAGTCCTAAGAAAGTTCATAAGATGTATTCTTGAGACAAAACTGTCTTTTTGTTTATTTGTTTTCTTTGCTAAAAAAAAGAGAGAAAAGACCTCCCCTAAGAGTGCAGTAGCCCTTTTCCCACCATTTCTTCATCCTGTCAGGACTTTGGGCACACACACACATACCTGTCTAGCTTGATGTTGTTCAAGCCACCGGGCAAGAATAGAACCATGGTGGAATGTTTGTGATCTGTCTCACTATGCATAGGGCTTAACCACTGTGCTATCTGGCCAACCTCACCTTGATTCCTCTTTTTAAAGCCAGTTTCTGAAAATTCATATCCTGCCTCCGTTGTGTTGCTGTTCCTCTTGTCTCTTGCCATCACCTTGCCTAACCATTAGCTCTGAAAGGGGCAGTCCACCTTGGTATTACCATTGCTTTCCCTTCATATTGCCACTTTTTTTTTTTTTTTCTGATAAGCATTTTGGTTCCTTAGACATCTTTTCCTGAGGCTTTACAGACTGAATTTTTCTTTTTCTTTTTTTGTAATTTGCTGTAGGGCACGTGCAGTCACTGGTGAGATAGAGAATGAGAGAAAGTGAGAAAGTACCCACCATGGGGGATGGCCACCCTTAAGTCTCTTTTCTTCTTGGAATTTTGGGCACACATGCACATGTGCCTGGTATACCTTTCAAGCTGCCAGGTTTAGGACTTGAACTGTAGTCAGCCTTGTGGGATTCAGCTGTCCTAACCACCACTCCACTTACTGCCTCACACTGAACATTTTTTTACAGTACAAGTTCAGTGCATGAAGGTAGAAGATAGGCAGGCCTAGGTAAAGAGAGGGACTAGAAATGGATACAAAAATTGAGGTTTCTGTAAACAAAGACCCGAGATAGAAGAAATAAGGAAGCAGACATTATAGCCCAATGTATTGAGACCTTCACGATCAGATGAGGGATTGATATTTGTTACTAAAAATGCAAGCAGATAAAAAAGATTGCTGTAGATGAAAAATGTAGAGCAGACCTCACAGTTCATTTTATTTAATGGTATATCTAAAAGTACATCAAAATTATAAATCAATATCCATATTTCATCTTGTTGCTGAATACCATTTGAGGAAGACATCCAAGCTTACGCAGATCTTGGAAGTCTGCGGTGTTTGAGCCATTGAGCTATGTGACTGAGATGTGTTCTGTAGAATCAGTTCCTAAAATTCTGCCAGGAGCTTTTCCTTGGCTTTAAATCCTCAGTGGATAAAATTGTCTATCTATTGCCAGGTAGGACAGTTGATTACCTCTACCTGCCCTTCAAGGGCATTGATTTGAGTATTCTTTCCATTTATCAGTTTATAACTTATTGACTGCCTTAACGCATGGTTATGGTTAGAAAACTGATTCTCTGAAAATGACATCTGGGTCTCAATCGATAATTTTTATATCAAATGTAGCTCTGCAGCCAGAAGAATTCTGCTTAGTCTTCACTATGCTTTTCATATCATTAACAGTGATGTTCTGAAATAAGCCTCATCTGGTAGCTGTATCTTCATTTATTGAGATAGAATAAAATAGAATTTTATTCATTCTAGTACAATTATCTTCTAATAAAAAATGTCAGAATGTAAACAATGAACAGAAATATGGAGATGGTGGATGATGAGATTTATTGTAGTATGCATTAGTAAAGAATGTTTACTTGAGGGAGCCAGTGGGTGGTGTGGTGGTCGGGGTGCTGGACCCCCACATGGCCAACCTCAGTTCAAGTCCTGGGCCTGGTGGCTACTTTCTCATTCTCTCTCTCTCTCTAGTGAGTCCATGTGCCCTGTAGCAAATTAAAAAATAACAATGATAATTACAATGAAATAATTATTAAAAAAAGAATGTTTACTTAAAAAATAGTATTTGCAGTTTTAAGAAATAAGCTGTAAGTGGCTTATAAAAAGTAATTTTGGAATTATAGAGGTTATTATTTTGATGCTTTTCCAGACTGACGCTCTGGTGACACTACATGGAGTAAACAAGAATTTTTGCGTATCAGTTTGATTGCTAGGGTAGTCAAACAGTATTTTAGGACTAGACAGATTTATACTGGATAGGCTATGTCATCACTTCAGTTTATGCTTTGTAGGCAGAATAATTTTAATAATCTTTAATTATTTTAAATGCTGGGGAGACTTGGAAGGAGAATGTGGTGACAATACAGAATTTTGTAGTGAGATTCTTCTTTTTTTATAATTATTTTATTTAACTTTATTTATTTAGAGTGACAGAGAGAGAGAGAGAGAGAGAGAGAGAAAGTGAGAAAGCAGGCCACCAGTTCTGGGACTCGAACCACAGTCAGCCATGTGGGAGTCCAGTGCCTTTAACCACCATGCCACCTGCTGGCTCCGTGAGATTCTTCTTCTTTTTTTGGGGGGGGGGGGAGAGATTTTTACTATAGGGCGCGTGTGCTTGCCAGACAGACAGAGAGAGACAGAGAGACAGAAAGCAGGAAATCACTCCCCCCTCCCCCCTGGGGGGATGGCCATACTGCAATCCCTTCTCCATTCTCCTCTCGGGATCTTGGGCACGCACGAACACGCGCCTGGCGTGAGTTTAAGCCACCGGGTCCGGGACTTGAACCGCGGTCGACTATGTGGGAGTCCAGCGACATAGCCATTATGCTAACTGCTGGTCCTGAGATTATTAAGTTTATCACAGTTTCCTCATTTCTGTATTTTGCCCATTTGCAGTTAAACTGTAAGAAATGCTTGTCTTTCTTTTGCTCTTCTTACACAAATATAAAGAAGATATTTTGACAGGCTGAATGGACCGAGAGTGAATTAATTAATTTATTTTTTTCACTTCCAACTCTCACCATACTTTGGAGAATCAAAAATTATGAATTAATAAAAAATATCTTCTAAGTCACTTTATTTAGCTAAAGCTGCCCTGGGGAATTAAGTTGAGGAAGTTAAGCTTCCACATAACTAAGTAGCCTAATCTAATGTCTTTAAGATAAGAATAGAATTCTTTATCTCAAAAAGAAAAAAAAAAAAACTCAGCATTTTAATTTTATCTATCAGCTGTTTAGGTATTTTGTATTAAGATGTCTGCTCTGTAGATTTCTTAGTGAAATGTTTTCAGTTTTATTGTTGGAATTTAATATAACCTGGATATAGTTGTAATTTTGTGTGTTAAATTATTCATTTGAGCATTTTTCTTTTGATTAATTTTCCTATTATTTTAAACAAGGCCCAATATGAAACATTTGTTAATAAATATTAAAGAGAAAAAAATTAAGTAAAATTAATAGAGGTTTCATTTCTTGTATTTTTCTACTTTTAACATTATGAGCTTGTAGACATTGTTTTTATGCATACATGTATGTGTGTGGACATGTGTATAGACCCATAAGTTGTACTCATGCTGTTCCCTCCTCCCTCCAACTCTATGTCCTGGATATTTTTTCACAATGATAAATATATCAATAGCTCTGTCATGAGAAGTGTATGCCATAATTTAGTCATCAACAGATACTTTTCCGTCTGTCATGTGCTGGCTGTGTTGGGGGCGAGAATTTATTAGTGAATAGTACATATTCTCGGTCCTCAAAAAGCTTACCTTTTGAGCACTAATTGTATAAAATGGTTATTTCCTCAGGCATGCCAATTTTCTCTCTTCTGATATAAAAGATGAAATTCCTTTAATATGCATTTTATCTAGTAAGACTGAAAATATTTTCATATGTTTATTGACCTTTTTTCAGTTGCCTGTCTTTTTTCCATTTGGGTTTCTTTTTCTTCATTGATTTACAAGAATTTTTTATATATTAGGGACATTAGTCCTTCGTGTGATTTTTAAGTTCTTTTTCTAATTGATGGATTGTAACTGATCCTTGCCCTTTTTTTTTTTTTTTTCCTTATTTCATTTTTATGTGATTACATTTCCCTTTTTGATTTCTGGTTTGATATACCATGCTTAGAAAGGTCTTTTCTCCTGTGGGATTGTTTAAGATATTTAATCTGTGTTTACTTGAAGTATGCGCACTTGTGTCATGTGTTTACATTTGCATTTAAATCTTTGAATTTATAATATGCAAGATAGTCATCCAACTTTATTTTAAAAACTGGCTAACTTATTGTTTTAGCACTATTTATTATACTAGCCATCTTTTTTCACTGAGGTGAAATATTTCTAATACCAGGTACTAAATTCTCAAATATGCTTGGATTTATTTCTGTACTCCCTATTGTGTTTTATTCAGTGTCATCCTGCGCTAATAAGAAAAATAAATTTAAGTAGTACTAAATTTAATTACTGTGGCTTTATAACATGTTTTAATATTCAGTAAGGGAACTCTCCTCATTAGGAAATTTTGGTTGTTCCTTTATAAAGTGTCTCAGTTTATACTTTCTGACATTGTCCAAGGGGATCACCTTTCAAGGTAACCTCTGATTGCTCTAAAGTTTTTTAGAAACAGCCATTTAAATTTTTGTTATACAGATAAAGTAGGTTACAATCTTTATGGAAGAATGGAATTCAGTTTTAATCATGTGAGAAGTTAACTATACTGAATTAAACTAGCAACAGTTCATCTTTGGTTTGACCTTATGAAGATAATTTTATTGTTCTCACCTACGCTATGTAACAATAACAATAAAATTATTCTTTTTTTTTTTTTTTGAGAGGTTTTTGCTATAGGGCGTGTCCACTCGCCAGACAGAGAGAGACAGAAAGCAAGAAATCACCCCCCAGGGTGGGGGATGACCACGCTGCAATCCCTTCTCCTA